>NC_080098.1:42052178-42352178 GCF_950005125.1 Chionomys nivalis
CTCAGAAATAAAATTACTTATTCTTGAAAAGGCCTTAGGTAAACTCCTAATTCCTTCCCTTGTCTACCAACTATCTATAGTAACCTAGCAGTCTTGTTTGCTGTCTATGCAACCTAAAGCAAATTATTCAAGGTGTTACTTAATGTCCATTGTGTACAATAGGAACAATAGAGAAAAGTATCTCCACTTAAGTGCTTTAAGAATTGACTTACTAGCCAGCCTGGTCTACAAGAGCTAGTTCCAGGACAGGAACCAAAAAGCTAAGGAGAAACCCTGTCTCGAAAAATCCAAAAAAAAAAAAAAAAAAAAAAAAAAAAAGAATTGACTTACTAGATGCAAGACACTTGTTACTTGGCCTGCTACCCAGGAAGTGTTGACAGCTGCTATTTATCCCATCCCTCCTTCCTATTATGCATGCTTTGGCTTTCTGTCTTCATGTCTATTCCTTCTTTTACTCAGTTTTATTTTTCTTTGAAATCATAGAGACACTTCCAAACAGTTTTCTGTACTGTTCCTCGCCAGCAGTTCCGTTTTCGCCAATATGCCTCCAAGAGTTGCCACATATAAAACATGCTGGGGGCTGGAGAGACGGTTCAGGGGTTTCTAGTAGCCATATCCAGTGGATCACAATCTCCTGTAACTCTAGTTCCAGGGGCTCCCACATCATTCTCTGAACACTGAAGTATCCCCCCTTCACAAACGTGCACAAACACAGGCACATAACAAATCTTAAAAAAAAATAAATGCTTGCTATGTTTGCATTTCCTTTTTATCTAATGTCTTGTTGCAACCATTTCTCTAAATATCTTCCCTTTCCTTAACTTCTTCATGGGTAGCATACCACTTCTAGGTCCGGTGCTGTCAGCCAAGGAGGGAAGACGTTTTAGCCCTTCTGTCAAATAACTGGGAACATAAGAGGCCTTTAGTTGCGTGTGTCACACCTTTGAAGAAAAAAAATCTGTTTGTTGCAGTCTTTTGTGTACGTCAAGGGCACACCAGCAGATTCTCCTTAGGTGCTAGGCAAAGAAACAAGCAGAGAGCATTAAAATACTGTACCACCATCTCCTTCTGTTTTCTTTAGCATTAAAAAAAAAAGTGGGTCATTTTTCGAAGACATGAAAACAATTCAGTGGGTAACGACAGATATATTTCAAAACGACAAAAATCCTAAAAAGAAGAATGCAGGCCAGGTAATAAACGTAAGGCTGAATGGTGAAATGTGCGCTTGCGTTTTGAAATTTTCAGTGTCGGAGGTCCTGACCCTTGGGGGGTGGAGAAGGCGGACCCTGAATTCAAGTCCAGTCATATCTACTTAACAAGTTCGCGGGCTTTCTGAGGAGCGTGATGCCGTGCGCCAACATCCCCGACCCAAAACCTTGCGGGTGTGTGTATCTGTCTTTGTTTTAAAGACCGGTATGACTACCTCTACTCACAATGCAAGCAATCAGACACAAATATTAGCTAGGTGCAACCTCCCGACCCACCAGGTGAGGCTGGAAGCCTGGAAAAAGTAATTGAGAAACGCCGCGCGTTGCATTTTGGGAATTGTGGTCCTCTGTGCTCCACGGTGGGGCGCGCGTCTGTGCTGGAGGGAGGGGGGGAAAAAAGGGGAAGGGTCTGCCCGACCGGAAGTGATCGCTAAGCCGACTGTGGGCGTGGAAAGAGGTGGGTATTTGGTCAGTTCTACGGCGTAGGCTCACGTCCTGAGTCCAAAGTGACCACCCCAAGCTTCTGGATCCAGGAGCCTAAGGAATGCATCACTAGATTGGAGTCCAGGTATCACCATGGCAACCGCCAGTGTCCTAGGAGTGTGACGTCACGTCGTAATGAGGCCTGCGCGGGAGGAAGCCGGGAAGTCAGGGAAGGGGGCGCGCCTCCCCTCGGCGATGCCGGGGCCCGCCTGTTCCCCAAGGCTTTGTTCCTTTGTTCTGGGCCGTGCACGCTGAGGTGCGGGACAGCCCGCCTTCTGGCGTGCCCGCAACAGGTGTCTGCCGCCGGGGAAGTAGGAGGTTGCGGACCCGGTGGAGGGAGCCTAGCCAGACTCTTAGTAGAGTCTCTGCTACAGGGCAGAGCTGCTCCTTCCCGTTCTACTGTGTGTTTCTCTGTAGTAATTCAGTCCTCCCCTGTGCTCTCCGCTCTTGGGCAGGACCTCCTGGCTACCCTGTATGGGTCTGAGGTGCGACTGTAAGACGCGTGCTGCAGACTACAACCTGTGCCTTTTAGGCCAACCACGGAGGGCATAAGGCACCCACCCTGGGAGGGGAGCGGGACATTCAAGCCCCAGACTGAAGCTGCCTGGGTACCCACGTGTCCAAGTTCTAGCGGAACACGTAGAGCTCCTGAGATGGCAGGTAATGGGGACTATCACGGCAGAGCCGGCTGGAGGGGACCGAACTGAGAGGTGGGAGGAGGAAGCAATGTGGTTAGGGGTAAAGAAACCGATTACATCATCGGAAGAGCCTTGGAAGAATTAATTCTGTCTCCCCGACATAAAACAACAACAGTTCAAAATATCTGATCCTCTTGATATTTTTCTTTATTACATTTTAGAATAATAAATTGTAGTTAGAAAAAAGGTGTTTTATTTCTTAATGCAAAGATAAGTTTTGAAATACCTTGCAGATAGCAATTTTTCAAGCTTGTGCTGGTGCAACTGTGGCCCTAAACTCGCCATTTTGGGTGCAAACAACATGTTTGGTTTTTAGTTCCTTTTACCAAAAATGCCTGTTCTTGTGATCTTAAAAAGCACTAGAGACTGTCCATTCTTCCACAGTGCTGCCCTTACTTGCGAATTCAGCTCCTAGAACTCCCAAGTTCTCCTTCAAGAAACCTGGCCTCATTTCCTTAGATAGGTCCATGTAAGATCTCTAGACTTCCTAGTTAACATATTTCTTACATTATGGTGCCTAAAAAGACAGTTCTTTAAATGTTCCTTTAAAAATACCTGAGAGTATAATCTGTTACTATTTGTTAATTTTTTTTTAGATTTATTTTTATCTTATGTGTATTAGTACTTGCCTACACGTCTTTACTTTCATTAGGTATGTGTGATTGCACAACTGTGTGCATTGTGTGTGTCGCTAAACTCAGAGATCCACAAGTTTTTGCTTCCTTGGTGCTGGGATTAAAGGCATTCACCTTCATTTCCTGCTGTTTATTGACCTTTTCTGTGTAGCAGAGAAAAGGGAGCAGGAATGTCTTGCTTTACTTAAGGAGGACCTCAGATTTAGCTGTATGTACTATGTGAGTAGTTAAACATCAAGAGAGAAAGCTGAATCTTAAGGCAGTGTGTTTTTCCTTCTGAGCCTACTCAGGACAGTATAGAGACCTCAGTTGACTTTTTTGGGGCATTGGGGGATTCAGACATAAAGGAAGGAGAGACATGGTATTTCTCGGAAGAAAGGTGAGGTTTTTTGTTTTTTTTTTTTTTTCTGGATTGCTTGCAGCAACAGAGTAGTCATATTCACCATGGCCTCTTTCTCCTTAGGTCTGTCCTTTGCAGAATCCACCGGTCTCCACGAGGGACATCCTCTACTCCCATCAACTAGTTTTCGGGTAAGTTGAGATTTTCTTAAGTGCCATGTCACTTCTTAGAATAATGTATCTTTTATTGTGAGGTGTATTTACCCCTGAATCATCACTGGTAAGTTTTTCTGGGATCTCATCTGCCCTGTGATCTCACCTGGATCCTTCTCTGCCTCTCCAGTTTCAAGGATGCAGTCACCGTTTACCTCTTACTTAGTATCTTGTAACTGCGGGTGGGGGGGAGAAGCGCAACATTTAATTCTTTACTTGACTGGAGTAAAATGGCCAATAAAAATCTAAATAGGCGAATTTATGGAAGGTGAAACGAGGGCTGCGGATCTGAGGGAATGGAGAGGTGTGTGCGGTTTGTAAGGGACAGAGCGTTGCATGGATGGTGGGGAATTGTACTCTCTGAAGGACAAGTGACATGTGAAAATTGGAGTGAGAAACCGAGTCTAGGTATGGAAAAGGTTATAAGCAGAGGTGTGCAGGTACGTACTGCTGTCATAGATTGAGAAAGATTTGGAGGAGATGACTTCTTTTGAAAAATTAAAAAATAATTGAATTTGGTCAGAATATGAAAGATCTTGAATATCTAATAAGAAGTGTGAAGGCTTAATTCTCTAGGTCATCTGTAATTCATAATAGATTTCAGTATAGGAAATAGGACCTCATAAAGTTGTTTGGAAAATGTATCTTCTTGAGAACTTAGACAAAAGAAAGGAAGGAAGGAAGGAAGGAAGAGAGAGGGAGAGGGAGAGAGAGTATTTTCCCACAGGCCTTAATCAACCTCAAACCCCCCTTCATCAAGTTCCCTATTCTTATTCAGCCTGCCCACCCCAGTTCTTCCCAATTTCAACTTGAGTACTTCTGGCATCACTTTTTTTGAGGAATACTGTGACAATAAACTGCATGTATTTAAAGTATACTGTCATTCTTCTGTATCCTGGAGGAATTGGTTCTAGGACACCTAACAGATTCCAAAACATGTAGATCCTCAAGCCCTTCTCTTAGGGCACAATATCTGCATATAACCTGTCCCCAGCCTGCTGTGTACGCTAGTCTTCCTAGGCACTTAGCTAATCCCCATAAAGACAGCATAAACATTATGGAGTTGTTCTGCTGTATTGTTTAGGGGATAATGACAAGAACAATATCTGTGCATGTTCTTCGAACATATTTAATCCACAGTTGCTTGAATCCACAGATGTAGAGGCCACCTGTAACTGGATAAGTTTTAACATACATGGAAATTCATAAAACCATTATCATCTTCTAAGTAGTGAGTGAACAGATCCATGGTCAGAAAACACACTTTGTGTGACTTGAATCTTTTCAAATTTACTAAGATTCATTTTGACTTTTCTTTTGCTCAGAATATTAGCTGTCTTATGAATAATCAGAGAGTACTACTATAGAGGGAGGTAAATTTGTTCATATTCGGTGAAGTGTCCAGTACATATGTTAGTTTCCTATTGTTACTATAATCACAGAGCCTTAGTTTGCTCAAAACCATAGAGGCCAAAAATTCAAAATGAAACTGGTATAGTGGCACAGACCTTGAGTTTCCCAACGCTTGGGAGGCAGTGGCCAGCAGGACCATCTCTCAAATCAGCCACCCCATAACATAATCTTTAAGCCCACAGGAATATTTAGGTATGTTGTGAAGATGTACAGATCTTACTTTAATTTTTTTTTGGCCAAGTTAATTGTAATGATATGATTTAGTGATTAATTGCTTGTATCTTAATTAATTTGAGAAATGCTTAAACACAGGGCCTATTCTGAGCTGCTGTCTTCTTACTGAATTTTATTCTATGACATGGCACTGCTTCAATTACTTTATACTTTGGTGTCCTTTGAATGTAATAAGTCAGCTAGGTGCAGTGGCACATGCCTTTAGTCACAGCACTGGGGAGGCAGTGGCGGTCTAATCACTGAGCTTTCGGCCAGCCAGGGCCAGCCAGGGTTATCACACAGAGAAACCCTGTCTCAAAATTCACCCACTCACACCCCCCCCCCAAAATGCAATAGGGCAAGTCTCCTCATCCATCTCATTCTGTAATAAAGTTGTTGGATATTCCTGCACATTATATATAGTAAAAGTGTTATTGATCATAGCAGCTATAATATTAATATTTGCTATGTCTTAGTACTCAGGTGTGGAGGAAGAACAAGGACAGCATTGGCCAGTAACACCTGAGCACCTACTTAGGTACCTAAATTAGGTACTTTACAGGGAAAAAAGGTTTTGGTTTTGGTGCTGCAGATTGAACCTAGGGCCACGTCCATGCTTTACCAGTGGCCTACATTACCACCCTCCACAGGGCACATTTATTTTAGTCTTGACACCAATCCTTTGGGCAAGGTACTATATAGATTATTATTAATTTTTTGGACCACCAGCTCACAAATAATGACATAGAGATTTATTATTAATTATGAAAGCTCAGCTTTAGCTTAAGCTCATCCCACTAGCTCTTATAACTTAAATTAACCCATTTATTTTATTTTATTTTATTTTGGTTTTTCGAGACAGGGTTTCTCTGTGGCTTTGGAGCCTGTCCTGGAACTAGCTCTGTAGACCAGGCTGGTCTCGAACTCACAGAGATCCGCCTGCCTCTGCCTCCCAAGTGCTGGGATTAAAGGCGTGCGCCACCATCGCCCAGCAACCCATTTATTTTAATCTACATTCTGTCACGTGGCTTGTTACCTCAGCTCCCTGTACTGCCCATGCTGCTTCATCCATGTCTGGCTGGCCACTCTGCCTTCTTCCCAGAATTCTCTGCGTGGAAGTCCCACCTATGCCTCCTGCCTAGCTGTTGGCCATTTAGCTTCTTATTACACCAATTACAGCAGTACATTTTCATGCATTTTGCGACTATCACACAACAGTACTATTTAAGTTTTTCCAAAAGTGAACATCCTAGTGACCTACCGGTTTCACTTTTATCACCTGCTTTGCTTTTATGGATATTATTAATTTTTTTTATTTTCTGAGTCTAAGCAGTAGAACATTTGATGTTCTAGGAATCAGTGACCTTTAAGGATGTTGTCGTGAACTTCACCCAGGAGGAATGGAGACACCTGGATCCCACACAGAGAGATTTGTTCAGAGATGTGACACTGGAAAATTATACACACCTCGTCTCTATAGGTGAGGGGAATGCTCCCTAATAAAGATCAGGATGTGGGGAGAGGGTATGTACCTGGTCTCTGTAGGTAACGGAAACGGTGCGAGGCAAACATACACCTTGTCTCTGTGGGTAGGGTGGCCCCAAGTTTTGATGGGTTATGTGGAGGAGGGAACACACCTGGTCTCTGCAGATGGGGGTGGCCCCAAAGTTAGACGGAATGTGGGAGACACTTTAGGTGCTTAGATGTGACTGACATCTAAGTTTAGGAACTAACAATTCTAAATTTTGGAAGTTTCTCCTCATTATTAAGTGGAGCAGCAAACTAATCATTCTCTCTTCAGATCAGCTTCTCAGCTGCCCCATTGTTCATACAGTCGTATGCTGTCCTTCCCACCAGATTTTTCCCAAGTGGAGTATCTTCCAGAGTGGTGAGATTGCGTTCTGATGTGGTGCTTTTTCCTCATTGCAGACAGATTCCTTTTTTTCCTCCCTCTGAGCAGGACTCCAGGTTTCCAAACCTGATATGATTTCCCAGCTAGAACAAGGGACAGAGCCATGGACTGAGGAGTCGTGCGTTCCTGTTGGTTCCATGGAAGGTGAGTAGTGTGTGACCACGGAGGACTGCTCTCCAGCTGCCAGCGTGGTGAGAGGTGACGGTGTAGACGTGCACTCAGAGCATCACCTGTGGAGAGGAGATTCTGTTTTCCATTCTCTTTTAGGAGGCATCCATCCTGATTGCTCTAAAGCAGGCCTCTCAGCCTGTACTCTGTACTCTGTCCCCGTTTACTTTTGGTCCAGGGTTGTCTCCTCACTTTCTGCTTTAGGTTCCATCTGTTAGCATCAAACAGAAACACATGCTGTTTCCAGATGCTTTTACTCACTGCTGGCTCTCATTCAGTCTCTTTTCTTTGTTCCCAACCAAACTAAAATAAAAATTAGTTCCACACCTGCAGGCTTTTCTTTTTTAAAGCACTTACTCTATTCTTACTCTCAAGCATGGTTTCATATTCTGTTACTTTATCATTCTGTCCTTGAGCTTCTGAATTATTTTCTTCTAAGTCATCAGTTCCCAAACTGCACAAGGAATTTCTTCCAGGTTCTGACTCAGGAATAATCTAGTCACTCTGTTTATTGCTGTACTATTCACAATAGTACAGCATGCCTGTGAACACAAGAATCGATGAAGAAAATGTGATGTATCTACACAATGGAATTTTATTCAGCCATAGAGAAAATGGAATCATAGTCAGGAAGTAGTGGTGCACGCCTTTAATCCCAGCTCCCGGGAAGCAGAGTCAGGTGAATCTCTGAGTTTGAGGGCAGCCTGGTCTACAGAGCAAATTCCAGGACAGCCAAGGCTACACAGACAAACCCTGTCTCGGGGGGGGGGGGGACCCAAAACATGAAATTGACATTTGCAGCACCATTATGTTCCTTGTATTCTTAGTTTCTTCAGGACTGTCCTGGTAAAGGGATATTGAACTTTCTCAAATGCCTTTTCTGCATATATTGAGCTGATCATGTGATTTTTGTCCTTAGTCTATTTACATCTTATTTTATTAACAGATTTGTATATATTGAATCAGCTTTGCAGTCCTGGGGTAAAAAGCAATGTGGTTGCTATCTGTGATCTTAAAGTGTTCTTGAATTTGGCCAGCAAGTATTTTGTTGCAAGTTTTTGTACCTATATTTATCAGGGAAATTAGTCTATACTTTGTTGTTGTTTTGTCTTTATCTGGTTTTGATATCAGAGTAATAACTAGCTTTGTAAAATGAGTTTGGTGGTATTGACCTCCGTTTCTGCTTTGTGGAAAAGTTTGAGAAGTATAGTCTTAGCTCTTCTTCAAAGTTTGGTAGAATTCGTCAATAAACTCGTTTGGTCCTGGACTTCTCTTTTTGGAGAGACTTTTAATTACTGCTTCAATATCGTTACTGTTATGGGTCTGCAAACATTGCGTCTATCTTGATTTAATTTTGCTAACTCACATGTATTTAGGAATTTATACTTTCTCCAAGATTTTCTGAATACATTTTCTGGATTTTTGAATACATTTTCAATGTATTCCCTAGTAGTCCTCTGGATTTCATTGGTGTCTTTTGTAAACAGTTTCTTTTTAATCTCTAATTTTGCAAAGGTGCATCTTCTGTTCCTTTTGTTGATTTAGCTTAAAATTTGTCAATCTATTTATCTCTTCAAGGAACTAGCTCTTTGCTTTTATGCATTGTCCTTTTAAGTCCCTCTTTCATTACCTTCAGCCCTAATCATTATTTCTAGCCATGTGCTTTTGGGTTTGGCTTCTGTCCTACTTTGCTTTCTATTGCTGTGGTAAATATTATGACCAAAAACAACTTGGGAAGGAAAGTTGTTTTGGCTTAAACTTCCTGTCGTAGTCCGTTATTGAGAAGCCAAGGCCAGAACTCAAAACAGTATAGAAACAGTCTGTGGGGCATTTTCTTGATTAATATTAACTGGGAGGGCCACGCCCACTGTGGGTGGTGCCACCGGTGGGCGGGTGCTCCTGAGTTGCAGTAAGAAGGAAGCTGAGTGAGCTTTGAAGAGCAAGTAAGCAAGCAGTGTTCCTCCATGGCTTCTACTTAGCTCCTGCCTCCATGTTCCTATACTGTCCTACTTTCCTTTCTGTTGCTGTGGTAAATATCATGACCAAAACCAACTTGTTATATCCTCTTAATAAACTGTCCCCTTTGCCGGGCGGTGGTGGCGCACGCCTTTAATCCCAGCACTCGGGAGGCAGAGGCAGGCGGATCTCTGTGAGTTCGAGACCAGCCTGGTCTACAAGAGCTAGTTCCAGGACAGGAACCAAAAGCTACAGAGAAACCCTGCCTCGAAAATAAATAAATAAATAAATAAATAAATAAATAAATAAATAAATTGTCCCCTTTGTTAATATGTAGTAGCTTTCTTTATCTATTCTGACTAGTTTCAGTTTGGGGTCTACTTTATCCAGTATCAAAATTGGTCTGCTAGCTTAATATGAGTTTGCCTTTGCTTAGCCAGTGGTGGTGTGATGGTGGTGATGGTGGTGATGGTGGTCATGGTGGTCATGGTGGTCATGGTGGTCATGGTGGTCATGGTGGTCATGGTGGTGGTCATGGTGGTTGTGGTGGTCGTGGTGCATTCTTTTAATCCCAGCACTGGGAGGCAGAGGCAGGTTGATCTCTGAGTAAGTTAAAAGTTTGCACTTGCCTGGTGTGTTGATTTCCATCCTTTGCCTGTAAGTGTCTTTGAAGGGAAAGTGTGTTTCTAGCAGACAACAAATAGTTGAATCTTGTTTCATAATCCTGTCAGTTGTGTTTGTACATTGGTGAGTTGAGGCCTTTTGCATTTGAAGTTGTTATTGAAGAGTTTGCAGTGTCCTATGGTTTTGTTGGTTGTTCTGGTTGACTGGATCATTGCTGTAGTTCTTTTCTTTGTTCCCTGTAGGTATTAGGAGGTTTTTGCTTTACTGTGTGAGGCTTGCTGGGTTTGTTTCTGGCTCCCTTTGTGCGTCTATTCCTGTCATGAAATAAATGTATTCTCTCGTGCACTCTCCTTGTGCTGTTTTCCATTTTCTTGCTTACTGTATCCCTTTAAGTGCGTCCTGCAGTATCCTAATTGCCTTAGGTTATGCTTTGTCTTAGGGTGTCTATTGCTGTGTAGAGTTGCCATGGCTGCAGCGTCTCTTACAGAGAAAAGCATTTCATTGGGCTGGCTTATAGTTTCCGAGGCATAGTCCATTATCATCATGGGAGGACATGGCAGTGTGCAGCAGTCATGGTGCTGGAGCAGGGGCTGGGAGTCCTACATCTTGATCTGCAGGCAATAGGAAGTGAACTGAACTAGGAGTAGTTTGAGCATAGGAGATCTCAAAGCTCATCACAGTGTCACACTTCTTCCAGCAAGGCCACACCTACTTCAACAAAGCCACACCTCTTAAAGGTGCCACTCTCTTTGAGCTTATGAGGCCAATTACATTCAAATTACCACATGCCTGTCTTGAAATGTTTGAAAAGATAACTTTTCTGAGGATAACAGTTTTTAATTTTTAATTTTGTTATTTTGTGTGTATGGGTTCTTTACCTGCATGCTTATCTGTCACAATATACATGCACTGCTCCTGGAGTTCAGATGAAAGTGTTGGATCCTTGGGAGTGGAGTTAAAGATAGTTGTGAGCCTCCATGTGAGTTCCAGGGATCAAACTCAGTACTCAGGAAGAGCAGCCAGTGTTTGTAACCACTGAGTTATCTCCAGCCTCAACCATCTTTTTTTTTAGATTTATTTTAAGTGTATGGATATTTTGCCTGCTTGTATGTTTGTGCATCACTTGTGTGCCTGGTGCCCACAGAGCCTGCAGAGCTCAGAAGAGGGTGTCAGAACCTTGAAACTGGAGTTACTGATGGTTGTGAGCCACCATACGGCTGTTAGGAACTGAACCTGGGTCCTTTGTAAGAGCAACTAGTTTTTTAAAACTACTGACTCACTTCTCCAGCCCCAGGGTAACATCTTCGTGGTTAATTTACTTCCAGGGTTTGAAATGTCAAGACTTGCTTTTCTGACTTTTTGGGTTTTTCTCTGATGTATGTGGGTTGGTATTTTTCCCACATACATAGTTTCTAATATTGTGTTTTTTATTTTTGTTTTTGTTTTTGTAATTTTCACATCTTGACTATCTGAAGTATTCATGTATATTTGTAGTTTTATATGCTTGTTGTGTATGGATGTCCTTTTTCCCCCTGTAGGCCTGGGTAACTTTATGCTATAATTTTATTAAATTATGCCTTTAAATTTTATCTCAATTTCTTCTCCAGATTCTTAGATTTTACTATGAAACTTATCTCAGAGTTCTTGGCAGATTTGTTTATGCTCATTAATTATCCTTTTTTATCAGTGTCTAAATATATTATTGCCTCAACCTTGACTTTCATCTCTGAAATTTATTAATCCTCTTGATATGACCTATTAGTAATAGTTTCTGCTGCACTTCTTAGAAATATTATTTATTCATTTTGGTGGATGTGTATGTGTACGCGCACATGTGACTGTTTTGCCTACATGTATGTTTCTTTGCCATAGACAGGCCTGGTGCTCACAGAGATTAGAAGAGGATGTCAGATGGAACTGGAGTTTCAGGCAATTGTGAGCTACTTTGTAGGTGCTGGAACTAAACCCAGCTTCCCTGTAAGAATAGTAAGTGTTCCTAACCGAGCTACTTCCCCAACCCCCAATTATCTCCTTCTTGAGGATATCTTGAAGACCTGCAATCCCGATGTGTGGTTTTTCTCACAGGTCTGCTTGGTTTTTTTATCAACACTCTCAATTACTTCTCCAAATATTGTATAAGAATATGTTAAGCCGGGCGGTGGTGGCACACGCCTTTAATCCCAGCACTCGGGAGGCAGAGGCACGAGGATCTCTGTGAGTTCGAGGCCAGCCTGGTCTACAGAGCTAGTTCCAGGACAGGCTCTAAAGCTACAGAGAAACCCTGTCTCGAAAAAAACAAAAACAAAACAAGAATATGTTAGCCAATGCCTGTAGATTTTTGTGTGCAGTAAACTATAGATTGCTTCTGTGAGAGGTGCAATAATAATCAGCATTTACTTTAAAAATTTTCTCTAATCCTTCATTCCTTTTCCTAGACAATTCTCTTGATCATTGAGTAGAGAATATGACATTGTGTTGCCATTGGTTGTGGTTGATATCACTTTGCCTTCATGTGTTTCATACTTGTGATTAATTCTCAAACACTTTTCTCTCTCCTTTTTGTTTTTCGAGACACGGTTTCTCTGTATAGCTTTAAAGCTTGTCCTGGCACTTGTCCTTTGGTCCAGGCTGGCCTCACACTCACAGAGATCCACCTGCCTCTGCCACCCAAGTGCTAGGATTAAAGGCGTGCGCCACCACCGCCCGGCTCACTCACTTTTCTCTTTCTTAACAGCACAAGGCTCTATGGCCTTCATGTGCCACACAGGGTCTACAGATATTCTTTATTGAATTTATTTTATTTGTGTTGCACAGGAGTGCAGGTTTATGTGGAGGCCAGAGGACAACTTGCAATACTCTCATTCTGTATGGGGCAGGGGGATTGGACTCATTATCAGGTGCAGCAGTAACAGGTACCTCACTGACGAAGCTATTTCATCAGCCTCAGAAGATACTCTTTATGATTTTTTGCTATACAAACGTATTTCCTGGGTATCTCTTGGTGAAAACATGTCTGAAACACATTGCTAAAGCTGTGCACAGTGACCATGTTTTTGCTGAAGAAGTTCTACTGTTAATCTACCTACACTGATTGCACACTATCCCATTACCTGTGGAGATATGGGGGGAGAGCGTGGCAGCATGGGGTCTGCATTCTGTTCTTGCTTGAAGTGGTTGTGACTGCACTTCCAATATGGTATCTTTTCTTACCGTCCTGTTGCCAGTTGAACTGGAGAAGTGTTTTCTTTTACTCTATCACCTTTGAGGGTTTTTCTCAACTCTGTGCTGTTCTCATAAACATTCCTGTGACTTCAACTATTTTCTTTCCTCTTAAACTGGAATTTTGTATCTTATACATGAGCAACCTAGTGTAATGCTGATTTTGGCATCTTCCACTCCTACACCATATAGTCCTCCATGTCTTATTTCCAAATTCCAAAATGGTAGATTTGAATTTGTTATTTATTATTATTATTATTATTATTATTTCCTTCTAAATTTTTAGCAAAGATGAATTCTTCTGGTTTCCAGGCTAACAATCATAAGTTTTAGTTAAGTCTCTCCTATTTGTTTGGAGTTTATCTTAACATTCTTAAAATTTTTTCTTTCAGACTGGAAGATAAGACCTGAAAATAGTGTGTCACCCTTAGAGCTTGACATTTCTGAAGAACATCTGTCTTCTGAGGCCCTAACAAACGGCTGCAAAAGGGCTGGTTCTTACAGCTCCGGTGTCTTAGAAACGTGGAAGTCTGGCAGGAGTTTAGAGTCACTCCAGGCAAACCAGCAGACTCTGCCAAGGAAAGTAGAAATAACCGCGAGAACAGCGCCCACGTGTGAGAGCGGTCTCGGCATGAGTTCAAGCCTTGTATCACAAACGGAAGGAGTTCTAGAACAAATTTCCACCAAAACAAGAGTGAAGCAGAATTCACAGCCCGCCCCGAAGGAGAAGCTGTGCAAGTGCGGCGAATGTGGCAAAGCTTTTACCTACTGCTCCGCTCTCGCTCGCCATCGGAGAACGCACACTGGAGAAAAGCCCTACAAGTGTAACGAATGTAACAAGGCTTTCAGCCGAAGTGAAAACCTTATCAATCATCAGAGAATCCATACAGGAGATAAGCCGTACAAATGTGACCAGTGTGGAAAGGGCTTCATTGAGGGCCCGTCTCTCACTCAGCATCAAAGGATTCACACTGGAGAAAAGCCCTACAAATGTGATGAGTGTGGGAAAGCCTTTAGTCAGAGGACCCATCTTGTTCAGCATCAGAGAATCCACACCGGAGAGAAGCCATACACTTGTAATGAATGTGGAAAGTCCTTCAGCCAGAGAGGTCACTTTATGGAACACCAGAAAATTCATACAGGAGAAAAACCTTTCAAATGTGAAGAATGTGAAAAGACCTTCACCAGGAGCACACACCTTACTCAGCATCAAAAGATTCATACTGGAGAGAAAACCTATAAGTGTGACGAGTGTGGGAAGGCCTTCAATGGGCCTTCAACGTTTATCCGTCACCATATGATTCACACAGGAGAGAAGCCTTACGAGTGCAATGAGTGTGGCAAAGCCTTCAGTCAGCACTCAAACCTGACTCAGCATCAGAAGACACACACTGGTGAGAAGCCCTATGATTGTGCAGAATGTGGAAAAGCCTTCAGTTACTGGTCATCCCTTGCCCAGCATCTGAAAATTCATACAGGAGAGAGACCCTACAAGTGCAGTGACTGTGGGAAGGCCTTCAGTTACTGCTCATCCCTTACTCAGCACCGAAGAATTCATACTCGAGAAAAACCCTTTGAGTGCAGTGAGTGTGGAAAGGCTTTCAGTTACCTGTCCAACCTGCATCAGCATCAGAAAACCCACTCCCAGGAGAAAGCCTATGCATGTAAGGAATGTGGGAAAGCCTTTATTCGGAGCTCATCTCTTGCTAAGCACGAGAGAATTCATACTGGAGAGAAGCCTTATCAGTGTCCTGAATGTGGGAAAACCTTCAGCTACGGCTCTTCACTTATTCAGCATAAGAAAATCCATACTGGTGAAAGACCTTACAAGTGTAATGAATGTGGCAGAGCCTTTAACCAGAAAATACACCTTACACAGCACAAGAGAATTCACACGGGAGCAAAGCCGTACGCGTGTCCCAAGTGTGGTAAGACCTTCCGACACTGTTCATCTCTTGCACAACATCAAAAAACTCACACAGAAGAAAAACCCTACCAGTGTAACAAATGTGAAAAAACCTTTAGCCAGAACTCCCACCTGACTCAGCATCAGCAGACTCATGCAGGAGAGAAGCCCTATAAGTGCAAGGGACGTGAATCGTTTCCCCAGAGCGTGCTCTTACCTGAGCATCAGAGTGCTCACACTGGAGAGAAACCGGACAGCTGTAACAAATGCCCAAGGACTTTGAGCCGGAACACTTACCCTACTCAGCATCAGAAGATTCAGTCAGGAGAGAGGGTTTTTGGGTGTGGTGACTGTGGAAAAGCCTTCAGGTATCGCTCCGCTCTCGCCAAACACCAGAGACTGCACCCTGGTATAGCTGCTCTAGGAACATCATAAATGGATGCTCTACTCACTTTGGTTTATAGTGAATCAGAGCAGGGTGAGGAACTCCTTAAAGTATTTTAAGTTTTCCCTGTCTCATAATGAGATAGGCTATTGGGCTGAACTAATCCAGATATGTTATTAAACAACATTGGAACAAGCTACTTTAAGTGTCTTGTGTGGATGAGGTGAAATAAAAGATTGAGAGATGATTTGAAAGGTATCCTGGAGTTTTATACTCGGTTTTGTATATTTACAATCTATTCCTAAATAGTTGCGCTATGCATCCACATTTTGTCTTGTATCTACATGTTTATGCATGTATTGCTAGGAGAAGAAATCTGTGCTTCAGTAACTAGAAATTTGTTTTGCTCCTGTTCTAATGCACTAAACATTATTCAGGAAATTGGCCCCTTAAATAAAAATAATTATAAAATACAATCAAACTCAGTTAACTGTGACTATTAAAATTTGGCAGCAGGTTCATTGTACCTGTATTTCCATCTTCTTAGGCTGAAATGAGATGGTCACAAGCCCTGGGGTCTAAAGTAGACTGGACAATACAGTAAACTCTTATCTTAAAAATCAGTTATTTCCTCTTGAAGCTTTAAATATTTTTTTCTAGGAGTTACAACTAGAGCGATCCACTTCTACAGTATGTACTCGTGTTTGACCCTGTTTGCACGTGGTATCTTGGTTGGGTTGCAATAACAAATAGACAGGTATAGTTTAGACAACAGAATTTTATTTCTCACAGTTCTGGAGACTGTGGAGTCTGGAAAGGGTCCACTATCCGGCTATGGTCAGCTATGCTCTTATGTTCTTACATGGCAGAAAACAGAGAGAAAAATGTTTTTATAAAATCCTGTTCTTGAGTGTTCTAGGATTGAATCTTCTTCTAGACACTCATTCCTAATAACATTGTATGGGGGAGTTTTCAGCTTATGAGTTTGGAGATAATTCAGTCCTAACAACTGAGAACAACAAGATTTAGTGCCGAGGCTGCGCTTAAGACTCATTTCAGTTGGCCCAAGCTTCAAAAAATCCTGGCAGCCCCTAGTCCTCACTTTTTGAGATGTTATCTCTGTTATGTAGCTGTGGTTGTCCTAAAACTCATTGTGTAGACCAGGCTGGCCTAGAACTCACAGACATCTACCTGTCTTTGCCTCTTCTGAGTGCTGGGATTAACAGTATATGCCACCATTCCTGGCTATTTAACTTCTAATTTGTACTCTGGAAAGAATAATTGACCTAGACTTCAGTACTCAATCCTTTAGTTAGTTGTTCTTCCCTAGGCTGTTCACAGTTTATTCAGCCCACACTATGCAGCTTTTGAGTGTCGCCCCATTTATACAGAGTCTCCCAAGCTTCTTTACCAAAGTACAGAAACTAAGTCACAGTGTAAAGTTATTTCACATATGCTTGGTTTCCTTGTATCAGAATCAGATAACAGCGTTTTATACATCCCAGAGAATGACCTACATTCGACATGTTTTCAGTTTTGAATGAGTGAATTCAGTAAGTATATAGCAAGCAAAAGATATACAAGGAGCCACGGCAACCTGTGTATTGTTCCAAATTTAGTCTATTTGTTGCCAAAGTGGAAAACTTTTTTTTAAGATTTATTTTTACTTATGTGTGTATCTCTGTGAGTGAATGGTGTGTGGGGGTGTTCCTGAAGGTAAGAAAAGGGCCTGGGACAGGCAGCTGTGAGCTACCCACAGTGGGTACTGGGTGCCGAATTCCTGCCTTCTTTAGAAGCAGTGAGCACTCCTAACCACTGAACCATCTCTCCAGCCCTGGAAAGCATGCACTTCCACCTCACCAACTAAAATGTAGTCCAGAAGTTGGTGGTGTTTTGGATTCAGCAAAGTTGGGGGAAATTGCCTTTCATTTAAAAATGTTATGGTTTCTCACACTTTTACAGGAGTTTTAAAGAGATAAGAGGCAGGTGTTATCTACAGAAACTAGAATCTTGGCTTCCCAGAACTTAAATCCACTCCTAGACCAACCCCACTTTGTGAAACTGGTAGTTAATTCTCTGTGACTAGAGAGTAACTTGGCATTTGTTTCTTCACGTAACTTTTCAGGCAGGATGGTTTGGGGAAAGTTCTGCTAACCAATGTCACGTGAGTCCAATCAAGCAGGTGGAGAGAATCAGCACATGTGATTTGTTTCCCGGGCTGACATTTAGTCACTGGAACCAGGTACTATGCTCTTGGTCCATCTCTAATTTGTAGAAGGTAAATCTTGATCTTTGCAGCATAGGAAGGCAACTTTTGGAAAACAGGATAGTGATTTATTTGGTTATTTTGCATAGAAATCTTAGCAGCGTCAGTATAGGACACGTTTTCTACAGCCCTTATCCTTTTCCAGAAGACCACGCAGAGGTGGCAATCCCTCATCTCGAAAGTGAGATGACTTTCTAGTCATCTAGCCTTCCTGCTAGGTTGTGACCTATATAGTGAAAAGTGTCACTATCAAATGTTTCCTACAGAGATGTGAAGAGCAGGAAACACCAAAAGCCACATTATGACTTTGCTGATGTAGCTGGAAGCTCATATGTGAACTAAGCCAGTGACAGTCACAAAGGACAGAAGGACGTTTCAGAAGTGGGACCGGCAGTGCTTGATAGCCCTCTGTGTGGTAAGGAAATGAGTTCCTGCAGACGCCATCAGATCCCACTAGGATAATGGTGTGTGTGCTGAGCTCCTTGTCCCCTTGGCATTTGGGCGGGCAGATTTCTGCTATGGCATCCTCATCTTGCTTTCTCCACATCTGCCCAGAGACTCCTGACTCTGCCCTTCTCCTTCCCATCATCTTTGGTTTGGTCACCCAGCCTATACTTCCTACCTGGCTACTGACCAATCAGTGTCTATTAAACCAGTTCCAGCGACAGATCTTTACAAGAGGATTATTCCACAGCATTTCCTCTTTTTGTCTATAAGATCAAGGGCAGAGTCTGGGAGATGCCAGTCAGCCACTGAGGAAGCAAGATGTAAAAATTGAGGTAACTAGCCATGAACCACAAGCTAAGTGGCATGGCAGATTTCTGCAGTCTCACACAGATCTTTGTACAGAGAGGCTAATCAGCCACAACCTATGTGGCAGATTTAGCTTTTGCTCATAAAGACAAAGGGTTAAAGATACACAATAGAAACATTTAGTCTATGGCCGTACCACCCGGAATGCGCCCGATCTTGTCTGATCTTGGAAGCTAAGCAGGGTCAGGCCTGGTTAGTACTTGGATGGGAGAAACAGATTTAGACAAAAAGGGCTCTAAATGGGTCACCACACGTTTGAAAACTGTAAGCTTAAGAAAAGGGGTATAGTCATAAAAAAAGAATAGTTTAAAAATGAAATCTTTAAAGAGAGAAATAAAGTTAAAAAAAAAACTGTCACGTAGAAATGGGAAATACACAGGGCATCTGGATCCTACACAGTATTGTGCTGATTTTGAATGTTGACAAGCAAACAGCTGCTGAAAGACATGGATTGAAAGAGAGAATGATGAAATACACCAACCTAAGTATTTTAAAATGCCTTAGCTTTAAAACAGAAGTCAAAAATATATTTATCAAGTGGAACTGAAGAGATGATTGCTATGGAGAAGCAGTTTTACTGTTTGTTTCTATAGGAAACAAGTGGTTATGGGCTCCAGGTTAAGATGGACCAGGTTTGATGAAGGGAGACCTCCTGAACCTTGACAGGCAATATTAACAAAGGTTATAACTGGTCTTCCCAGGATTTGATCATTATCTCAATTTTTCTCCGTCCCTCAAGATCACCAGTGCCCAACATTCAGCAGGAAGTAGTCTAGAGAACTACACCAAAATTCCCAAAATATTATTCATGAATGTTTATTTTCACTTAAGAGGGGTTGGTTATAAATTGTTATTGGTCATAGTCAATCTCTTCCTAAAGTAGAAAGGGGTATAATATAGAAATGATGGGGAAAAGGGTAGGATATTATGATTTTAAAAAGGGGGTAGATTACTGAATCTACTTTAATCCAAAAAACAACTGTTAATCTCAAAATAGTTTGCATTGGTAATGATTTTGATTTATTGATATAAACTTAAGGTCAATTTTGTTATACTATATGTATATTTCTACTCTTATTTAAATTATTATGTTTATGCAGCTCATTTTAAAATGTAATATATAAGCCAGGCAGTGATGGCGCATGCCTTTAATCCCAGCACTCGGAAGGCAGAGGCAGGTGGATCTCTGTGAGTTCGAGACCAGCCTGGTCTACAAAAGCCAGTTCCAGGACAGGCTCCAAAACCACAGAGAAACCCTGTCTCGAAAAAGCAAAAATAAATAAATAAAATGTAATATATAATTAAAATTCAGATTAATATCTAGACATCTATAATAGTCAAACATTTAGTCATACTAGTTAGGTTTTCTAGGTATAAAAAGATATATTTTTCTTTTTTTTTTTTTTGAGACAGGGTTTCTCTGTATACTAGTTTTGGCTGTTCTGAAACTTGCTCTGTAGACCAGACTGATCTTAAACTCACAGAGATCCACCTGCCTCTGCCTCCCAAGTGCTGGGATAAAGGTATGTGCCACCACCGCCTGGCCCAAAGATATATTTCAATTACGTTGGTAATTTTCAAACACTTCAAAGACCTACAGAATATGAAATTTAAAATGTTTTAGGAACTTAGACATTTCTTGACTGTGAGACATGTCTGCTCCTGGTTGCATCAATTACTTAAAAGAGGATGATGGGCATTGAAAAAAAAACACCTTATGGAATTTGCTTTTAATGTGGCAAGGCTAACAATTTGGACAAGAAACTGCCTGTGCCTGGACTGATTGACCGTATGCTGTATAAACTGGACATGCAGGACCCACAGGAAAATGACTGCTAAACTTTACCAAAACAAGGTGGGATGGTCCTTCAGGTTCCTGCTTCACAGGAGAAACTGCCAGACATTCTGTGGCTACAGAGGAAAATGACTGAAGATGGATGCCCCAATGTTACAGAAGAACTTTGGGTGACTGTCCAGGCAGTCAGATGTCTCTGTCATTTCTAGAGTTTTGGAATTTGCTTACAATGCATTTCCTGCTTACTAGGGTAATATATTTTTCTGGGGTCTTTGATGGAGTTGAAGACTAGATAGTTATAATTATAGTTTTCCTTAGTTGTGATAAAAAATGAATTAGATATGAAACGTTGGACTTACAGAAATTGGATAAGTGATATAGTATGTTCTTTAATTTTTCCAGATACAAATAGACTATATATTGTAACTGATTCTTTTTTTTTTTTTTTTTTTTTTTTTTTTTTTTGGTTTTTCGAGACAGGGTTTCTCTGCGGCTTTGGAGCCTGTCCTGGAACTAGCTCTGTAGACCAGGCTGGTCTCGAACTCACAGAGATCCACCTGCCTCTGCCTCCTGAGTTCTGGAATTAAAGGCGTGCGCCACCATCGCCCGGCTTGTAACTGATTCTTGATAACTATTTTGTTATATGTAATTTTACTATGTTAAAATGAAAACATTTTTTGATTAAACAGAAAGGGGGAAATTCTGTGGGATGGTCTTTCTGTATGCTGAGAGTATATGTTACTCTCACTGGTTAATAAATAAAGCTGCTTTGGCCTGTGACAAGGAAGAATAAAAACAGGCATGAAATACAACAGAGATACAGGAGAAGAAGGGCAGAGTCTGTGAGATACTAGCCAGCTGTCGAAGAAGCAAGACATGTAAAAAATGAGATAACAAGCCATGAACTACATGGCAAAGCATAGTTGAAAACTATGGGTTAATTTAAATGTAAGAGCTAGCCAATAGTGAGCCAGAGCCACTGGTCAAGCATTTATATGTAATGTTAAGCCTCTGAGTGGTTATTTGGGAATTGGCAGGTGGGGAAGAAACTGTCAGTTACACAGGAGAGTGAAAATTTGTTCTGTATTTTAAAGTATCTTTCATATCCCTGTTTTCTCCAGCCTCTTCTGCTTCTGCCTTTGGGAAAGTTCAGGTCACCTTTTTTTTATAGATCAAATAATTGAGACCAAGCTCTGAATCTCTCTATGCCTCCAGCACCATCATCCCTATGTTATATCTGATAGGAATTCTGGCAAGTGATTTGAATTCAAAGACCCAGTTGGATAGAGAACTACTGTAGATATGTCTTCAGGAAGGTCAACAAGAATATGCCTGGATATACTTGCTAGATGAGTAGTTTTGGGGACAAGGATCATATGGATTTCTGGGGCATCAAACACAGAGTCACATGTTCTAGGCTAGCATCTACCATTGCACTACAACCACAGCTGTTCTCTCTTTTGAAAGGATACTGGGAAGCATTTCCATGGCCTTTAGAGTCCTGTGATAGAGTCATTGTCTCCTTCCAAATTCACCATTGTGAGAAAAGATGGTATAGATGCCCAATGAACACACTGAATCTGTCCAAGTTCAAGGAGAGGAGGGCCCAACAGTGGAGAAGGCAGGCAGGGCCACACGCACTCACTGTAACCTTCTTGTCCGAAAGAATCTTTATCCAGCTTTTCAGATACCATTGTCGTCCTCTGGTTGCTTCTTGCATCTCTTAGTGTTTTCTTTGCTTCTCTTTGTGTCATTCTGTTTGTTTTCTGGTATCCAGTAATCAGGCTGTTGGTGGCAGATTTAACTACAGATATTTAGCAGAAGCAGTCCATTGTTTTCTTCTGTTTATGTTCCTCTTCCACAACTGTTTGCAATTAAGGGCTTGTTTTTTTATGTCACTCATGTTCCTGCTCCATAGGCCAACCTACAGAATTTGTAACCAAATGCTGATTGAACCACCCTTCACATTTACAGATCAACTCCATCACTTTTCCAGTACAAGAATTGGTCTATACTACCAGTGAAATTGGTAGTTATGGATTGCTACATGCGAACAAACCTGCCATATGAGGGCCTGGATAGCTCAATTGGTAGAGCATCAGACTTTTAATCTGAGGGTTCAGGGTTCAATTCCCTGTTCAGGCATTCATAACTCTTCCCTTCTGAAACTAAGGCAATCAGTAGTGGTGTGCTTTTATTTTCTTCCAAGAAGATATACTCGAGAAACTATACTCAAAAGAATCAGCGAAACAAAACATACCCCTAAGACAAACAAAGATATAATAGCAGTTTTTAGATTAGGTATCCTTCTCAAGGAAAAGAAAGCTTACAGATCATGGAAGAACTTTACTTCTTGAGTACCATTTCTAAAACATTTAAATATATACTCTGTTAAAATGCAAGACTCGGATTTTCTGTCCTCCCTCTCACAGCCGAAATCCTTGGTAGATGGAAAGGTCTCTGCCAAATTGTGGTCATATCATATTGCAATGATAAGCCCAAGCATCAAGAGGTTACTAACAAGTTCTGTCGGGTGACAAAATATTCAGCCTACTAGAAATAGTGTGCCTCTTTACTCTTCACCTTCATAGTTTAGGTCAACTGAGTGTTCACAGTGTGGTTGACAGAAGAGTAGATTGTGGGGTTTTGTTTGCTTTTGTTTTAAAGATAATATGTGTTTTCCCTACCTACCAGAGGATTATAATTTGCAGATAATAAAATCTCCATGGACAATTCTAAGGAGCAAATAAAACAAAACAACCTCCTAGATGACTATGTTCAGCCAAATCAAAGATCAAGGATGAATTTTGTTTTTTAAATTTTTAAAATTTATTTTATAAGTCTTTGTCTACATGTATGTATGTGTACCACATGTGTGTCTGGTACCTATAGAGGTCAGAAGAGAATGTTGGATCCCCTAGAGTTATGAGTGGTTGTGAGTCACCTTATGGGTACTGGGGAACGAAGGTTGAATCGTCTGTAAGAGTAATTAGTACTCTTAACCACTGAACCGTTTCTCCAGCCCCTTGTCTGCTTGTTTAAATGATGCTAGACAAGAGTGGTTCGGGGAGGATTCAAAGGTAATGTGTGGGGGATGGGGTGAGGAGTGAGTTAGAAAAAATACAATGACACATATTATGGTGGGTAGAATAATAATGGTCTGCACAGGTTCACTTATTTGAATGCTTGGTCACTAGTTGGTGTAGCTATTTTGGGAAGGATTAGAAAATGTGGCCCTTGTTTGGATGAGGTGTGTCACTAGGGGTGGGTTTTGAGGTTTCGGAAAGGCCACACCAGTCCCTGTCTCTGTCTGTTTGCCTCCATCTTGAGGATCAGGATGTAAGCTGTTAGTGCGCCACGGCCATGCCTGCCTGCCTGCTGCCTTGCTCGCTGCCGTGACAGTCATCGACTCTCCCTCTGAAACTGTAAGCAAGCCCCTAATTAAATGCTTTCTTTATAAGTTGCCTTGATCATGGTGTCTCTTCACAGTGGATAGGAAAGTATACACACTCACACATACACACACACACGAGAAAATGTCATAATGGAACATATTACTTTGTGTGACAACTTAATTTAAAAAATAAATTAAGAAAATAATGATGCTGAAGAAAATACCTAAATTTTAGACTTTTTTTTTTTTTGGTTTGTGTGTGTGTGTTTTGAGACAGAACTCATTTTACACAGAGATACGCCTGCTTCTGCCTCCCAAGTGCTGGAATTTAAGACATGCACCACCATGGACCAGCTAGACCGTTGTTTTAAAAACTCAAAATGGATCATAGGTTTAAAGCAAAGTACAAAATTATAAAAATTTTAGGAGAAAAAGCAAAAACAAGAGGGTTTTTACAATGTAAAGGAATCTTAGGCTTGACATCAAAAGCACAACCCATAAAGAAATGAAAAATAATTAATTGTGGTTCATCGAAATTAAAAATTTGTTCTAGAAAGACTTTGTTAGGCAGATCAAAAGACAGGCCACAGATTTGGAGAAAGAATGGCAAACCACATGTGTGACAATGGACTCAGTGAGAACACACAAGGAACTCTTGCTGTTGAAACAATGTTGAAACAATGATCCAGCTGGGCAAAAGACTAGTTGATGAGGATATACAAGGGAAATCAGAAGAGGCCAAACGTCATTAAGTTTGGGAAATGTCCATAAGATCATGCTTTGTCTTTACACACCAATCAAGTAAGAATAAAATAATAAATGCTAGGCTGGCAAAAATGCAGAGACTTAGATCTCTTGTATATTACTGGTAAAAATGTAAAATGGTTTAGGCATTTTGGAAAATATTTGATAATTTCTTTTTTAAAAAAATATTTGAATTTTGTGTCTAAGAGTGCTTGCATACTACATGTGTGCCTGGTGCCACAGAGGTCTTAAAAGGATGTCAATTCCCAAAGAACTTGAGTTCCTATACCATAGCTCATAGGAAACTTTGGTTTTAGGAGATCTGGCGCCATCTTCTGAGCTCTGAGGGCACCAGGCCAGATGTGACAACGAAACTGTACTATCTTTGGTTCAGAACAACTCCAGAGACACGGCCTGCCTGCCTGATTCCCTGTCTCTGGTCTCTTCCTCCCAAGTTTGACAAACATGTCAGAATTCAAGCATGTGCTGTCTAGTGTTGGCTTGAGGAAATCTTCCCAGAGAGAAAGATGAGCTGTCCTAACCGCAAGGAGGCCGGGAGGCTCCCGGAGACTGCGCACGAAAGCAGAGCCTCGAGTGGGCTACAAAAAGACCAGTGCGTTTGAGTCCGCTAGGGGGCGCGCGTTCCCGGAACGGGGCGGCCTCGCGGGGCGGAGTCAGGATTTCTCGCTGTTTTCTTCTACCGGCAAAGAAGCTGATTTTCTTGTGAACCCGGAGAAGCACCGCAGAATAAAATAAAATAATAATAAAAAAAAATGAAATAAAACAGTAGCTTAATGGCATCAGGCTGTCTTCCACCGCTAGAGAATATGGTTTGTTCGGTTTTGGAAACGCGAGGCTGGATTCACGCAAGGACTTTTGTCCACAGCTTTCCTGAAAATCCCGACCCCCGACAGAAGCCAAAGCAAGAGGAAGGGCCTATTTTAGCTTGTTACCTTTTATCTTTTTCTTTATCTTTATTGGAACTATCCCACACGGAATTTGATCGAAATTGCCCTAGTCACGTACCCATTTGGATCGGGAATCCGTGGTTTTTGGAAACCCTGTGAACCCTGTGCCCGTGAAACCAAATGTAAACTTTTTTTTTTTTAAGCCACAACGACTTGTGTGGAAATCAGTGAGATGGACGCGTGAGTCCAGAAAGAGGCCTGGGCTTGGGTTAGTGTGATGGTGAAAGTCAGAAAAAACAATCAGAAATAAGAACCGAACGTGAGAATAGCGATATTCACCATTAGAAAGTGAAATCGAAGAGTCCGGAGCGTGGAAGCAGAGTGGCGCAGCGGAAGCGTGCTGGGCCCATAACCCAGAGGTCGATGGATCGAAACCATCCTCTGCTATGTCCTTTTTGCACGAAGTCCCTACGCCCGGGGACAGCGAAAAGTCAAAGACTGTATCTTGATGTTTCCCCCAACCTTTTAACGACAGCAACATTCTCCTACAGCCTTCTGAGCTGCTCCCGCATACTGTGTATGTGTGGGTCTTGGTTCGTTAGTTCGTTTTTGTTTGTTTTTGGTGAAATGTAAGATTCCAGCTCACACCTGGCCTGGCAGATTTCTTTGATGCCAAGTCGATACCATCAGTCAGTACAGGAAGGTAGAGCGAAACTTTCTGTATTTTTTTCCCTGTTCAAGACACGAATTCTGAAAGTGAATAAAAGTTTGATAGCGAAGAGGAGCACCAAGTGTCTTCGAAGTAGTCTTTCCCGCCAGGGTTCAGTTTAACATCAAGGTTACAAACCTTGGCCGCTTCCACTTCAAGTACGCGCCTGGGTTTGGCCACCAGGAGGCAGTGATGGAACCCAGAGACCTCGGTCAGAAAGGTCGGCTGTTGCCTTTCCCATTAACAGCTCACAATGTCCTGTGCCCTGCCTGGACATTTTCATCAGTGCCATTGTGTCGCGTGCACTCTCGATCCCCCCACCCACTCCTGTCCTCCCCAAATACTCTGTAGGATTCAAATCACCCAGAATTTCTCCCAGCTCAGAGTTTGGAGAACTGGCACGCGGACCGCAGATCCCCGGGTGGGCTGACACGGTTACCGAGGTCCGCGTGTCGCCTTCTCCCTGGCACCCTCGCGCTTTTCTTACACGCGTAGCC
Source organism: Chionomys nivalis (assembly GCF_950005125.1). Lineage (NCBI taxonomy): Eukaryota > Metazoa > Chordata > Mammalia > Rodentia > Cricetidae > Chionomys > Chionomys nivalis. The sequence continues at coordinate 42,078,677 of NC_080098.1, forward strand.
CAACCGTCATTCGGGCAGCGGATGCTTGGGTTCGGCCACCTCCGCCGACGTCCGAAACATCAGAAGCTAAACCGGGCTGGAACTGACAGCCCGCCCGCCCGATTCTCCGCATGGGCGGCTACCTGGGCAAAGCGGGGTCCTCGCCGCGGTCCCCAGCACAGGGGCGCGCAGACGCACGAGAGAAGCCTGCGACCCGCCGACCGGCTAGGCCCCTCTACCAGGTCCACCGGGTGCAGCATGTCCACCGCGCCCAGCCCGCCCGGCGGCACAGGCCGGCCCGGAGGCCGCCAAACTGGGATCCCGCCAATCCCGCCGCCTTCGTCAGTGAGGCCTGGAGGCGCTTTCCCATGAAGAGGCCGCAGAACCCCATCATGGGGTCTCTTCCTTCAGACTGGTGGGAAAGTTACCTCAAGCGTAACATTTGGTCCCTTCGTCACCCTAGGGCAACATGGAGTCCGGTGACAGTCAAGATCTCACCTCCTGAGCCGAGACCACGGCCCTTGTTCTCGGTCTCAAAAGTGATCAACTCCGCGGGACCCTCAGAGGAGTCACCGGGAGAGTGTGGAAAAAGCCCGGTGCTGAAGGCTCTCTTCAAGTGCAGGAAGGGGAGAGCCAGGAAGGAAGAACCACTGTTCCCTGACAGCTCGGACAGTAAAAGGAATTCTGCCACCCCTGGGTCCGCCTTTAAGCCCCTGTTGAAAAGCGGAGCCACAGTTTCATTTGTGGCCAGGCCTGGGTCTCTGAAAAGGGGCCTCCCCGCCCAGAGCTCAGATCATAAACGTAAGAAGCCCAGTTGCTCCTCCGTGGCGCTCTTGGCCAGCGTACACACACGCGGGCCCCCCAGCACTAAAAGAAATGCGATTACCAGCTCTTACAGTTCTTTCAGATATCCCTCGGAGTCTTGGAAAAGACATTTTTCCAGGACATCAATCCAGACTCCAGAATGGCCGCTGAAAAAGACAGGGAGAAATCCTAATGCTCACCCGTCAGTTACACCCGGCAGCTCTGGGCAGCCCAACAGCGAGATTCCTTGCCTACAATCTGGTCCTAGGGATCCGCTGACCACGCCTTGCCAGCAAGGCTGTGTTGTCACTGAAGAGGACCCGACCTCAGAAAGGCAAACTGGGCCAAGCAAACCAACCACAGAAGCGACAACTGGGATCGTCACAGACTCCATTCCTGAGACCAGGGATGGTACTGAGCCTCCCGTGCCTTTTAGTCGGCCTTCTTCTGAGACAGTACTCGGTACCCACAGGAGTCCTCAGCTGGAAAGCTCGAAGAGCATGCCTGTCCCACCCGGGTGCTCACAGTTAGAGCACCTTAAAGGCATCTCCTCAGACTCAAAACCCTCAGCTGCTTCCATCCAGGTGTCTCCAAGCTCTCCCACAGCATCAGTCCCCGATTCCACCAGGGCATCTTCAACCCCTCCCAGGTCTGCAGCGCCCCCATCCCCATCTGTCATGATCTCCACTGCACCTACCACACAAAACACTCTGCTTGGGGTGGTGAGTAGCCCAATTCTCCATCTTCCTGCATCTGTACTTCCTGCGGAGACTTCTGCTCACTCAGCATTAGGACCTGTTTGGGGGTCTGTGTACAGTAGTGACTCCTCATATTCCAGAATTTCTGTCATGGCTCGGGGGGCATCATCCAGCTCTTCTTTTTCTGCAGCTCCAAGCATCTTAAAGTCCACCTTCAAGCCAACCTTTGGCAGTGTAGGACCACTTACAACCATGCCGATGACAGCCCCTGTGTCCGCTAAGCAGGCCTCTCCTTCACTGACTTCTGCTTCTACCTATTTCTTCCATGGCCTAGCCACAGCCTCCTCTCTGGTTACATCTGCCATCCCAGTCAGCACATCCAAAGACCCTGGTGTGAACTTGAATATAGTAACTAGCACCACGAGCAATTCTTATTCTGTCCCTTCTTGCCAAGCTTTCCTGCTTGGGGCTTCCCAGGGCTTTCCCCCAGCCACCGATTTCATTTTCCCATGCCAGCACCCTGCAGTTTCCACTGTACACACAGTCACCATCTTTAGCCAGGTCCTTACTAGTGCCATCCAGATATCCCCTCTTAGAAGCACCACTAAACCGAAGGGGGTGAGTGGACCTCTGCCAACTTTAGGCTTATCATCCATAACCCAGCCTACAGTGACCTCAAGCATCTCCAATGTGACTTCAGCACTCACAAAATCCTTGAGATCAAGCCCAACATCACCTTTCCCACCATCCCAAAAAAGTACTTCCCAGTCTTCACCTGGGGCCACAGACAGCCAGAAGCAATGTTCTCTCCAATTAGCGCCTGTTCCAAGCTTTAGTACCTCTTTCCTTTCAGGGAACTCAGTTGTGTCCCCAACCCAGATACCAGCTTCCGCTCAAATGGTTCTCAGCAAGACTATACCACCAGTTTCTGGGGGGTTGGCATCTTCAGCTTCCATTATCCACACTTCTGCCAGCATCCAGTCAAGTTTCGGCAGCATGCTAGCTGGTTTTCCATTCAGTGAAGCTAGCTCAGCCACCCTTGGGGTTGTTAGACAGAACCACCAGAGTGGAGCCTACAGCTCAGCATTTGGCATCACAGCCCCGAAGCCTTTTGCATTTGGAGGATTAGTGACCCCTATGGACTGTGGGGAGCCTGAGGTCATTGTGACTGCTCCACAAAGAAGCATGTCTGGTGCAAGACAGGGTGAGACCCCAAGCACCCTAGCACCCTTTGTGCAATGCTGGAACCAGAGCATGCAGGGCCTCCCAAGTCAGATTACACCTTTGGCTAGTATCACTGCAAGAAAGACCACGTCTGGGGCCCCCTCTCTGGTCCCTTTTGCTCAGAGTACACCTCCACCCGGAGCAATTAAGGCAGGTAGCAGTCTAGACTTTGGGATGTCCTCTCCAACTGTGCAGGGTTCTGTGGGGAAAGATTCTATCAGATCACGGACGCCTTCATTCTGTATTGGTACAAAATCAAAAACCACAAGGAATCGGGAGCCAGGGCGTTCCCGAAGACACCACACTTACAAGAAGTAGCCCAGTCACCCTGGCACATGGCCATGAAGAGCTTCCATCTCTCCAATTCTCTAGAGAAAACATATTTCAGATCCAAAGTGAAGGCTGCAGGTGTTTCCTCTGTGTCCTAATCTAAGTCCTCCAAGAAGGTGGACTGCCAATGTGTCCTCTCGTGCTAGTAGGAAACGGGGCCGCATGGGACTAAGGTCCCTGGAGCAGAAACTCCAACTCCCTTTCCCACCCTCTCCTCCTTGTACGGCTGTGAGCTCCACCAGGGCACAGCCTCCCACTTGGAAAATGACCATGGCAGGAAGGTAACAAGCATCTTCAGGAGGAGATAGGTTGATCCTATACCTTAGCCTTCCTTGATTTGAGCTCTAAGGGGAGCTCGGCTGTCTAATGCCATAGGGACACTAAGTTCTCACTTCTTACTGCTTGTCCCTCAGTGGTTTCTTGGGAGTGTTTGGGTGTAATCTGATCACTGTTCAGTCTACTCTTGGGGAGCAAGGTCATCTCTGAGGACTCTTTGTACCACTTTCTCTTTAAAGTCGTCCCAGTAGCTCCCCAAACTGGCAATGGCTTAGCCCCATCCTTCTTTTGGTCAATTTAACATACAAGGCTAGTGAAGATCCAGCCTGTCAGACCTCAGTCTGGGAAAGGGAGATTCTTTCCTATCTATCAGCATCTGCACTTGCTGCCCTCCACTTGGTGTTCATGGAGACTTGCTCTTACTCTGTTGGTTTCTGGCGGGTATGCTTTCGGTTGGGTTCGGAGGAAGAATTATCTGCATGCACGGTGGGAAGTTGGCAAAGCCAAATTTCAACTGCGTAAATCCATCTGCAGCTTGGCGGATTGGACCAGTCAAACAGCACTGCTTCAGAGCTGCAAGGACTGGCTCACCCTAAATGTTCAGCAGCAGTTTGACCTTGAAGGATGGTTTCTCAGGAAGTGGGGAGGCAGAGGAGGTGGCCAAGATGCTGAAGCCTTCTTTCTTATCTCTACACCATAGGAACTGCAAATGCCCAAGTAGGGAGACCAAGGCTTACATTTCGTTTTTATGTGTACCTCATCAAATTAACCCTTTCTGTATTCACATCTTTCTCAGAGAGGGTCACCAGGGCATGAAGCCCTAGGCCGGATAACAAGCATAAGAATGGGAGAACAGCAGGTACCTAACTGACTGCAGCTGTCAAACCAGTGGGAAGTGAATGAGTAAACTGGGGAATCTTCCTTAGTGCTTTCTAGAGCAACCTTACACATTGAGGCATACCCAGACACGAGTCTTTGGGCACATTTAGTACATATTTCTTATTTTACAGATACCTTGGAGAAAGTCTAATTGGAAAAATAATCTTAAATTGATAAAATAAAAATACATTGTTGAAAAAAAGTCTATGATACAGGAATTACTGTCAAGCTCATATAGATAACGGGGCAGGAAAATGTTAACAAATTTGCCTGAAGTCACTCAGCAGAGACTAGATTTAAGCCCTAGTGACTGTAGAGTGTGCTCATTATTTCTCGCCCCCTAATCACCCAAGTTAGAAATGGTTGGCATTTATTCATGTGCTTATTAATTGTGTATATGTGAGATAGTGGGGCTTGGATCCAGGATGTCACAAATACTAGGCTAGTGCTCTCCTCCTTACTCACATCCTCAGCCCCGTTTCAACTTTAAACAGGTTTTTTATATCATTACGAAACGGTGTGTCCCTGGGCATGTGTGCCATGGCACATTCGTGTTGAGGTCAGGGTAACCTTTGTTTTTGTTTTTAATTTATTTGTTATGTATACAATATTCTGTGTGTATGTCTGCAGGCCAGAAGAGGGCACCAGACCTCATTACAGATGGTTGTGAGCCACCATGTGGTTGCCGGGAATTGAACTGAGGACCTCTGGAAGAGCAGAGCCTTCTCTCCAGCCCTTCCACTTTGATGGATTAAAGACATTCCCAAGATTGATATCTTATTGAACGATGACAGAAGGGAAACATTAGATACTGCCTACTGTTCTTTACCGTGTATAGGGATAATTGCACGCCTTGCACAGTCCTTCTGGTCATTCAGTGGTCAGGAACAATTCTGATTTAGGAGAATTTAGTGTGGAACTGTTAACTAGCCAATGGTCATAACACCAGGGCCAAGAGCCTAGAAATGAGCTTGGACAGAGATTATCTTGACCAGGGCTGACGCGAGACTTGAATTCTGCCTGACAGTGCGCTGGCCATCAGCAAATGGGTAATCTTATGGCAGGCCAATCTCAAACTGTGAATTCAGACAGGAAAGGAAAGTCACCAAGATGTATTGATGTCGCTTCCAGTCAGTTATGGCTATGGTGAGCAGAAGCAGGTGGTGGCCATGACTGCAAACCGTGCAGCACAAGGTGGGCAGCATCTTGAATACATCGGGTAGCGGTGAATACACGGAGAAGTACAGAAGCAGCTTCACACTGTTTTAGATGAATCTGGCTGCCATAGGAAGAGGGAATAAAATAGGAAAAGACTGAGGACTTGGGGTTGTTTAAGAGACGTTTCAAGTAGCAGAGACATTAGAAACATGAGATGGAGGACGGGAGACCTAACAGTCGAGTGTTTTCCTGGCATGTATGAAGCACTGGGTCTTAATCCCCAGCACTGTCAAACTACATGCAGCAGCACACACCAGTAGTCCCAGCACTGCAGAGGCGGAGCCAGGAGGCTTAGAAATTCAAGGTCTTCTGCCCGGGCCAGGGATATTCTCCCTATCTCAAGAGGGAGAAAATGTCCACAGTGAGGAAAGGTTATAAAGCATAATTTTGGAAAAGGCTCTAATTAGGTATTCCTCGGGGGAGGGGAGTATTCCCTTAGAGTACTGATTGTTTCCTGTCTATTGCTTGGCCTTCTTAGACGTCCCCTTTTCCAAATATTATTTCTTCATTTTTTCACTCAGCTGAGGTATCCTGGGTTTCCTCGGGAAAACATAGAATAAGGTAAAAAGAACTGGCTCAGCTGGTCTGTGGTGACAGACGTCTGTAGTCCCAGCACTAGAGGGGCAGGGGCAGGTGGATCTCTGAGTTCAAGGTCAGCCTGATCTACGAAGAGTTCCCTCCAGAACAGCCAGAGCTCTTGTTACACAGAGAAATTCTGTATCAAGGAAAAAGAAAAAAGAAAGAATTGGCTCTTAAATTTGATTTCCGAAGACTTCAGAAAGGCATAGAGTTTGGCGACAATGAGATATCCAGGAAACTAGAGAGATTCTTCTGGAGGAAGAGAGCAATGAAAGGTGGTCAGGGGCTGGCAAGATGTCTCAGTGAGTAAAGGCACTTGCTGCCAAGTCCAGCAACTTGAATCCAATCCCCAAGACCCACATGTTAAAAGTAAATTACTAAGTGTAGTGTCGCACGCCTTTAATCCAGCACACAGAGAGGCAGGCTGATCTCTGTGAGTTTGAGGCCAGCCTGATCTACATAGGTGAGTTCCAGGACAGCCAAAGCTCCGAAAGGAGACCCTGTCTCAAAACAAAACACATTCCTCCCAATAATTGTCCTCCGCGTGCCCGCATTAACACGTACAAAATAAATGCAATGAAATTTTAAAAATATTTTTTAAAAGGAAGAAGAAAGAAAAGGAGATGGACCCGAGGAGTCGGCCAGCCCCAAGACAGAAATCAGGGTGTGAGGGACCTGAACCAGCCCCTAAGAAATTCCAATCGTCAGCGCAGTGTCTTATGAGATGTATTAATCACTACTTGCAGTTCTAAAGAGTAAAGTTCAGTTTCTTGATCACTAGCATCGATCGCCCTTCCTAATTTCTTTTCTTTTCTTTTTTTTTTTTTTTTTTTTGATTTTTCGAGATAGGGTTTCTCCGTAGCTTTTGGTTCCTGTCCTGGAACTAGCTCTTGTAGACCAGGCTGGCCTCGAACTCACAGAGATCCGCCTACCTCTGCCTCCCGAGTGCTGGGATTAAAGGCGTGCGCCACCACCACCCGGCGCCCTTCCTAATTTCTAATAGTAGAAAGTAAATTGAGCTTCAGAAAACTAAGAAATGTTCTTGTTTAACTGAGGTCTTAATCCATTTGATATTTAGGAAAAAGTGTCTTTTCGGAAGATGGATCTGGACTTCAAAGACCAAGAAAGATGTCTTGAGTGGGGACAAGTCTCTTCTGTGACTCTCTGCAATGACTCCAAGAAGAACACATGCCTTTTCTATTATCTATCTATTCAGCTTCCCATTATGTATTATCTTGAGCAGGTGGACAAGCCGGGTACTAACAGAGTCCAGGAGTAAAGCAGAGAGAACATCCTGGAGTCCCTGAATGATGAATAAAAAGAGTCAGGCATTTCTGGGGCATTAATGGCGTAGGGAGGTGGTTAAGACTTTTTAACATATTCAATAAACATATGAAGAAACATAAACAGGAATCAAACAACCTCTCTCTCTCTCCCTTCCTCCCTCTCTGTCATGTATGTATTGTTAAGCATTGAACTCAAAACTTAAGAATGATAAGCAAGTGTTTTATAGTTATTTTATTCTTTAATTTCATTAAGTTAGGTATTTTTTGAGCTTGGTATGGTGGTACACACCTTTAATCCTAGAACTCCGTAGGCAAAGACAAGTAGATATCAGTGAGTTCAAGGCCAACCTGGATCTTTGTAGAGAGTTCCAGGACATTCAGGATTACATAAAAAGGCCCTTTTTCAAAATTATCTTTTTTTTTTTTTTTTTTTTTTTTTTTTTTTGGTTTTTTCGAGACAGAGTTTCTCTGTGGCTTTGGAGCCTGTCCTGGAACTAGCTCTGCAGACCAGGCTGGTCTCGAACTCACAGAGATCCGCCTGCCTCTGCCTCCCGAGTGCTGGGATTAAAGGCGTGCGCCACCATCGCCCGGCTCCTTTTTCAAAATTAAAACAGAAAAAAAGTTTTATATTTTAGCTCTTTTCTTTCTTTTGGAAGATCTCGTCACAAACTGAAAGGCTCATTTACTGTAAAGAGAAAAATTCAAAGGAAATTATTTTGTTCTTTTATAATGGGTATTAGAAGAATACCTCTAACACAAGTGCTGCACGGATGTTTTTTGGAGACGGAACCTGGTGTTCAATGAAGGGAGCAGACTATGAACTTTACTGTTTTAGGGTGTACATGCAGCAGCAGGAAGTAATGCCAGGACATTGTATGCATTAATTGTAGTGATGGTTGAGCCCAGGAAATATGACTAGTTAATTAATGTTGAAATGCTAATATTTTGGATATGTTGGATTAAAAAATGAATATCATCGAAAACCAGTTTCTGTTTGTTTTTTTTCCTCCTTAATATGTCTCTATACCATTTGGCATTATGTATATAGCTCATGGTACATATTTGTGGCTTATGGAACATTTTGTTGAAATATGCACGCTTGTGTCGAATCACGTCTTGTTTAGTGTACACTTTTATCAGTGAGTTCATTGCTAACGCCACTGAGCAACATGGCACCCATTTTACTTTTGAAAATCCGGTGCTGGTGTGTGGCCCAATTTACGAAGCACCCACTATCAGTGAGAAAAGGAGAGCTGGAGTATGAATTGCCCATTAAAATAGTGGGTACTGTTCTGTACAGAGCCAGGAATGATCCAAGGTAGCAGCATTTTTGGTTGAGAATGAGTGAGCTTATTAAACATGTAGCAAAAGGTGAAGAAAGCCTAGGCCAAGCTCAAGTGAGACAAAATAGCATGATAGGTCCCTTTCCTAGCAACCACTTGTGTACAGGAGGCGGGGCTAGTCAAATCAAGCTCCAGATGACACCTCTTGGCATCCACAGTTACAATATGTGCGTGGTAAGACATACGGATTCATCTTTCTTGTGTTGAAACCATGGAATTCCACCATGTTTCTTTACTCTTCTGGGCCTGCAAGCAAACAACTCAGGTATCTTTTCAAAAGAAAGGGGATGACTATCTACATTTAATCTGTGAGATTCATGAATCCCACGGGGATATATCATGGAGATGGGCTCATTTTATCCTGTAACTGTGTTCACCATAAGCGTAAAGGAACCATGTGGTTTGTGGTTGTTTTAGCTAGCTATCTTATCAGGAGGCAACCATGTGACTGGGCCACCATCTTGGTTTGAGATGCCATCAATATTGAGACAGCCATATGACATGGTGCCATCTTGGATAGTGACATCGTGAAGATGGTGAAGGCTGTGAGACTTCATTGACATGCCGGTTAATGCAACCTCATGACAGGAACCAAAACGGCAGCGCCCGAAACACTTTTCAGTGCGATCGATTCCCAGGCAATCACTATACTCCTTTTTATATCAGGCCTAAAGGTAATACCAGACCTCCCTGGTAAGGTTTATTTTTTTTCTCATTTTTTTGTTTTTGTTTTTGTTTTTGTTTTTGTCTTTCTTTTGTGTTTTTGAGACAGAGTTTCTCTTTGTAGCCCTGGCTGTCCTGGAACTTGCTCTGTAGACCAGGCTGGCCTAGAATTCACAGCCGCCTGCCTCTGCTTCCTGAGTGCTGGGATTAAAGGCATATGCCACCACCGCCAGGCTTGTTTTGTTTCAATTTTGACTCATTATTTTACATGGTATATTTACTGGTTTGAAGAATGGACATAGAGTGTTTCCCAGCCATGTGCCTTCAACACTAGACAAGCATCAAATGAACCAATGGGTAATGGTTGGTTCCTTGGAAAACTCCTGTGAATTTGCAGTAGTTCAGGAAAAACTCAGGAAGACACATCCCAAATAGGACCTAAAAAATAGATTGCCAGGCACTGCTGCCAGCCTGCTTGGGTGGGAAGCTGCAGGAGGTGCAGGCTATGCTGGATCTTGCCAAGGCCCGCCTTTTCTGCCTGTCATCTCCATGGCTGTTGTTCTCCAGACAGAGTATTCTTTCTCCTCAAGACTCCTTTGTTCCATGCTTGTTGTTTGTTTTGGTTTCTGCCTCCAACAAGATCTGCTTGTCTTTCTCTCCAGTCACTGTGACATAGACAGGCTAAGGAGAACAGGCTAAAGCCATCCCTTTCCAGCTCCATTTAGGTTTTATTGTTTTCTCTGTTCTGTATTCCTTAGATTACAGGTACTTAATCCAAGACTGCATATGCTAAATTATAATGTCGCTTTCCCAATTCAGGCAGCCTGACTGATAGCCTTCTTTAAAAATGGAAATCTGGGGCTCGGAGAGATGACTCAGCATTTAAGATCACTGATTTGATTGTCAGCACCCGCATGATGGCTCAGAGACATCCATAAATTCACTTCTAGAGGAACAGTTGGCTTCTTCTAGTCTACACAGGCACCGGGCATGCATGTGATACAGAGACATAAGTGTAGGCAACATACCCATACACATAAAAATATTTGTTTAAAAGAAAAAATTTACCCTGAACACTATCATGTTTATACATCAAACCAAATTAGAAAAAGCCCAAGTTTAATGGATACCAATGCTCCCAGTTGACTTTCCAGCCTCCAGAGAGAAGACCGGAAAACCTGTGTTTGTTCTCTGGGGGGCAGTTTAAATACCCTGTGGGAGTGGTCTTGAGCATCTCTGGGGAGGAGTCATCGTTTGGCAGACTTTCTAAGGGCTAGAGTACGACTGAGGCAACTCCCAGGGGAGGGGGCTTGGGTTGGAACTTCCACCCGAACATATATATTTATCTCACTGAGCTGATTAAAAGCATTAATAGTAAACTCTAAGTCATCAGTATCTGGTGTTGCTTTAAAGAAATAAAAGCAGCACTTCCCTTCAGAGTCATTAACTGAGCGTGAGTCTAGATTTGAATTCTTTCCTTTATGTTCTCGGTGTCTTTTGCCCTCTGTCTGCTGTGTGAGTCTGAATCTGTGCCTGCCTGAAGGCTGTCTTGTCAATCTGTCTCTGTGTCTCTGTTTTTCTGTTAATCACCATTATGACAGGTGTTGTGGTATGGGGACTTGTGGAATATTTGCTTTCACTGTGGAGATGTGTCTTTGTCAAGGTGTCTTATGATTGGTTCAGTAAAAAGCTGAACGGCAAGAAGAGGTTAGGTGGGACTTCTGGGAGAGAGGACTCGGGGAAGAAGAAAGGAAGAGTCACCAAGCCAGACTCGGAGGAACCAGGATGGGCAGTAGAGAGATGAGGTAAGGAACCTCGTGGAAGAACTTAGATTTAAAACTATGGGTTAATTTAAATTATAACAACTAGACAGGAACAATTCTAAGCTAAGGCTGAGCTTTCATCATTAATAATAAATCTCCACGTCATTATTTGCAGGCTGGAGATCTCAATGAGGAGATACTACTACAATGGAGGATCTCACAGAAAGAGATGGGTGGTTACCTAAGGTTGGTTTGGTACAATGTAAGAAAAAGGAAGATGATCAAAAGGGATACACTGGTCACACTGGAGAAATGGGATCCACATAAAAGTAATGTGTTCTGCACCTAAAAATGCCTAAAAAGCTGGCTGTGGTGGAGTACTCTTTTAAATCTCACTCTCAAGAAGCAGAGGCAGGTGGATCTCTGTGAGTTTAAGGGCAGTGATGACGCACGCCTTTAATCTCAGCACTCAGGAGGCAGAGGTAGGCAGAACTCGGTGAGTTCTTGGACAATCTATTCTACATACCGAGTTCCCGCACAGCCAGGGCTATTATATAGGGAAACTGAAACCCTGTCTTGAAAAACAAACGGGGGGTGGGGGGGACTGTCCTTAAGAGCAAAGGGCCATGATATACATTGCTTTTTGGCTGGGGGAGGTGTTTCAAAGAGAGACAGAGAGCGTAAGAAAGGTAGAGCAACCAGAAAGGAGGGACAGGGAAATCAGAATAGGTAAATTCTAGTAAAAATATGGAGGCTTTAGAGAGAGGTATAAATAACCAAGGTACATGCTGTGACTTGAGTTTGTGTGCTGGGAACAGGAGTACTTACTCAGAGGAGTTTATCTGAACGATCAGAACCTTTGGATTTGGAAAAGCATAATATGTAGGTCTACTTGGGGACCAACGACGAGGATGGGATTCGAACCCACGCGTGCAGAGCACAATGGATTAGCAGTCCATCGCCTTAACCACTCGGCCACCTCGTCCCATATGGTGCATCATTTCTTTGCCTTCATCTTTAAATCTTATTTTGATGAGCGTCTTAAACTGATTTTGTGATCTCCATATAGTGGTACGTCGTCAATCTACAAGACTCCTTAAGGAATATCTATATGTAATCATTTCCGTCCTCCAAAAGGACCCTTTCTCATTTTGATGAATCCTTAGTAGTACCTGCACATCTCCATCGTCAATCGTCTTCGTTTCTTGGTACCACACTTGCTTTCCATCCTACAGTGAAAACCGTCCTGGCATCCTCAAACTCTGTAATCTCTTTCCTGGACCCGGAATATATGTACTAACCTTCCCCCTACGGCTCTACTTACTGCCTACGTTCTCGACTGATTACTGGGATCTCCGTAGAACTCATAGCTATTTTTTTGCTGGGGATAAACATTTATTTTTTTTCTTGCACATTGTAGTCTACACCTGCCGAAAAGTTTTATGCCAAACTCTGTGTTTTTACGCTCAAGGACTCTGCCATGACATATTGCATTAGAAGATACTTCTGAAAACTGTTCTGATTTTTAAAGCTATTTTCGGAAATTATAGATCCGTGTTTTAGACCCGCTTCTTCTGGTTTGAATTGTCTATATTTTAAGGAGAGTGGAGACTAAAAGAAACGACTAGAGAATTTTGATAAGTAATTTATAATGTATGAAAAGGGAACTTGCATTCAAAACACATCTTTTACTAGAAGAATTGAGGATAATTTTTTTCATCACCAGTTCATGTGTATGCTATAAAAACGTATTGAAAACTCAGTGGGAACTAACGTCAAACAGTGTGGTCATATATGGTTATGAGTAGATTCAGATTTTACAAGAGGCGAGTTTATTGTGAAGGTTCCCTAAATTTAGTAAATGATGTCAGGCAGACTTGCAGTTATATAAACAAGATAGGGATAACCAATATTTTAAACAAAAATTAAACTTCTTGCAAATCTAAATAAGTGAAAAATCAAGATGCTAAATTACTTAGAGAGAGGGAGAGAGAGAGAGAGAGAGAGAGAGAGAGAGAGAGAGAGAGAGAGAGAGAGAGAGAGAGAGGAGAGAGAATTCCTACTATATATGTGCGCTCCCTGTCGTTAAATGCGGGATGTTATTTACTGAAAATAAATCAGCCTCCGTCCTCCACGGTGAAATCTTGTAAAACAGCCTCTGACACTGGAGACTGCAGACGCGCTATTTCCCGCCTTTATTTTCTGTCTCAAAAAAGTGTGACCTGTGCGCTGTGAAACTGAATGTGAAATGACCTTGCAATCACGAGCCTGTGTGTGGCTCCCTGAATGAGACCTACTTGTGAGCTCACACACAGGGGTGGGCTTGTGAAGGAGGTGAGCGGGAGTAGAAGAGAAGAAAAGAGGGTAATGGGAAGGGAATACAATACGGTCACAGCACACTGTGTACAAGAATGAAATTGGAAAATAAAAACCCTTTAAAGAAAGAAGTTGCGGGAAAAGCGAGCGTGACTTTGGGGACCGCTGGTTCCCTCGCCAGGCTCCTGCCTTCCTTGCCCTTGCCAAACTCGTGGGCGCTCGCCGGCACCACTTTCACAGAGTTGACGGTTCCAGAAGATGCACCAGTGCCCCAACCCACCTCCGCTCACGTGACGTCAACACTTGGTGTGGAGTCATTCCCAGTCTCTGCTCACGTGACGTTTGCTAGTGCAAATTGGTCAAGTTTGGATCTCTCTCTACTCAACTGGAGACTGTGACCAACCGCGTCCTCCTGCATTACCTGTAATTCCAGCACTCAAGAGGCGGGGACAGGAGGATTAGAAATTCCAGGCCATCCTAGAAAATTTAAAAAAGAAAAAGTAAAACATACAAAAAAAAAAAAAAAACAAAACAAAACACAAACCAAACAAAAAAATTTGAAGTCCTAACTTTCAGTAGACAGAAGCATGAGGAGGATTGGAGTGAGTTTGGGATTACACAGGGTAGAGTAAGAATTTGTCTCATAAAACAAAACAAAACAAAACAAAAAGCAAAGGAACCGCCCCCCACACACACACACACAACAAAATAGCTACTATTGCTCTCCAGACTAGATAAATTCTATTTCCAGTTGCCAGCTTGGGACTGTTTCCTCTGAGTCTTCACTACTAGTTACTTCCTCCTGCCTCCCCAGTTGTGAGCAGATTTCTCTGGAAAGAGTTCTAGCTTCCTGCTGCAATGCCTTCTTGAGAGGTCTTTTCTTTTCCTTCGTCTAAAAAGAAACTGTAAGCAAAAATAAAGTCAGTTGGTGAATAAAGGTATTTAACTCTATTAAGGTGTGATTACCTGGAATTATTTTTCATATCAGTTTAGGTTGTTCTATAGAAGCTGTAGGTCCCACCGAGATTTGAACTCGGATCGCTGGATTCAGAGTCCAGAGTGCTAACCATTACACCATGGAACCACATGAAGGACCATGGAGCCTTCAGTTCTCTCCAGGGGTTCTATTTGAACAGAAAATAAATTTGCTTTTTCTTTCTTATTCGTTCGTTCGTTCATTCATTCATTCGTTCGTTTGTTTGTTTACCTATTTATCTATCTGTTTACTTATTTATTTCTTTCTTTCTTTCTTTCTTTCTTTCTTTCTTTCTTTCTTTCTTTCTTTCTTTCTTTCTTTCTTCTTTCTTTCTATCTCCTTATTCAGACAAGATCTAGGTAGCTTCAGACTCGTGGCAAGCCTCTTACCTCCGTTGTCGTGGGGCTTCTCATGTCTGCATCCAACGTCTCCTACTTTAACAGCGAACATTGAATTCAAAGACCAGGATGTCTGCTCTACACCCAAGTCCAAAGCTACCTACCAAGTGGTTCAGGAATCAAAGCATCAGGAAAAGAGGAGAAGTTATTGAACAAGATAGAGCTCCCCTGGCGTGTGGATTTTTTTTTTTTTCGATGGTTGACTCACCCAAGACTCAGCCACGGGGTGAAAAACTGTTTTTTAAATTTCACTACTGCACCAGGCATGACGGTACAAGTGGGTGATTCACAGCACTGAGGAGTTCGAGGTCAGTTTAGGGTTACAGAGCCAGCTTCCAAATAAATAAATAAATAACAGAAAGACAATAAAGAGAGTTAGTCACGTTAATTTTAAGAAAGGGAAACCGCATGAGAGTTTTAGAGCACTTCCCCTGGGCCAGGGTCCTCAGCACCCAGGGCCCTCTGATAAGAAAGTATCAGAGAGCAACCTGGGGTGTAGAAGGCAGCTGGCCTCCTTGCTGCAAAAAACGGAAATGTCAAGTCGTCAATGTTTCCCTTGTGCAGAGACTTGAAATGAGGCAAAGTATTTTGATTTTTTCTTTTTAAAGGTTCGTGAAGCACACCATTCTTATGCTCAAATTAAAAACTCCCAGAAGGGAGATAGTTGTGGAAAAAAATGCCATTTTCTGCCTGCTTTTGAATCGAGGCATTGTTGAGTCAGGGGAACATGATAACTGCTATAGAAACAGCACACACTCCCTCTTCCTTCTTTGTTCACAAACAAAAAATTTTGTCTGAGCTGGGGTTCTCCAGCACTTTTTGTTTTTTAAACTAGATAATGATCAAAGTGATTGAGCCCTTTTTATGCACTAAAATCAGCAACAGGGAAGTCTGTGACACTAGAGACACATCTAGGAGAAAATTGTCTTTCCCAACAGCTGTCCAGAAATTTGAGTCTGCTTTTCAGGAGGTATTAAAGATTTACGCCATCTTTTCTTGTTCAGGTTGTCTGACCGTCAGACATTCTGGGATCTCCATCTTGTAGGAACCAGAGATTGTTGAGTAGGCTGGACTTCAGAAACAGAAATTGTTAGTAGCCATCTCTGCAAGAACAATACTACTAAACCGACGCCCGTGCCTCTCTCTTTAGCTGTCAGACAATTGAGACGATGCACTTGGAATCTCTTTCTGAGTAGAGAAAAAATTGTTGAGGGCCTTGTACCAGTCAGATAGGGAGTTTATCTTCCCAGAAAGAGATTTTATCAGGACCGGGAGACTGCAGTCTGAGACAGTGACGGTGATGGGTAGGTACACTCCTCCACCAGGATTGCTTAACTATGCAGACATCACTGTTGTTTTATTTAAAACTGAATCTCTGGCTCACGGGTAAAGGTGCTTAGCTCAAACCCTGGGGCCCCACAAGGTGGAGGGAAGAACTGACTGCTGAAAACTGTCCTCTAACACCTACCCCACACACTAAAAGAAATAAACAAAATTAAATAAACAAAGCTGAACCTCATGGCAGGACCCGCAACATGGACCTGTGGCTGGGAGAGGAGGGAGGATGGTTCACTGACCCTTTATGCTTCCAAACATGCTCAAGATGAATAAATCTTCTATTTTTACTTTTTGCTATTATTGTTTAATTGATCCAGGCTGACTTGTAAGGGCTCCCCAAACTCAGGATCTGGCCCTAGGAACTCCAGTAACTGGTCCACTCTGTGACTGGTGGTACTGGGGGCTGGGAGGTAAAACTGGAAGATTGGGAGGAGTGTCTGCCAGGCTAGTTCTAGGAGTTGAGAAGGGGAAGTCAGAATGAGTGGTTGCCTAGTAGCTTTAAAGGAAGCAATGATTCTAATGTCTTATTTTAAAATAGCACAGTAAAGAGACCTGTAGATATGTCAGTAATGCAATGGTGGTACAAACTCCAGCAAGCAGGCCCCTTCATGTTACACCTTCCACATAGCCCTCCCCCCCCCCCCCCCCCCCCCCCGATAAATAAGGTAGTTGCTTAACTGGAATGAGAATTCAAAGGCCATCTAAGAAATCTGGAGAGAGGATTTTATACCCATAGATGATCTTAGCTGTAAACAAAAGGCACTTTGAAAAAAATCCAAAGGGGAAAGGAAACAATGTAACAATGTGGGGCTGCAGGTGTCTAAATTATTTTCTTCATAGGCGACGACCCCGTGTTTGGTTCTTATTGGGAAGTGACAAGATTAGAGGTGCCTGGGTGAGTCGCACCTCCTCCCCCTTCCCTGCCCCCCCTTCCCTGCCCCCCCTTCCTCGTAAAGGCCCTTACCACTACTGCCTGGTTTCTATGGCAACTAGTGTGGCTACCACCGCCTGGTCTGTAAGGCTGACCAGGGTGGCTGTTTGATTCTCTGTTCTTCAGACAAGCTTTATTTATTAAAATACAAATGAAATGCCACCACAAAAGACTGGGAAGAGGAGGGCATGGACTTGGTATCCCCCCCTTTAAACAGAAGCACAGGGGGAAAACACAATCAAAGGATTTAAAACATAGGCTCTTTGTCCCGCGACAGTTTATTAGAGTTTGTGAATGTGTTAGGTGAGGAGTGCTAACCAACTACCCCTCAAAACCATCTTTCCTTCGCATCTTCACCTTCTGCTCCATCCCTGAACCTGAGAGTGAAGGAGTGCTGATAACTGGTTAGACTCAAACAGAGGAATGGGATAACGTTTTGTGCAATTTCATGTTAAAAACACTTAAAACGTGACCATCCTAAGCTACAAGACTCTTCAAAGACGTACTCAGGAAATAATAAGACCATTCTTTTTCCTAAGTGTCTAAAACCTCTAACTTCCCTGTGATTATGTTGTTGACTGTAACATTTTTTATGGGAGTTCTGTCTCCATGTATATCTGTACACCACATGGAGAGATGACAGACCACTCCTCAGTTAGCTCAATTGGTGCTCACAGTGCCAAGTTCAGAATGAGCTCTGTGGGCCAACAGGCCTGCTGCAATGTGAACGCCTCTTGTGACTGTTAAGGAATAACACACAGCACCATAGAATTCCAGGTTTGTTTTCCCTGTTTTCCTTTGTCCACTCAACCCAACTGTGTTTTTGAGTCCCCAAAGTTCAATTGTTCTCCCAGATAATATTCTTTCTCCTGGAACAAGAATTGGTGACAGACAGCTATGCAAGGCAGAGAACCCGCAGGGGGAGGGAGCATTCCCTGACTAAGGAAAACACAGAGAAGAGGATTAGAAAAGTTTACTGATTTTAACTCTTTCCAAATCAGTCCCCAAATCAACCTCCTTTCTCAAACTATACAGATCTACAAGGTCAAGAAAACACACTTCTATGTGAGCCTCTGTTCTGTGGACTTCTCTGAGGAGCTGGACACCATGTGATATTATTCACCGTGGGGAAACTAGTGCTCTGAGTTCATAGCAAACACTTTATTTCTTTTCTCTTTGCTTTCATTTATTTTTGCCTCTTCCTCCTCCTCCTCTTCTTCCTCTTCTTCTTTTTCTTCCTCCTTTTTTATTTATTTATTTATTTTTTGAGACAGGATGTCTCTGCATAACAGCTCCAGCTGTCCTGTCGACCAGGTTGGCCTCCGCCTCCTAAATGCTGGGATTAAAGGCATGCATCACCACTGCCCAGCTATTTCTTTTTTCTTAACAGGAGTCAGATATGGAGATTTTGTGATTAAGAAAGACATGAACAGTGCATTTGTGTTTGACCGAAAAGGCCAATGCTATGTACTGTTCCTCTGTTTTTTGTGTGTTATCTCTGCCAGTCTTGTGGAGATGAGCCTTCATCAAAAGCCCCTTTAGTGGGCATGTAATGTATTTAATTGATTGTGTATCTGAGACTAAAACATAAAGACAAAGATGAAAGAATAACAAAACATTTTTATTCTGATAAAAAATAAGACGCATGTATACTAGGAAGAGGGGAAAGAGAAGAGGAAACAGATTAGAGGACTGTATTGTCGCTATAACTAAGTCGGGGTCACCGATGAAAATGTAAGGATCCCAGTTATACATGAGTAAACTAAAAAGTGGGGAATCTTGCCATCAAGACAATGCTAGAACAACTCAAAACCTTCCTAAGTTCAATTATTTTAAGAAGAGTTTTATTTATTGTTCAATTTCTTACATGTAAACGTATCCTGACTACCCTAACTTCCTTCTCCCACTCTCCTGAAGTGCCCCAAACACATCATCCCCCTTTCAAATTTCCTCCTATTTTTTGATAAATCCAATTATCGCTGCCTATTGGAATGCTGACTGATCATCTTACTGATTTGACCTTGCGTAGGTAACTTGTGAGTACGTGGGTGCTTCGGCGTTGTCACGTGTGCAAGCACAGATATCTATTTATTTACTGTGCGTGTCTATATGTGTGCCTGTTTGTGCGTGTGGAAATGCTGTGGTGCACAAATGAAGGTCAGAGGAGACGTTTTTGGGGTGGGCTCTTTCTACCCATGTGTTCTGGAGATCAAACTCAGGCTTTCAGGCCTGGCAGAAAGTACCCTTAACCTCTGCGCTACCTTACCCGCTCAAAATAATTTTTCATGAGAAAACAAAACACATTGCATTAAAGATGGTTTTTAATGGTCAAAAGGTTTTTTTTTCCCAAACCGCAGGTCAATTTTTGCCTCCCACCCCAAAAAAATACAAAATGAACATATAGGGACCCCCATTAGTTACTCCGATTCACCCATGTGCATGTTCCTCACAACGTGGAAGGGAACAGACACAGGCTATCTTAGTACTGCTACAGTGGTAAGCAGCTGTGTTCATGGCAGCTTGTTTTGGGCCCGCTGATCCTCTGATACATGTGGGGAAGCATAGCTGTGTTCTCTGGCTGCCCACATCTGAACACATTCAGCTACCATGGAAACTACAAAGCAAGGAAAATTATACAGATCCCAGGAGGCATTTACTGAGGTTTTAGAGTGCCCTTTCTTCCTCAGAGCCCGAGTGGTGATGCTGTGCTAGGGGCTGCTGTGTTTTCCAGCATGAGCTCCCGTCCTTTGAGGGTCCTGAGAAGGGTAGTGGATTGGTCCTGGAGCCCTCATGAAAGGAGGTGGCGGTCCCATTGGGTGGAACATGTGTGGTCCAAAACCTGGGGGTGGGGATGGGGCAATGTTCACCATTGCTGGAGGGCCACTTGGGGGCAGGTTGAAGTAGTTGGCAGATGCTTCCTCTTCTTTAAGGAAGGAAGGTTTGATTTGGCTCACAGTAGGGGATAGAGCCCATCATAGTGTCAAAGGTACGGTGGCAGGGGCATGAGACAACTGGTCACATCATGGCCACATCAGAAGGCAGAGATGAATGCTGGCGCTCAGCTTCCCTTTTTATTCAGTTGGGACCTCAGGGATGGGATGTCACCACCACTTCAGGGGAGTCTTTTCAGTATCACATAGGTGGAAATGTCCTCAAACACAGTCCAGAGTGGTTTCCATGGTGATTTCAAGTTCAGTTAGGTTGACAGTGATTAACCACTGTGACCAAGACTCAGGAGCGACAGTTAAGAGTGGAGAGTCATGTGAAGGAAGTGCCCAGACCAAATGCAAGAGGGCAGAATCCAAGTCAGATTCCAACCTTGGAGAAGACGGCTGCAGCATGAAGAGCCATATTTCCCTGACATTTACCATATGGAATATGGATGTCTACAAGGCCAGTAGTCATCGGCCTACACTCACACGGATCTGTGCCAACGTCTAGGGCAACTGGAGCATGAACATGCAGAACAGGCACTAAGTCCCAAGTCTAGGAACTCTCTTCTTCCAAACCAGCTGCTTTCCTCCGCACAGTGTAGAAAAATGCCAGGAGGCAGTTGCCACATCGGGACTGCGGAAGGGCTGAGTTTAGATCCCACATCAATCCTGGTTCTTCTTCATAGCTTTAAGCCAGACCTGTAACTGCTGGAAGATTCTCTGTGAAGAGGTGCAGAGCATTCTGGAAGTCACAACTCAGCACTGGTAAAAAGAAGGGTGATGCAAATCAAGTATGTAAACGTGAATATAAAACACTCAGAGCCTTTTTTCTTACCTGGCGCCCCAGGCGGAGGCTGAGAGAGTCTGAAGGCCTCACAGGTGCCATATCAAAGCAGTGGGAAGCACCAGGAATGAGAAGGGCTGGCTCAGAGGGTCCCAAGTCCTGGGTTACACTCAGCACATGCCAGGGATCAGTGTCCCCTGGGAAGAAAGGAGAGGATGGTGTTGAGCTGGAGCTACAGTGGTGCTGTAGAGCCAGGTTCTGGTGGCACACTCACCATTAACATACAGAACTTGGGTGGCTCCGGGGGTCTGGCCACCATAATAGGAGTTTGTCTGGGTCACAGCCTGGGCAACAGATGCAGCTGAGAGACCAAACACTTGTTCACACAGATCAAGCTGGGAGGGCAGTGCTGGGAGTTGGGAAAAAGGACAGGGAGGACCCTCACAGGTGACATCTGTGGAAAGAGAGTACCTATAAGTGTGAAGAATACATGCAGCCCCCTGCTCTCCTTTAATAGCAACTTATACAACACTCCCCAGTAGTGACCTCCATGAGCTCACAGTTCTGCCAAACAGGCTCACATATCCCAGATCATGATATCCTCCAGTGACGGGGGTGGGAGGGGGTGGGGGGGGGTGGGGGGAGCTGTGATGGAAAAGGCCAGGAGGTGGGGCTCCCAGAGAGAGCTCAATGGGCTCAGGGAGTGCATCCTGCGAGAATAAGGGCCTGGGGAATTAGGATGATTGAGCCAAGCAACAAGAAGAAATGACCAATAGGGAAGAGAGAAAGGGAAAAGGCTTAAAGGGAAGAGAGAATCTGCAATGACTGGTTCTCAAACTGGATCATGTTTCCCCTGCTTAAAATCCACAGCTCACTCTTCTGGGTAAACATGACTTTCTTAGTCTCACATGAATCCTTCATCATTTGCTGACCACCTACAATGCACTCTGACATATGTTGGGCAAAATCGAGCATAAAGTAGCAACCAAAATAGTAGTGCTGTTATTGTCAGTTTATAGATGGGGAAACCGGCTAATCACAGTTAAGTTTGTCCCAGAGCACACACATAGGAAACAGATTTTGAACATTCTACTTCATGCCACTATTCTCGCTTGTCTTCAATGTATAAAAAGGATTTAGAACTCTGAGCTGGGGATGGTGGCATATGGCTGTCACGTCAGCACTCAGAGGCTGAAGCAGGAGGAACAATTAAGTCTAAGGCAACCTGGGCTAAGTAGTAAGACTCTAGCCCATAAAAGAACAAAAGGCTTAATTCTGGGGTAGGACACCATATTCGACAAATGATACAGGATACCTACATTCAGATACACAAAACCCCCATTACTTTTGTAATGTGATGTTTGAGTTTTTAATCTGCAATGTTTCTTTGTTTGCTTTCTGCAGTTCAGATTTAACTGGTCATCCTGTATTTTGTCTAGCAACTCCAACCTTGAGTCACTGAAGTGTGAGTCCATATTTAGGAAGACTTCTCTGGCTATGGTGTAGAAGTCAGACTGCACAGGAGAAGTGCAAGTCTAGAGACCAGAAGAGATGAAGGATGCAGGCAGCAGTGTGTGGGCCTCTGACAGGACCACGGAGTAAGAAGCAGAGGAGAAGACAGGTTGCACAGTGGGCAAAATTCAGTGCTTGACGGGACATTTGGGCAATGGGAAGCAGGCATCAAGATAAAGATTCTAGCCCGGTGACTAAACAAAGCTGGAGATGGTCTGGGATACAACACAGGAAGCACATGGAAGAAGGGAGGGAGGCGGACACTCGGGTTGTGACCTGAAGAATGAGTGTTAGAAGGCACTTCACACCAGGTGGCTGTTTACACTCTCCAGCCTGCCCTCTCTGGGGTTACGCAGGGCCTTGGAGTCTGGTTAGTTGTGATCATGAGTTCAGATCATCTGTAACATCCTCTGCTTTGGGAGTTAGGCAAGTCACTCACAGAAGCCGAACTCAGTGCACGTCTGGTACAACCACTGCCGGTCCCCCACGCCTGACACTTGAGGTTCGGTGGTTCTCAGCTGTGCCACTGTCTCTGCCCGGGAAAAGCTTAAACACCTCTGGCCCAGGCTGCGCAAGACTATCTAGGGGACAACACATACAAACATAATACGTGCATACATTCATAGGCACATTCCCCTCTCCTAGCAAGCCAGGGCGCCACAGGCTTATAGGAAGGCTCTAGGTCACGAGTGAAAAGGGTGAGTCCCTGAGTTTTCCTGCGGGGGAAGTCAGTGGGAGGGAGGTCCAAAGTCTTATCATCTGCGAGACCCTGGGCAAGAGTTAATCGGTCTACACGTTGTTTGCTCTTCCGTACGTGGGTGGGGTAATAATAGTGCTTGTCGCCTGAGAAACTTTTAGGTTTAGTGAGGTATTTGTAGAGAACTTGGTCCAGAAACTAGAGCAGGGAATGTGGTGGCGGAACTGTAACCGTAGAATGGGGAGTGTGGGAGGTACCCCCCCCCCCGTAGAACTCTTATCTCAGAGCGCCCCTCCCCCAATCTTAAATACTAGTTTGCATTTGCTGTTTGTCAGACTCTGCTGCGGCCAAGACCAAATAACAAGATAATGGAGATAATAATCATGGTCTCTAACATTTGTATACTTTGTGTTTAGCACCTGCCTGATTGCTATCAGTCGGGTGAAATATGCAAACTTTATTTTACTAATGAGGAATCTAAGGATAACAAGAGGGTTTCGGGTGTCTGAGCTCAGCCGACGTGGACGCAGTGAGCGCCGGAGTACGTTACCTGCACCGCCCGTCGAAGCCCGAGGTAAGGCGTGGAGTGACTGCGGTTGCTGGAGTCCCCGAGGAGGAGTCCGCAGAGCTGGCGCACGCTCAGCGGAGCTCCCGCCTGCCCGTCGTACTGCACGGTGCCTCCCACCAGCGCCTGCAACGCCCCCAGCAACTCTCCCTGGTCTTCAGTGAGGTCCAGCGACCCACAGGCGCCCAGCTCCTCCTTCAGCACGGCCTGAGTTGCGGGACCTGAGCGCAGAAGCCGCTCCACCTCCGCGAAGGCTGCGGAGGCCGCCGCCAGGCACTTCGGGAACCAAAAAGCGACGTTCACGGGGGGGGGGGGGGGGGCTGGATTTTCCCTTTCTTGGAACCGCATCTTCTTGGGGTTGTTCCCAACCCGGGTCCATGGCCTCACTAAAATTTTTCTCCACTTCTTTTGCCCCTTCTTTCTAGAGCTCGTTAGAGGCCCCGCCCCTGGTAACTCCTCTCCCTGCCCTGCCACGCACACCCGGCCCCGCCCTCTTCTCTGTACCGCCTTCCCTACCTGGCGCTTGCTCTCTGGATGCTTCTTCCAGTCTTCATTTCCAGCAGTTCTACAACCTACCCGCGTCCCTGGGCCAAGGCCTTCCGCCACCCGGGTACTACGACTGCTCCTCCCCTCTGATCAGGCTTTCCCTAGCTCTTCCCACTCCCTCTCCTTCCTCCACACTTTAGGCCCTACCTACCTCCAGCGATCCACCTATCGCTACTTGTGTCAAGCTTCTGGCCACCACCTGCAGCGGGCGAGAAGGACATCGGGGAAGTGCGAGCTGGGCGTTGCCTCGCGTCCACCCCCTCCTACCCCCGCATCCCCACCTCGCTCCCCCCCCAACCCCGCGCCGTTGACGCCTTACCTCGTTGTAGGCGTGAAAGTCCAGCACGGCGCTGAGCGGTGCCGAGGAGGCGACGGCGGCGAAGACTAGGTGGGGGAACTACGAAAGGAGGGACGTCATCCTGGGTCGAGGAGGGATGCCGGTGCCGCGAGTCCCTCTCCGACACACGTGGGTAGGGAGAGGCGTGGGAGTGCGCCCTAATAACCCTGGTTCGGACTCCCGAGGAAGACCTCTCCACCCCCGCCCACCCGAGGAATTCCAGGGACCTTCAACCGGGTCCAGGTGGCCAGCGAGCCAGCGTAGGAACCTCCGAAGCAGATCCAGGGACTGGAGGCGGACACGTTGAGGAGGCGGGTGAGCGCCTGGCGGGCCGAGGCCACGTCAGCCAACCTGCAAAAGAGCGAAAGTTGGACCCTCTACCCCTGGGGACCACTGTGCAGACCCGGACCAGAACCTAAGCTGGGCTCTAGGCTCTTTCTGATGACTCTCGCTGCGTAAGCCAAGGGAGAAGGCCCGTCTACCTTCCTTCACTACCCCTTTTAGGTGAGAACGGAAAAGTTTCCTAGCACCTTACATTAAAAACTTAACAAAAATAAAGAGAAGCCGGGGCGCCTCAGAAGAAGAGGGTTTGGGATTGGCTAAGGAACTGGGGGCTGGGAGAAACCCAAAGAAAAAGGAGAAAGATACTGGAGAATAACGTCCTTTCTCCTCTACAACTTTTCTGAAGTGGTTCTCAGTGCCATGTGGCTTCAATTCGAAGCCAATTGAGCTTATAGAGAAGATGAGGAGAGACAACGAGCGATGGAGACAAGACAGGAATAGTCAGGGAGACCGACAGAAGAGAGGTACAAACTCAGAAAGAGGATAAGTCTAGTTGAGAGCATGAAAACCCATGAGAGGTTGGGGAAGAAATGGTGGGGATTAGTCACAGAAGTGAGGCGCACAGGACAGACAACAAGTACCTGGGAAAAGACCACTCTTTGAAGAGGAAAAGTTCCAAAGCTTGTGACAATGTATCTGCCAGTGTGTAGCAAGAATTGGAGTGTAGCCGAGCTCCTGTAAGTGTGAGAGTTAACTGGGGAAACTTGAGGCTTCTATAAAGACTGGTGAGCAGCAGGGGGATGTAAGGAATGAACTTGAGAGTCATGATTCGATTTATGCTCAGACAGGATTCCATTTTCTATCTGGAAGTCAAGGGCAGAAACAGGATGTGGCTATAATTTTGCTAAGAGATTCTGCTGGTCTGGAATAATAGTCCACAGTGAGAGCCTAACGTTCTTTGGACAGAAAGATAAGAATGGAGAGTAAGAGAAAGATGGAAATAGAAACAGACAGAGTTAGAGATGACAGATTAAAAAAAAAAGCTATGAAACACGGAAGAAAAGGGGAAGCCGGAGACTCAGAGAAGAGTGGACAGTAACAGAGAAACACAGCTGTGGAGTGACTAATAGCATTGCCCTCCTATAATTTCAAACACCCTCCTTATCCCCACTCACGCATGGCGGCTGGACAAGTAGCGAAGCTGGGCCGTATCCAGGCCCCCAGCAGGCATACTCAGACCGTAGAATCTGTGTTCCAGGCTTATCACCAGGGCGCCCCAGGCAGGGGCCAGTGCTGCAGGATGCCCTTTGAGGAGAACAAGGGAGAGAGGTGATGTGAGTTATGAGCTATGCGGCTTCTGGGGTCACCCCATATTGTCACCTGCAGTTCCCCTTTCTAGTCTCCAGTTCCCAATCCTTGCTCCTTACCTGCCATCACTGAGCCAGGCCCAAGGCTGCCCTCACCCCCTATGTGCAGAAATACTGGTGCATCTTGGCCAACTCTGTGTCGATCATTCACCCAGTACCGCTAAGAGGGGGGATGAGAGAGAAGAAATGACACCGCATCCTGACCCATTCTCCGTCACTCCAGTCTTTTCCCTAGGAATCTCTCCTCCTACTTAGTGGTGTCTTAGCTGGGCTTGTCCAGGTCACATAACTGTAAATGGAGATATTTTGGGCCCTGGAATGCAGAGGTGGGAACCCTAGTTACTGCCTAGCTTGCTGTGCAGTGTGCAAAATAAACTATTTTCCTTTTTTTTTTAAAAGAAAAAAGTAGATATTTTTGTTTGTGTTTTTTTTTTTTTCCCTTAAATCCTCAGGACAGGGAACTGGCAGGTGCATGGTAGGCATCTGCTATTTTGTGAAGCAGTGATAGTGATTAGGTAGGTTTAGGAATCATGGGGCAACTTTTGGAGATTATGTATAGAGAAGGCAATAGAAAAGCATAAATTTGTTTATTCCTTCTTATGATTCTTTTGTTTTGTTTGTTTTTTTTTTTTACTTCAAGACACCTGTTGTCATCACTAATTTCAAGGCTAGTTTGAACTTCTGCTACATGTTAAAATCTGCTGGTTTGTTTGTTTGTTTTCTTGAGACAGTCTTATGTCATCTACACTGGTCTTTTTTTTTTCTTAAGATTTTATTTTTTATTATGTATACAACATTTTTCCTCCATGTATGCCTGCATGCCAGAAGAGGGCACCAGATCTCATTACACATGGTTGTGAGCCACCATGTGGTTGCTGGGAATAGAACTCAGGTCCTCTGGAAGAACAGTCAATGCTCTTAACCACTGAACTATCTCTCCAGCCCCATCTACACTGGTCTTAAACTCCCTATGGATCCCAGGCTAACTTTGAACTCCTGATACTCCAGCCTTTACCTCTCAAGTTTGGGATTGCAAGTGTGCAGGGCAAGTTAGAAAGGGGGTTGGGGGTGGGGGGACACAGACAAGGTATAGAGTAAGTTGACTGACCAGATAGTACAGTGGATAGTGGTCTCTACTAGCCTTACCTGCAGGAAGGTTCTTCTGTCAGATGCGTTGAAGGGATCCAATGGCTGCTCTAACCACCCTTGTTTGGGGACAGTCACAAGACCCTGACTTAGACCAAAGCCCAGATGGAGGTTAGAGCTCTCCTGAAACCTCTGAATGTGTTCTCTCAGGCGCCTGAGAAGCAAGGCTGTGAAACGGGAAGGCATTGGAGTTAGACAGTGCTCTGTAGATCTCCCTACTTGCCCCTCAACCTTGTCTTACCTGGAGCTGACAGCCCCCAGAGGGAAACCAGAAGCAAGAGAGCCAGCCATGGAGCCTTGACTGCCATTCTGTCCAGTACTCTGTGTAAGGAAGGGTTCCAGGCACTGTACTCTTTTTCGGTCACTGAAAACCTAAAATATATCTTCAGGGCTGGGCTTTGCTGTCGTCACGGGAAGCTCCTGTTTCTTTTGGGACACCTCTCCTGGCAGGTTAGGCGTCCTTAGTAATCGCTAAAGCATAGCGAGACGCCAGAGTCGGTAGAAGCTGACTGCCGGCAATGCTGCCTGCGCCTAGCTTTCCTTTCCTCTGGCCCCTCCACCCTCATGGTCCCCTTACTCTGAGTCTTTCTTCCCTGCTTCTCAGCACACTTTTGGTTGTCTCAGCAATCAGTCTCCCTCTGTTCTTTGATCCCGAATTTCTGCCTTGTCTGCTTTCCAGGCTTCCCACATCACTTCCACCATCCTCTCTGACCTACAGTCCTACCTTACAGTGTGTGAGCGCACCAGCTTATGCTGCCTCAGAATTCTTACCCTGCTTGTCCTCTCTGTAAACTGCTGTTTCCTCATAAATCCATAAGGTTTGCTCCTTAATATTTAATGTTCAGAAACAACAATTTTTTACAAAGGCAAAAAAGAGCTGGGATATGGTAGAATGCTTGCCTATCGTGCATGGCATGCTGGGTTCAATCTCCAGCACCAAAATAGCCAGGTGTGGTGATGAGACTGGGACCCCTGTAACCCGTTCCTCAGGAGGTGGAGGTGAGGATCAGAAGTTCAGTCATCTTCAGTTACATAAAGCAAGTTTGAGGGCAGCCTGGAATACAAGAGAAAAACAAATGTTTTATTGACAAAGGTGTGGCCCTTCTTTATCTCTCTATCCAGCTTGATGTTTTATGCCTTTTCAAGGCACCGTGAGAAGTGTTTAGATTTTAAAATATTATGTGTATTATACATATTTTCTTATATGTACACACATACATACATACATGTTTATTTTGCTGTTCCTCTAACTAGAAAGTAAGCTTCAGTCAGGTTGGGATTCATCTCTCTTCCTTTGCTAAACACTAAATTCCACCAACAGTGTACATTGTAATTACTTGTGACAATAATTCATCAATTAATTTTGCTAGCTCTTCTTTAAAACTGTATCAAGGATTTGGTGACCTCATACTTCAGTGGTCTCATTTCTGAGCCACCACTGACTTATCTCTTAAAGGTTTTTTTTTTTTTTCTGCCATATGGCAATTTCCACTCAGCAGAGAGGAGATCCCATTAAATAGGGACCACCTATTCCTTTCATGGTTCAGGACACACTCCTGACTCCATATCTTACTCAAAGTAAAATCTAGAGGATTTAAAGTGGCCTTTGAAACTTCACCTAACCTAGCCCTTGTTTCCTTCAGTTTCAAGTCATACCCCCTTACTCTTAGGCCCTTTCCAGCAACACTGAATGCTTTGTATTTCACAAGTGTATCAGCTGCACCCCCTCAGAGTCCAAGCTTTCATTAGGATGCTCTAGCCCCAAGCTCTGGCAAGTCTGATTCTATCACTTTCTATACTTTTCCTCTTCTGTTGTGATTTTTTTCTTCTGTGTTGCAGATTGAACCCAGGTTCCTAAACACAAACACAAAGATAGATAGTGAAGATGTACTCTCTGTGCTGTTCTGAGAGTGAGCGCTAGTCTAATGCAGCATCATAACACTAGGTTAAACCTCTTAGGAGCACTTGGTGAAAAGTGTACGTCTCAAGTTCCCTCCGAAAATCGCGTTCAACAACCATATGGATCTTCTCTATATGTAAAGAGGCAGTGCACAGCATAGGAAAAATGTTTACTGGCTATACATCTGAAAGAAGATTGGTAACTAAAATAATGAAAGTTAAAAAATTAAATTCCAACAACCGGGCGGTGGTGGCGCACGCCTTTAATCCCAGCACTCGGGAGGCAGGGGCAGGCGGATCTCTGTGAGTTCGAGACCAGCCTGGTCCACAAGAGCTAGTTCCAGTACAGGCTCCAAAACCACAGAGAAACCCTGTCTCAAAAAACAAAAACAAAAACAAAAATTAAATTCCAAGAAAACAAATAACTTAATTCAAAATTGGGGCATGGAACTAAACAGAATTCTCAAAAGAAGAAATACAAATGGCTGAGAAATATTTTTTCAATGTTCAACATCCTTAGCCATCAGGAAAACATAAATTAAAACTGCTTTGTGATTTCATCTTACTCTACTGAGAATGGCTAACATTAAAAAGAAACAAAATGGTGATGAATGCTGGCGTGAATGTGGGAAAAGGGGTGTAAACTGGTACAACCGCTATGGAAATCCACGTGGAGTTTCCTCAGCAGACTAGAAACAGATCTATCACATGATCAGATACACCACTCTTGGGCATATGCCAGGAGTAGAAACAGCCTAGATGTCCATCAGCTGGTGAATGGATAAGAAAGCAGTGGTACATTTTCACAGTGATATATTATTTAGCTGCAAAGACAATGCAATTATGAAATTCACCAGTAAGTCACTGAAGCTAGAAACAGTCATTACTGGTGAGGTAACACAGACCCAGAAGGGCATATATGTTTTGTCTCATGTGGATGTTAGATTTGAATCTTTAGATGTTTACGCAGATACCCAGAGAGGTCAGGAAACTAGTAAGGGAACATTGGAGGATAAAACACAAGTAAAATGAAGGGGGTTATAGAAATAAAGACAAGAAAGGGCTAAGTGAAGTGGGGGCTGGGGGTAAGGTAGAGGAAGGAGTATGGGGAGGGATAACTAACATTAAAGATCCCAGAGAATGGCATAAAAGTCTGCTGCTGTCTGAACTGTCATCATCATCTTCCTCCTCCTCTTCTTTTTCTCTGTTTTGGTTTTACCAGACAGGATTTCTTTGTATAACAGTCCTGTGTGTCCTGGAACTTGCTTCATAGATCAAGCTAGCCTCGAACTCACAGAAATCTGCCTGTCTCTGCCTCTAGAGTGCTGGGATTAAAGGTATGCATGACAACACCCAGCTTTGTATGATTGCTCTTAATTATATACATATACAAATACACACACTCACACATATTAAAGGAGTTTAAATGGAAATTCAAGGTGCTCTGATGACTCTGGCCTCCACAGGCACTTGAACTCACATGCTTATATGCGCACACACACATATACATAATTAGAACATATTAAAATAAAATAAATCTTTTAAAAAGTAAAACAAATAAAATAAATGTTTATTCTGCATTTAAATTTTCACAATAATTATATCAAAATTTTCATAATTTATAATATGCTCAATAAATTCAAGATGATTCAATCGTTTTAAGGATAAAATAAGTTTATATTTGCAGTAAAGAGAGAGCCTAACTTGCAAGACAATCTTACAGGAGAGCATACAGCACACCTTTCATTTCCATGGAATGGAATCAAGGATTAAGATTGAAGCTTTATACACTATAAATCAGCAGTTGCTGGGAACAGAGTCTAGAAAAGATAACAAAATGAGGAAACTTTTCACTGGGGCCTGTTGGCTGGAGTCAGAGCCAGTACTAGATCACACAGTTCCAGGACAAGAACAAAAACGTGGAGCTGGCAAGCGACCACACACAGGTCAACATTAGGTAAATCCCTAGCGGTATTTACATACAAACCAAATAGTTCTAAAAAGAAGATTGGATCTTTACTTTATGAATCCATCTGCAATATCCACATCAGAAATAGAAGAAGCTCACTCAGGTTCATATTACATCCCATCAACGTCTCCTGACTGGTGTTCTTCAGATTCCGGAGCAGTAGTCCGGGACCCCACAATATTTTTTTTTCCTGGGAGAGGGCGGAGGGCACATTGCTAGGGGACTGGAGCGTAGGTGTTGTGGCGGCAGGGGCAGTTGGTCTGCAGCTGGGCACTTTTCTCACTCCCCAGTGCCCTGACTTGCTCTTTTGTAGACTGTGCTAGCTTATCAAGATTTCCCACCAGAATCAACCCCTCCCTCTCTGCCGCTGCTCGAGGCTAGGATATCTTGCTACCGTGTTTTTTGTTTTTCTTTTTCTTTATGTAAGCTACTGAATATATTTCTTTGTCTAGACTGGGGTCCAAGATGCCTTTCTCTTTGGTGAGATGATAAAGAGAAAATGGTGAGAGGTGAGTGTCCTTGTGTGGTTCTTACACCTTAGGTACATTGTGCTTTGATAAAAAAGGTCTCTGCCACTGACTGGAACCTTGGTTGTTCTTGATAGCCCTCCACTTTGGTTGATGTGGCTATCATTTATTTCTTACGGCACACACACACACACACTCACCACAGGTGGGCAAGAACCATTCTTCGCCCTTTAAAAAACATCAAAATTATAGTTAAGGAAAAGCAGTCATTGTTCGAGCTTAGAATAAAAAATAAATTAGTTGTGGAAAGTGTGTATGAAGACTACGAACTTTTTCAAAATTAGGGAGAACATTTGAAGCTTCAGGGCTCAACTCAGTTAAGGGTAAAATGCTTAAGCTCAGTTTTGCATCGTTTGCTTTAATTTTCTTTGCACTGAGAACAGCCTCCTAGACCAAAGCAAAGTCAAGCACCCTGAGTGCTCAGGCGGGGTATGCCATGCTCCTTCGCAAATAACAGCCACCAGACCAAAACAAGCAGCAACAACAAAACGGCTGCAGAGTCGGCTGTGGTTACTCACACAGGTAATTCTAGCAATCTGGGAAGCTGCGACAGGAGGATTGACGCTCATTTAAGGCTTTCCAGTACTAATGAATGATTTCCAGGCAAGACTGCTTTGAGGCAGATGGCTTACAAGAGAGGCCATGGGGGCTCAGAAAAGAAACAAACCTAAGAAAAGGCCGGGGGCGGGGGGGGGGATGTGGAGAGCGCGCACTTGCCACCTGTGCGCCTTAAAGAGTCAAGATTGCTTTAACCCGCTCTCGAAAATGGCCTTCGCCTCCGGGCGTCTGTCTTAGAAGCAGTGCAGCTGTCTGGCCCAGCGAGACTGCTGACCCCGGCTGATCCTCTGCATCACTCGTTCTTTGGAGCCCATCAGCTTGTGCGCATCGAGGGCACAGAATCCGACTCTGACATTGTGAACGCGAAAGCCGCCACTGTCCCGGAGCCGAACGGCTCTTTGGGAGCGGGAGGGCAAGAGTCCTCCAGGGGCAGGAAGCAGGCGGAATGGGGAAGCATCTTTGGAAGATTTGAGAAGCAGGTCTCAGAGCTGTTACCCCACCCAGCCCTCTCCATACTCCCGATCCACTACACTGCATCCCAGACAAAGCCAACTGATTCCTCTTCAGAATAATTTTCTGGAAAGAAAAAAACATCAGGATTCCTGTTTGTCAGACATCAGAGGATCTTCGCGGACCACTTTAGGAAGACCGGAAGGCCAGAGAAATCGCAGAAATTGGGTTGCACACCTTTTGCTTTACCTTCGTTTATTGAATTAAAGGACTGAGCCGCCGACTACGAGAGCGTGGGCACTCTGGAATCCAGAGTCAATGATCAGGCCGCACAGGCTTACCCGTCAGGAAAGAGGAAGGAGCCAAATATTGAAGGATAATAAAATCACGAAGTGAAGTTTCGTGTGGTGGTTCAGAGGCAAGAGAATAGCTATGAATTCAAGGCCAGTGTGGGTTACAAAGAGTGTAAGACCCGGTCTCAAAATAAAATAAAACAAACGCTGCGAAACGGAGCAGCAGACACACACGCCCTGGTGTCCTCCCGAGGCCGTGAACCCGCTGGGTCCCCTCCTCCCAAAGGGAGAGGAGTCCGCGAGCTCCAGGGGTTCTCGATAGCCGGCATTGTACCTAATGCACTAGCAAGCAGCTTCTTCCAGATCCTTCTCAAGGTCTCCGGATTCCAGGTTGGAAGCTTCTCTGGTGGATGTTGTAATAGGCACGTTTAAGGCATTTTCTCCCGGATACGTGAAGTTACTTTTTTTTTTATTTTTTATTTTTTTTTTTGCCAGAACCGCTCTTATCTCTAAACTCATCTCTGTTCTGTGGAGTGAGGGGACACAGGAAGACTCTTAAAAGCAAGGCTGCTTCATGAAAGTCAAGATTATCTGAACGAAAATCTTTCGGCAAGGGTAGAAGAAATTTCTTTAAAAGCACGAACATGAATGTTCGTTCTTATAAAATTTTTTACAAAGTTAGCCCTCATGTCGTTGGTTAAAGTGTGGTGCTGAGAACGCCCAGCTTGCAGTTCCATCCCTTGCACAGGTGTCTACAAACCTTTTCTCGCCTATAAAAATCTCATCGCAGTGACTTCACACCCAGGCACACACTGTAAAGAAAGGTCTAAAATTGCAATTGAACGTTCTTGTCTTTTTTTAAATTCTCTGTCTGAACACCTACTCATCTTGTCATTGACCACTTTCCTTCCCTCTTCTTCCCCCTCTCCCTTTCTTCTTCCCCCTTCTTTATCTTTCTCCCTTTTATTGTCTCTTCCTCTTTCCTATATTTTTCCTTTTTCACTACCAACTGATATCTGCCATAATTTCTGTTCATGAAGATGTCCCACCCACACCCCCAGAACACTGAACAGTTTTGTAGGCAGAATAAGACAGTCAGTAAATATTTGTGAAAAGATTGACTATGGGTGTGTTTATAATCCTGTTGGGCACATGGGTGGAGGTCGGGGGAAAGCTGTCCAGAATATTCTTTTCTCCTTCCACCATGGAGAACCTGGGGTATGAATTCAGGTCTTCAGGCTTGGCAGCAGGTGCTATTACCTGTTGAGATATTTCATTGGCCCTATGGATATACATTTAAAAACATTCTTGTTTTTATTTTGTTGGGAACCACTCTGGGGTGACTTCTGCAGCGATCCTAGCTGCAGCAGGTTCATAAGTTTTTGGGTAGCGCGTGAGGATTAGGAAAGTTAGGTAGGAGGAACAGGGATAAGAAAGAACCACAGAGATAGGATAGTACCGGGAGGGCCACTCAGTCTCCCCTGCATACTGAGTTCTGACTTCTGAGTTCGCCAGGTGTTTAATTTACCATACACAAAAGGGGAGAAGAAGGCAAAAGACTGCTTTAACATGATATAAAGGACAACTGAACAGTTACTTGCTTCAATAGTTTGAGACAATCAAGCTATTATTTCTTGAGAAAAGTATCTGATGGTTGGGGCAGTGAAAACACCCTAGACAAAGCATCCTGTAGGCAGCCACTTCCCAAGTCAAACCTATTTCAAAAAAAAGGAACAGAAGTATGCTTGATTCAGGATGGACTGGACCTACCTCTATGGGCCATCTTAATGTCCAAAGCATCAAGTAACCACACCCTGGGTCAGGGTATGTAGCCACACTAGTTGTTAACAACTTTGAGAGAGCCAAACTCTCTGACCTTCAGACAAAATGGAATAGGCTCACATTTTGGGGTCTCAAAATTATTTGAAATGTATTTATGTCTTGCTTGCCTATGCATCTGTGTGCTACTTGCCAGGTGCCTGCCCAGGTCAGGGACAGAGCAGCAGGTCCTTTGGAACTGGAGTTACAGTCATTTGCTGGGAATAAACCTGCAGGCCTCTGAGCAGCTCTTAATTGCTGAGTCACCTCTCCAATCCGCCTTGAGTGCTTCTTTAGACAACAGAATATTTTGGGTTATATCTAGTAAAACACATATGTAAAGGAACCAAAACTTTAAAGCTCATCGTTTACTGCATAATATTGAGGATATACTATTTTATAGAACACACAGAATCACGTGCAGGTAAGAGAAACAAACGACAGTACCGGAATAACACAAAACTTAGAATCCTCATATTTGACAAGGGGTAGTTTGTCACCGTTTAGTCGTCCCTAGCTATAAGTGTTTAACACATCTGGTTCCCCACACATTTAACACATTTTTTTTAAGCATAAGATATTCCCCACATTGGGGTACCCTGGCCTATCCCTGTAATTCCTTCACTTGGGGGTGGGGTGAGGCAAAGGCAGATAGATACCTGTGAGTTTCAGGCCAGCCAGGGTTATACAGTGAGGCCCTGTCTCAAAAAAAAAACAAAAACAAATAAACCAAAAACACAAACAAAGCAACGAACAAACAAAACAAAGCAAAACCATCCCAATGAAAAAGCATGCTCACAAATAAAAATTTAGCCATTCATTACAATAAAGTGACTTTTATATTAAAGTATTTTTAAAAATTTCTTTAACATTTATTTTTTAATCTGGGGAGGGGGGCATGTGACCTGAGTTCTGAGAATTAAACTTTCAACAAATGCTCTTAACTGTTGAGTCATCTTTCCATCCCGAATTATTTTTTAAAATAAAAACACTTTTTAAAATTAGGAAAAACAAAACAAAACAAAAAACCCAAAACAGAAACGACACCAAAGAAGAAACTCCAAAACACTTCGGTCAGTCTGCATTGTTATATCTCTGCTTAGCCCCTATTTCACTTTGCCCATCTCGGTGAAGGAGCTACCCGCTTGGTCAGGAGTGGCTAAAATGAAGCTACGTTCTAATCGTCATTGTATTTGGCAGTCTTACTGCAAAGAAAAGCAGGCAAATTTAAGACCTGGCACTTAAAAACCAAAACTATGTTTCCGCCCGGTTTCGAACCGGGGACCTTTCGCGTGTTAGGCGAACGTGATAACCACTACACTACGGAAACACCCTTGGCAGAGGTAGTGCTTTTCTGAATTAGTTAAAAATGAATCCTATTAGCGGGGCCATGGTGACGGACGCCGTTAAATCCCCGCATTCGGGAGGCAGACGTAAACCGATCTTTGAGTGGAGACCTGTCTGGTTTACCGAGCAAGTTCTACGATAAAATAACCTAAAATACACAGAAAAACACTGTAAACACTGTATCAAGAAAACCAAAACCCCCCAAACAACCAACCAAACAAAAAACCCAAACAATCAACCAGTCAAAAAAGAATCCTACTGTCTTCATACTTTTGATTCTTAAATTCAATAGTGGCAAAGCCCAAAGAAGCAAGTAGAAGCCCCGTACAGCTGTAATTCCTCTGCGAGCTCCAGGCAGAGAAATCTCAGGTGAACTCCTGGGAAATTTTATTTAAAGGGATTTCCTTATGTTTTGTAAGCTTCTTTCTTAGCTTGAGTGAGCCTCTCCTATCTTCCTATCCTTAGGCTAAAACGCCTCGCTGAATTTTCATCCTAACACTTTCACTCTCATTGACACACTTTCTGGAGGACGAAGGGAATGACCACGGTGTTGTTTGCAAGAGAATGTTAGAGATAAGTGACTCGGGTGTGTCTGAGAAGCTTCAAGTCAGGACAGGAAAACTGTATTCAGTATAAACAGCTATCAGTGAACAAGTATCTGTGCTCTGATAATAAATGTATGTATATGTACAGCACCAGTGGACCACACATTTGTTCCCTAGTGGTGAACAATCGCACAGTAGAGCAGAGATAAGCCTAACTATAATGATGGCAGACTGAGCAGAGCCTTTGCTGTCTGCACCTCACACTGCAGTATGCAGGACACAAGAAGTGCTGAAAAGCAGAAACACACAAAGACCAAAAGATGAGACGGTAAAGCAGTAAAACAATCTGAAGCCCAGAGAATGTTAGCAAGGGGAAATCTCACTATGCGAAGTTGGTTTTGAACTCCCTAAGGTTTACATGGGTTGTTCTATGTACTCTATTATTTTTCATGACTGCGTAGTATCTACCACCCTTTAGCTTTTTACTATTCAGTGACGGCAATAAGGTTGAATCCAACTTTGGAAGATCAATATTAATGCTGCTATTAATATTTTCCTACATGTGACACTGTATCTTTGGATATTGGATATGAAAATCATACCAAACTAGTAGAATAATATCTGGATAACTGGTCGTAAGGAACTTCCTTTTTGAGACGGGATCATGTAGCCAAGGCTGGCCTCGAACTCTTGATCCTTCTATTTCATTGCTGGGATTACAGTTGGGCACCAGCACTGGGCATGGCTACTCTACACTTGATTGTAAGGTTTTAGGTTGCTTTCCTGAGGGATTGCAGTGGAGCTTCCACCAGCACATAGGAGAGTCGTTATATCTGCATGTCTGTTATTACTCACACATTCGAGTTTCTAACTCTAAAATTGTTCACACAAGTATGTATATATATATTAATTTTTGCTATGTATGGGTATTTAAATTCTAAAAACTATTTTTAGTTGTACGTGAATGCATGTCTGAGTGCAGTGCTCATGAGAGGCCAGAAGAGGGCACTAGACACTTCGGACCTGGAATTATGGGTGCTTGTGAACCATCCAAAATGGGTGCTGGGAATCAAGCTGGGGTACTTGGAAGAGTATCAAGCACTCATAATCACTGAGCCATCCCTCAAGCCCGATATATATTTAAACTCTTTAGATAAGCATTTAAAAATCCACAAATGACTACGGTATAGTGCAAGAACCCTAATATATTTTTGGTTGTGAGCCTAGCCTTTAACGGCTGAGCCAGCTCTCCAGTCCAAGAATAATATATTTTAAAACCCTCTTTTGTATATCATGGTAGGGGGTAGGACAACATCAAATATTGTCCTTCTTTATACGTCATTCCTGATCAGCTCTTAGTCCTGGCAAGGCTGGATTTCACTTATTACACAGAGGCCAGAGTCTCTCAAGCCTTCTCTTTGCTCATGGTCACCAAATACCTGGGGGTTCAGAGGCAGAACCCTGAGATGAATATACTGATGAGCTGAATGATACATTCATTATTCACTGACGAAGGCATGTTTGTGAACCTGGCAAGTTTCAGGAATTCCCCCACAAAAGCCAAATTTTCTGCATTAATGATGTTAAGTTAGGGAGAACTGTGCCCCTTCTGTTCTGTGTGGGGTAGCTGACATAATCCTTTTTGTCTATTGTGTTGGGGGTCAAACACCCGGCCTTGTGCATGGTAGACAAAGGCTCTACAATGAATTCTCTACCTCCCCCTCCACACATCTTGGTTCTTTTCTCTGGAAACCAAAACAACAGAGGGGTCTTTATTTTTGTGACCCTCAATATTTTCCGAAGTATATAACTTTTATTATGAACTCTACCTTATGATTTATTTAATCTCACTCTAGAAATCTTCACAGACTTTTGACACAATCTTCCAAATACCCAGCCTGAGACTTGCTGTAGTGAGCTTTTTTCCCCATGGCCTCTATGTTGGCCAGTGTCCTGCTGACATGGTGGGTTCTGTGCTTGTGGCTTGTGACAAGGACTGTGGGAGCCCATAGAAGTGACTCTGTTCCATCTTGACTTGGGGTGAGAGTTCAAGCTTGCTTTGCTCCTTCAAAGTCAAGCAACAGGCCTAAGGTGAAGAAGTTGCTACACGTCTTGCCTAGATAACAGGATGTTTGGCCTAAGGTGTTTGGCTACTGGATGTTTTGCTTCTTAATGTTTTGAACTCTTGTTTTTTCCTTGTGTCCAGATAAAAATGTCCTTTTGCCCTTCCATTTGGCTTGGGGCATAAAAGGGCGATGGAAAAACAAAGCCAGGGCTGCAGTATTCACGGTCAGTCTCCTGAATCTATCCTACGTCTATTTCTTCTGTGTCTCTGTTATTTCTACCTGCGATTTCTCAGTCCACACGCTTCCCTCTAACCAGGGATGATCAAGCCGGAGGGACCGGTCCCCAGACGTTGTTGCCCCGATATGGGCTACGACAAGTACGTGGTTGGTACTGAGAACGACGCTTGAGCAGTTAACAGCTTTTCTTTAAAAACGCTTCGCTGCTAATGACCTTGTCGTGGAGTCCAGCTCCGCGCGTGCGCCCTGGCATCCTTCAAACTTAGTCCTCAGACTAAGCAGTCAGTGGGCTTGGATAGTGACTATTGGCTCATGAGCCCGTATGCTGCCTTCCACCTCCACCTCATCATGACTCCACTTACTTTTCCTGCACACCGAATCTTTTATTACATTCCCTGTATTATTTTTTTTTTATTATTTTTAAAATCCTAGTCTTCATTTACTGCGATGTCACACAGTCAGGGATCATTTGCCTTTAACACTCTGTATGATATGTGGCACAATTTGTGTGAGTTATGAGGTTTTTCTTTTTTCTTTTTTAACCATCACTACAAGGCTTTGCTTTCTTTAAACCTAACTCCAGATTTTATAGATAAAACATCATAACCACTCAGATCAGATATTATAATCTAGTATGGTATGACAGATAAGTTTTTCTATTACTGACTGGGGGTGGTGACAGAGTGTTTAAGGTGTTGGATTTAATAGCCAACAGATGTGTCTGTGAGTTCGAGTCCCACTCCCAGCAGAACCTTACTGAACCCTTGAGCTCATCTTCCCTCCCGAAGGAAAGAGTTCTTTATGTAAAAATTACAGTTTTTGAGTGTTTTCTCTTACCTCCCAGACAAGCAGTATCAAGCAGGTATTTGAATAGAAGTGAAGGTACTTTTAGGCCATAGCGATCGGGGATGGGCCCTCTAAATCTGGTTTTCAACTAAAGAAACTTGGGTTCAGACATTTACTCCAGGAGGAGCCGTTGAGGAAACTGTGTGGCGTGCTGAGGCAGATGCATCAGGGATAAGCTTCTCAGTGATCCTGTAGGATTGCGGACAGAGATAGGAGACTCCTTCACAGAGCAGACAGCCAGATCAGTCTTCAAGGGAAGGGTCAGCCAGACGTTTAGAAAAGCATCAATCCACATGAAGTTTTCAATTTTCTTAAGTAGGAGACAATCCAATCATCAAGGAGAATTCTAAAACAACAACAACCCCCCCCCCAAAAAAAAAACCCATGGGGGATTAGTTGGGGGTGGGATCCTTGGGTTGGTTACCTTTTCAGAAGAGAAAGATGTTACTGGAGCATCGCGGTGTGTAATGATACAGCCCTGGGCCTGGTGGCTGGAGCAGCTGCTATCTGCGCAGTTCTCAGAATCTGTTGCTGTCACCTCTCATGACAGTGAGGGTTCTTAATGTCCTGTTATCACCTTTGCCTGACAAGTTTAAGGGGAAACCGCTTCGTTGTTTCTGAAAGCCACATACCAACCGTGAGCCAGTGTTTGCATTCCTTCACAGCCTCCCTATCAGTTTCTATTTTTAGCTATCGTAAATATTCAGGCATCTTAGGGGCTTTAATTTGTATCTCTCTAAAGATGTAAGCATCTTTTCTTGTGATTATTTAGCTCTTGTATGTGTACTTTTGTGTGCGCTAAAGTATTTGCTCACTTTTAGTTTTGGTTTTTGAGACAGGGCCTAAGCTGGTCTTGAACTCCAGATCCTCTTGCCTGGGCTCTCAAATGCTGCAATTACAGGCTTGTAGCCTGTGCCCAGCACAGGTGGCATTCTTACTAATGAGCTTTGAGAGTTCTAGAAATATTCTCCATGTATCTCACTGATCAGATATGTTCTTAGCCAACTCCTCTTCTAACTGTAGAACATGCCTGCCTGTCTTCCATAGAGGGCTTAATTCATCATGTTTTCTAAGAGTTGTGTTAACCCATGTCAGAAGGGTTTTCTTATATTTTTAGCAAGAATGCAAAAACTTACTCTGAGCTCATAATTTCTTTCTTCTCCACACTTAGTTCATTATAAAATGGGGTTGTATCTCCTTGGGAAGCTGTCCCTCCCTCTCACCCGGGGAGCTCATCTTTATTTTATGTGTGTGGGTGAAACTACTTGTTCATATGCCCTGGTCCCGCTCCCTGGATGCCTTTCCTTAGATTTCAGACTGTTTTGGTTACTAGGAGACCTCAGCTCACGTAAGATTCAAGAAATGAAAATTATGCATGTCTCAGTTATCTGTAGTCTTTAAGTCAGGAGGGGCACATGTTTCAACACAGCCCTGCGTGTACATGCATGGGACAAGGAAGCACAGGAAAACTGTGACCAGCTTCGTGTTCAATCAGTCCGGTAATTTACAGGCAGTTTAGCCTGAAGAAAACTGACACGCAGAGTGGGAAGCGATGAAAGACTCACCATAAAATATCCAAAGTGCCTTGGGGCTGACCAGACTCGCTACACGCAGTGATGCTATGCACAAAGTACACTCGCCGTGGAATCTGTGGGGCAGCGGTGGTTCTCTAACACGAGAAAGTCAGAGGCTCTCCACACTCCCGCGTTTCCCGTCCATCTCAACTGGGCGTGGGTTAAACACAGTCCGGGCGTCGTGTAACTTCATTCTTTTAATCCTAACACGGATTAAAACTCAAACTATGTGATATAGATAAGCTTCTGGAAGGAGAATATGGTGCATATCTCAATTTAATTTAATCTGTGTTCTTTTTGGATTTCGCCTTGAGATCCTTTTCGAGCACCTTCTCCCCGTTCCACGTCTCAAGCCTCACGTCAAGGAAAACCTTAGAAGGCAGATTCACCTGTTCAGACGCTGCCCCAAAACTGCACTTTTGGATCTTCCTATAACCTCTGACTCTTAATTTTGACTAGGATCGTTTTCACATATGAACAATTTCTCTCAGAGGGCTTTCTAGACTATCTGCCACTTTTCTCGCCTCTCCAGGAGGAGCCCAGGGATGGAAGAAGCCTAGTCACCGGTGGAGCCTAGCGAATAAAATATGAATCAATTTTTAATTTTTCCCTCTGCTACTGTGATTTTTCAAAAATTAAGATATAATTCATGCGCACTAAAACTCAACATTTTAAAGTGGTCAATTCAGTGATTATTCGTGTACTGAATCATTAACAGTCATTGCTATCCGACTTCAAATTTTTTATTTCTCCAGTCCCGGGCAACCGGTGATACGCCTAATTCTAGCTTTGGTGGTATGGACATTTAATTTCAATAACAACATGCAGTATGTGTCTTTTGTGCTGGTTTCTTTTTCTCCACATGGTGCTGGTAATAGTATTTCTGTTTTTAGAAATATGTTGTTGGATCGTGTAGGGCAAGACAAAATCTAATGAGAGCCAGATCAGGGCTCTTCAAGAGTTAATCTGTTCCGGTTGTGGATTTGAACAACCGAACAGGAATTTCTTGAGTTAAAGGGAAAAAAAAAAAATATTAGGCCGAGCCAGCCAGGAGTCGAACCTAGAATCTTCTGATCCGTAGTCAGACGCGTTATCCATTGCGCCACTGGCCCGCCGTGAGGGGGTAGTCTTCCACTATTTATTATTGGCTACTCCATTAAATTAAAGGCCGACCTAGTTTTAAGTCATGTAAACTCAACAAATGTTCGATTTGTGTAATTTACAACCCTTAAAATGTTTTACATTCATAAAGGAATTTTCTGCCTGTACGCCACTTACGTTATAAAAATTTTGTTTTCTATTCTCGGCGCCTCTTGGTTTCCATTAATTTAGGCAGTTGGTTCCTCTGACATTAAACAACCTCTCACCTCCAGCCCGGTTGATGAATGAAAGAGTGATGAAACGAAACCCATTCTTCCTTCTCTCCTCCTCTTATTTTTAGATGTTTTGAAACAGTATCATTCTGGCCTCAAAATGGCAATTCTCCTGCCTCAGGCTCCTGGAGTTCTGGGATTACAGGTATGCACCACAAAGTTAAATATCTTAAGTTTTACAATCTCAATTCAGTCAGAAATTTAGACGCTCAGAGTTCAATTGAAAATTAAAATAAGCCAGACGTGGGGATACAAAACTTTAAACCCCAGCATTTTGGTTTTTACCTATGGAGTTATCTTAAAAATATAAAAGCAAGCTTGGCTGAATTTTATTTAAGTGTTATTAAGCGTTTGTTAATGTGAGTGAAAACACAACAGAGTTGGTCAAACGTTTCCTGATTGAGTTTGGGTCAGCCTGGATGCTGCACTGCAGGTGTTGCTACCGGGTAGTTTTCAAGCCTCTTTATTCTAATTTAAAAGTAACAAGAAAGAGTTCTACATTTTAGAGTTTAACACTACCACGGAAATGCTTTAAAGGAGAAGTTATGTGTCTTAGATAGAAAAGATATAGCAAAGCCCTTGTACGCTGTGAGCAGGATTTGAACCTGCGCGGGAATAACCCATTGGGTTTCGAGCCCAACGCCTTAACCACTCGGCCATCACAGCTAGCTATGCATGGACCTGCTATTTTTCACATATGTCCTAAACAAAAAATAATATAAAAGGCATTTGAAAGCATTGAGCACTATAATTTTATCAATGCCACATACTCCCTTCTATTGGACAGTTTTCTTTCAGCAATACACAGAAGGCAAGTCACTTGGTCAAAACCTAATCAGATCTCTCCCCCCAGCCTTTCTCAATTTAATCTATCGCTACAGGCTTTTAGATCCCAAATTACAGGTTTTAAAAGGATAGCAAGGGGAGGAGGTGGAAATTTTTAATAAATAAATAAATAAATAAATAAACAAACAAACAAACAAATAAATAAATAAATAGCAATATTGCAGCACACCAGAGTTTTTAACCTTCTTCTTCACCACTCCGGTACTCACAGATAATCGATATTTCTTCATAGTTGTGTTGGGGAATAAAGGCTGAGTTAGTTGTCTATACACTTACAATCTTATTCAATCACCCCCTTTCCACACAGCTCGAGATGCACTGCTCCTTA
Organism: Chionomys nivalis; assembly: GCF_950005125.1. Lineage (NCBI taxonomy): Eukaryota > Metazoa > Chordata > Mammalia > Rodentia > Cricetidae > Chionomys > Chionomys nivalis. The sequence goes on from NC_080098.1 coordinate 42,122,523, forward strand.
GGGAGACAGTTTGGCAAAATCTATCCGTACTCAAAATTCATGTGCCTTCTGAGACGGCATTTCTAAAAATGTTTGCACACTCCAGGGGTTCTGCTGGGGTAGAACTCATTCTCTTCTGTATTATCTGGAACTTCAAGATTGGGGGAAAACATCAGCAATTTGAGTCTTTTAAAATAACTGTCTTGTTAATGTTAAATAATTCAGAATAATTTCAGCAGGTACTTTATGGCAACACACACACACGCATAGTAAAGTGTTATGCATGTTTAAGAGCTGGCTGTGGTTAGACACCTGTAATTCTAGTTCTCGAGAGGAGTGTTAGGGGAAATAAGCGACCCGAAAGAAGGCGGAGCCGAGGGATGATGCCCTGGCCCTTTGGAACATGGAAGGCTAGCGGGCCGCAGCAGCCGAGCAGCTGGAGACTCATTTTGGATTCCCCATTCTTTACTGTGATTACCAAGCACAGATTTTGCTCGACAATAAACACAAATAATCCTTTGACTCTCCTCATCAGTGGAGGCAGGAGAAGCATAAATTCTAGGCAATCCTCCACTACGCAGAAAATTCGAGGCTACAATGAGACCGTTTCAAAGAAAGAAAACATATAAGAAAATGAGGCTATGAGGTGTGTGTGTGTGTGTGTGTGTGTGTGTGAATGTGCGCGGGTGCTCGCCCCCCTCCCAGCGCGTGAGCATATAAATCTTTACTGTAAAATCCATGTTGAGATCAAAGTGCATAGACGATTACCATGGAAGACATATTAGTGTTAGATTATTCATGTATTCTTACAAAATATTACATCAAGAGCTGGGCATGGTGGCACACACCTTCGATTCCAGTACTTGCGAGGCTGAGGCAAGTGATTCTCTGAGTTTTAGGAAAGCCTGGTCTACATAGAGAGTTCCAGCACAGCCCAGAGTATGCACAGAAAGTCTGGGAAGAAAGAAAATCTCTACAAGAATGTATAATTAACAAATAACTGACACTAAATGGTTTCTTCGATGGCTTTGAAGATTTTTTTTAGACTGAACCGACAGTTTCAGCTTCTGTTTCACCTACTTAACTGCTCGAAGTGTAACTTGGGGTGGGAATCTAAAGATTCATCTTCAGACAAAAGCATACGTAAGATTAAAATGGTAAAACGTATGCTATATAAACCGACAACTTTTTACTTGAGGCCAGTCCCCCTTGAGCATTAGTTAGGACGGGCTGCATGCTATTGTTATTCAAGAGCCTCTCCTTTATTACTTTCTGAGATGTCACAAATTGGGAGGCTTGCATAGCTGCAGAGGGACCAGGAGCGAGATGCAGAGTTGGCAGGAAAACATGAACTTCTTTTTCTGAGGGATAAAAGCTTCTCTTCTATTTTATTATTCTTTCTGTTGTCTGTTCTACTCTTATTTTTCTTCTTATTGTTCTTCTAACGTTTCCCTTCTTTCTTCTTCCTAATGCCTTCCTTCTCGCTTCTTCCTGATATCGTCCTTCTACATCTTTCCTGGTGTTTTCCTTCTCCCTTCTTTATTTTTCCCCTTACAGCATATATACCCCAGCAGAATCTTAAGCAATATAGAAATTACAATTTGGTCACATCCTAGATTTTAAGTGAATGGTTACAATGAATACAAGTCAAATTCAACATGTTTTCCATATCTCTACATAATTAAACGTTTTATATATTAGAGGTGAAAAATTATCTCCAAGAACCCACATACATATTTATCTTTTAGACTTCTTATAGGTCATGAACCTTTCAGTCATAACTATTTACATAGACAGAGTTTTTATAATTTTTAGAAAACAGGTGACTGGTTTCACTTTTCATATTTCAGAGTTCTGTCCAACTATCTTACTATCTTTGTTTTCTAGTTACATGAATTCAATTGTTTAAAGCTTTGCTATGGTGCGCACTCCAACCCGTGAATAGATTTCCCAATATCAGGAAGAACTCGAGCTAATTCCTAGGACTCTTTTGTTTTCGTTAACCTAAACCATAGTCGATATTTCTCCTCAAGAGAAACTCATAGGTCCTAGTGCATGGCACTTCTTTGGTCCTATTTTCTATCCTCTGCAGCTCTTGCTCTGCCCGGGGTGGTGGCAACACTTCAAACAGTACAGCTTAAAAGGAAATCATCTTCATAATAACCCACAGATAAAAATGCCCAGCAGAACGAGGTATTTCCATGAGGTAATCACACTACATTTAAGGCAGTGGGGAACCCCCCAACACCCATTCCCACCATGCAGACATCAGTTAAAAATGGAGGTGACAAACATATGAAGGCACAGGAGTAGCTAGAGACATTCTGGAGTCAAAGCCACCAGGGCCTTGCCTACCTGAGATTCACTCATCAGGGCCTTGCATTCTGCCACCAGGCCCATCTCCTGAAGTCTATTGCCATCTGCTGTTCCTCTGACATGGCCACAGGCACATAGCAAAAGTATTTTACTAGAATTCTGGAGGCTAGTTTAGGACCAAAGAGCTGCTAGGCTTCGTTTCCGGTAAGACACGTCTTTCTGCTTTTTTTCTCTATTCTAGTGAGATCTTTCCTCTGTGCATGTAGGGAGGGAGATCGCTCATGTCCTTTCCTCCATCACACGAGGACACAGGCTGCACTGGATTACAGTCCCACGTTGTGACCTCATTTAATTCTAATTATCCTGTACAATTTCCGTCTCTCAATGCTCTCACACTGGAGTGAACTCAGGCTTCAAAAGCAGGAATCTCCAGGAAGATGCAATCGGGCCGCGCCATTTCCATCTTGTTTTTGGTAGTCTAGTGCCCACATTTGGCCTTCTCACTCTGACTTCTACTCATCTCAATGATTGCTGTGCCACGCCAGCGCATCTTGGATGCCCAGACTGGCAGAGGATGCCGGGATTGAGACGCAGAGGATGCCGGGATTGAGACGCAGAGGCTACTCTTCAGGTGGAAGAACAACTTTTATTTGCCCTGAGCTAGAGCTTTATACCTTTAGGCAGATGGCCCGAGACCTGCTGAGCAGCCAGAGGTCAAGATTAGGGCATCATGTACTGGGAACGCTTCCGCAGAAAACCACCGGCCAGGAAAAACACAAACATCCTTGTCAATTACAGAGTACAAGGAAGTTCCGCTGTCGGTCAGGGGAGCGAGGAAGAAGGGAAGAGTCATCACAGAACATCATGAGGGCACTAGAGCTGTGTGCATGAATGTTTCTCACAACCATGGCGAAAGGCCCTCTGGTGAAGCATGACACCATTCCTTTTCAAGGAAGGCCTATATCCTATAAATCTCGTTTTCGCATTTGAATCTCTCCAGTCTGTAGGTATTTTGCTCTGCAGTGCATTAAAGGAGAGCTGATATTTCAGTCCCATTTTGTTGATTTGCTCTAACTGTGGCTCATGCATTAATCAACCCGAATCACTTGGAACCATCCCCATCCCCTTGACCTGTAGCCCTGGGTCAGGAATCTCTGCCTAATGAGTCAATGAGTTTGATCTGATACAATGTTTATAACCCTTCTCCCTTGATCCCACACCCTCAAAATTCCTTCTTCTTTAGGTTTGTCAGATTTCAATCAGTACACATGGAGAAATTTAACGTGGCATGGTGGCCTGTAATTCCAGTAGCCAGAAGGCTGAGGGATGGGGAGGAGGATTGGCACAAGTTCTAGACCAGCATGGGCTGCAATGTGGCGCTGTCTCCAGTGAATAAATGAACGAACGAACGAATGAATGAATGATGACTAAAATGACGGACTTCTTCTGGTTTGTGACACATCTTCTCAAAAGTCACACTTTGATTTTACCCCCAAGGGTCAGGGACACATCCTGAAGAGTATCAGGGGAGTCTCAGAGGACAGCTCCCCCAGACAGGATAGTGTCCTGTCTCTCTGCAAGACACACTAACATTCTCAGGATGGGTAGAACAGCTACTCCCTGCTATCACTGGAGTCAAAAGCTGGAACTAGAGAATCATTTCAGTAAACTTGGTTCAGGAAGGTCATAGTTCTCGCCTTCCACCCTTTATTACAGGTAGAAAATTTCTAAATCTTACCCAAAATGTCAGCATCCCTAATCTACTGAATTTCCCTGGTTTTTGTGTCCCACCCACGCTTTGTAGGGGAGAAGAAATATCTTTACTCACTAAGCACTGTGACCCAGGCCTGTAAAAGGGAGGGTAAACAGACAAGAGAAATATTATTATTAGCAGTAGTATTAAAACAAGATTTAAAGCAGGTGATTTTGGTGCACAACGTTAATCCTAGCACTTTGGAGGCAAAGGCAGAGTCAGACACGTAGATAGATCTCTGATTTTGAGGCCTGCCTGGTCTTCAGAGAGAGTTCCAGGGCAGTCAGGGCTATACAGAGAAACATTGTCTCAGAAACCAACCAACCAAACAAAACACCCCAAACAACAACGACAATAAACACTCCACCAAGATTTATACGGACTGGGTTAAGGGTGTACGTTTGTAATGCCAAGACTGAAGTAAGTAAGCAAATAAACAACATTTTAAGGACTGGCAGTCCCTAAGAAACAGGCAAATCTATCATGTTAGGCTTCATGAAGACAGGCTAATTATGAAGAATGACCACGAGAACTATGGATGGATAAAAATGCATGATCTACAGAAGACAAACTAGGGTAGAGTGGGCACTTATCAAGGTCTATACAGATTATTTTTTGTCTTCCTCATCCTTTGCTTTGGACAATCAAACAACAGAAACTTGACACTATCGTGATTTTATAAAGGCAGCCTAAGAAGACACCTGTTTCCCAGAGGCAAAAATCATGCCTTTAGATATTTGCATTCTGTTGTAGATGGTGACGTTATTTCAAGGTTTCGTTTGTTTCTTAGGATTTTCCAGAATACTGGCACAAGTGACTAAGTCGAGTTGATTGCCTGCAAAGGAAATAACGCTTATAGTTGCACACGGTGCTGATGGCCTCTGACCCTCTTCCTGGGCTCAGAGTGCTAACTTCAGATTCCCTAAAAATCGTTTTCTTTCTCCAAGAATGAGCATCCGGATGCGTTGAACATACGGAAATAAGCTGTGTAGACAGAGTTTATAGTCTGGAAATCCTTTTTTGCAGAATGTGTCCTTAGCTTTTCTCTCTTGCTCGAAGTTTGGGCAGAGTTTTATGCGCTATTTCTTATAATTTATAAATATAAAACATATAGAGAAAATCCTACCTCCTTAAAAATGATCATTTCTAAAACCTAGCATAGTAACTTTGGGTGTGGCACTAGAGTCCCCGTCAGTGTGTTGTTTCCGTAGTGTAGTGGTTATCACGTTCGCCTCACACGCGAAAGGTCCCCGGTTCGAAACCGGGCGGAAACACTGCGATAAAAATTTTGGAAGCAACTATTTGTTTGAAGAAAATAGATCCACCAAGGTGTCACTGTGCTCAGTGTTTTCTGGCCGGCTACATCTGTGTGGAGGAACAAGGCAGAAGGCCACACTTAGGCATAAGAAACAGAATCTACCTTTTGTTCTCTGGTTTTGCACCTCTCACGATGGGGCGGGATACCAGGCTTTATTTGACTCATACCTTCCAGCTCACAGTCCATCATTGGAGGAAGTTAGAACAGGAACTCAAGCAAGGCTGGAACACAGAGGCCATGGAGGGGAGCTGCTTACTGGCTTGCATCCCAAAGCTTGCTCTGCCTGCTTTCTTAGTAGAACCCAGGACCACCAGCCCAGGGACGGCACCACCCACCGTGGGCCGGACCCTCCCCCATTGATCACTAATTGAGAAAATGCCTTACACCTGGATCTCATGGAGACATTTCCTAAACTGAGACTCCCTTCTCTCTAATGACTCTAGCTTGGGTCAAGTTGACACACAGTACCAGGCAGTGCACAAGCCTGTACCATCCTGACTCACGATATCCATTTCGTGTGACGAATGTGAGTCAGATCCTAAGTGTCCTTGACCTTGTCTGGAAACTGTCTGCAGAACAAAACCACGCGCCCGCTGTGCTGGGTAATTTTCTGTATCATCTTAACTAGGCTGTGGCGTTCAGATACTTAGTAAAAACTCATGCTAGGTGTTTCTGCTTGGTTGGGTTTTGGATGAGGCACATTTAAATTGGTGGACATTTAGTAAATAATATGTGTGTGGGTATTCCATAATCAACATCAGGGGTGAACGTCAGGAGTGGGGGGTGGGGGTGTGGATTCTGGGCAACTGCATTCTTCCAGCAATTTTCTTTGGACTGGAATGCAACCTTCAGTTGAGTCTGTAGCCTGCCAGCCTCCTTCATCAGAATTTGGATTTGCCAAATCTTGTTCAAAATATTATTGAATGACAGTTTCGAAACTACAATGAGAAAGAAGGCCATGCACAGGGACCATTGAAAGAGGGTCTTGCTGTGTGGGAGACTGCGCTCAACTCTGCACATAGCACAGGGCAGTGGAATGTGGTGAGAAACAGTGTGAGGTTAATGGGGTGGATAGTGTGGGCTTAGAGGACAAACACAGTAAAGGTATTTCTCACTAAACTGACCTCAAATGCTTCTTGCTGGTGACAAACCAGGGAGAGCCAACATTCTGCAGGGGAGAGAGGAAGGTAAAGATCTCTAGTAGATACTGAGGTAAGAGTTTGAGGGCACTGACACTCTCTCTCAGTGGACTTATTTTGTAGACATCTTTACTGGAGGTGGATTTTACAAGGAAGTGCACAAAGGGCCTGGGAAATGGTTCAGGAGTTTGATTGCAGTGTGGCCAAAGAATCTTTGCCAATCTCCACAACCATGTGAGCCAATTCCTAAAAACAAATGTCTTTCTGTGTATGCGCACATCTCATTGTTCTGCTTCTCTGGAAAACTCTAACCGAATCACTGTTACTTTGAAGTATTCCGCTGCTTAACAACACAGTGTGTAGCCATGTCAGCAGCAGCTGGCTTTCATTTGTGATAACCAGGTTTGTAATTCTGTCAACTCTGGAGACAGTCAAGAAGATCATCAGTGGCCACATAACAAGTTCAAGGCCAGTCTAGGGCACAGGAGACTTTCAAAACAAACTAAAACTCAAATCAGAACAAAGAAACTAAAAACTCAGAGCAAACAAAAACTCCCAAGTCCCCAGCAACGAAAACCTCAAACTAACCAACCAAACAAATAAAACCACAAAGTTTCCAAGTTTCATCTGGAGAACTGGTGAGTAAATACGGTCGCTCCTGGTCTACAGTTAATTCGACAAGAATACCTTTGTTCGTTGTGAATAAGGCAACAATTGCAATTTTTATATTTACACAAGTTTGGAAAATGAGTACCAGCTGACAATAAAGTCGCAGAACCTATCTGAAAAGTGCCGGTCGATGCCATCACCAAAGTCACCGTGGACCTGAGGCAAGTCTCGGTGTTGTGCCCTTTCCCAAGCTCGTCCTACAGAAGGCAGGCAATGGCAAAACAGACGCCTTTGTCGGTGGTGACCTGTGCTCTAGCTATGTTACAGACATGCTTTGTTTGGGTGAAGAGTGGCGGGTGCCACCGGGCGTCTTCATGCGGTACTGCGGCTAGAGACCGATTTCCGCTCCCTGAGTGGCAGGTCCTGGGGACAGTGGCGGAGGTGCAGCGCCGGGTCTCCCCGAGACGGGCTGGGAAGCGCGCGACCCTTAGGCTCCAAGGCGCTAAAGTCTCAGAGGTTTTTCAGGTCAGAATTCGCAGTTTGAGAGATTCTGTTCCCTTTGGAGAAGCAGAGTTGTGTTTGCAGGTACCAACGGCGGCTGCTTGTTGTCTTCATTTGTCTTTTATTTTAAGTAACAACAATACAAAATTCCCATGCTTAAAAAAAAAAAATTAAACAAAAATAGTAATTACGTCTCTTAAGTATACCTAAGAAAGTCACTCACTCAGGCGCCGGCCGGTTAGCTCAGTTGGTTAGAGCGTGGTGCTAATAACGCCAAGGTCGCGGGTTCGATCCCCGTACGGGCCAGCTCAGACTTTTCTTAAATTAGCCAAGTCCAGAGCCTCACCAACTAAATCTTGATACATTAGAACAACTGAAATTGAATCTAGTTTCTCTTTACTCAGAATATCTCATGTTTTTTCTTTTGGTGAGGCATTGAGATAGTTTCTGCCTTAACTCCCTAATCAAGGCTAGCATAAAAAACAAAACGGTGTAGATGAAAAACAACACGACTGATTGTATTTATATTTCAAATAAGAAAGGTCTCATGTACTTTTCTAAGAATGAAGACGATAAGCTCGGTGTGGATGTTGGCGCAGGATGTTAGTTTAGCTTTGGGGAAGTTAAGTCAGGAGGACCAGGACAGAAAGAATTATGACACTAAGAAAGACTGAGTTTTTCTGTGGCATATAAAATGATAAAGACAACTCCAAATTCTTAGGGTTCTTAAAAAGCAGAATGATCAGGGTATAAATTTCAGCATAACTATTTTCCTTGTTCTCAAAAGTAAAAATGAATCCTGTTTCAAACCAAATGACATGGCTTATTATTTCTCTGGTATTGGTAATCAGAGGCCGTCATTTGACCGAAAAGGTCGGCTGGCCCTGGCTAAGAGATTCCACCTGAATCTGCAAGACAACAACGTGGATAGCAGACCTTTCTCTCGCTTTTTGTGTCATGAGACATTTACCCTTTAGGAGCTTCGCTATAGTCAAAAGAGTTCAAGTCAGGGATTCTCCAAGATGGAACATTTGAAGTACAGAGTGTGACCATTTATAAATGTCACAAAGTACTTTCAACATATTTAGAGATGGTGACATTAGTGTAACAAAACACAACAGTGGAGAAAGGCCCCGCTGGGATTCGAACCCAGGATCTCCTGTTTACTAGACAGGTGCTTTGACCGGCTAAGCCACAGGGCCCCCCTTAAGCACCTATACAATTATACTCTATATATATTTATTGTTTGTGTGAAACAGCTCTTTCCCGTATTTACTTGACCCTGCACCAAAGAAACCACACGCATGTCTCCATCTTTATACAAAGAGAATTTCCAGCATTTAAGAAATATTTTTGTAAATGTAAGGTTTAAAAATAATTTCAAATTTAAATGCTTGACAATTTTATTTCGTGGTGACTTGCGCCCCCTAGAGGGAATATTGGACGTTTCTGTATATTTTAGCAGTTTCCTCGTTTTCTTCTGTTCCCTAAAGTTGTTCTCCATTGGGCTTCAGTTCTTACTTTTCCAGGTATTGGAGATCAAACAATGAACAAAACAGCATAAATTTATTTTACTATAAAAGCTGACTTCAAACTCGGAGATCTGTCTGCCCAAGTACTAGGGTTAAAGCGTGGGCCGCTTTGACTGGCTCTCCTACTTTAATCTGGCAGAGAAAGCAGGCCCAGATGAAGATTTTTGTAGCAAGTCGGGCAGTGAGCTCCCACGTGCCCTCTTCTGAGATACCCCTACCCCGCCCCCACCTTTCAAAGACACCCTGGCCTTTTCTCATGATGCTGGGGAGCTCTCTCTGAGCATCTCCCGCCTCTTGTTTAGTTCTTTGCCCCACGAGGTTAAAACAGACTAATTCCGTGTCTTTCCAGGTTATAATAAACTAAATGGGGGGCATGGAGAAATGAATAAAGAAGTGGGTGAAACGCGACAACCCCTTCAGAATGCTGTCAGAGTCTCTAACTTTGGACGTGGTGATGGGGCATCAGAGCAGACTAGAGACCTCCTCACTGCACCTTCCGTTTGATACACGGGGAACGGTGGTGGTGAATTTAGCGGAAGGCAGCTTAGCATTAGAATGAGTTTGATTTCCTACCTTCCCTCCTTCCCTCCCTCCCTCCCTCCCTTCCTCCTACCCGTTCTTCTCTTCCTCCCACCTCTTCTCGTCTCTGTCAATTTGAGACAGAGTCTCTAGAAAGTCCATGTTTGCCTGGAACTTTGAGCCCTGACTGGCTTCAGACTTGCAACAGTCATCCTGTTCTGTCTCTCAAGGGCTGGCATTATAGGCACTGGCCACACCTGATGCTCCCTGGAATGCTCTTTGTGGAGAAGACTAAGGGCATCTGCATTCACAGAGCACTCACAAATGGCAAGACCTGAGAGACAGGCGCCGCTGAGGAGTTTACAGTGCTGTGGATCTGCTTTCCTGCGGTTACCTTCCAACTCGCCCGGCCCCATCCGCGTGTCCCTTCCCACAGTGGCCCAGACGGCATCCGTTTGTCCACACACCCTGCCACCCTGCCGTTCCTCTCCTTACATAATTACTTTTTAATCTTTTTTTCCCCTTCCTTTGAGACAGGGTTTCTCTCCGTTAACAGCGCTGGCTGTCCAGGAACTTGAGTTGTAGACCAGGCTGACCTTTAATTTACAGAATCTGCCTGCCTCTGCTTCCCAGGCCTGGGATTAAGGGTGTACACACTACAGCCCTAAATATAGGTGGTTCTCCCCTTGCCCCTCGCCGCCACCCCACTCTGTGCACACATAAATCATTTCTAAAGGCCAATGGCTTCATAAAATCCTCCTGGGGGCACTTGCTTAACATCTGTCTCAGGAGTAAAGCTAAAGATTTTCCCACTGTTTCTCAGCTCCCTCTATGCGCCTATGTGGGTATTTTACTTGTGATAACTAGAGGCAGAATGGCCAGTTTACCCAGTTCCCCCCTCTTTTGAGAGAGAACACGTTTTTATTTATTTTTTTCATTTATTGAACACACCCGATATCCTGAATTCTTTCTCAGTAGTGACTCCCAGGTCACAATAACTACTTGAGCTTTGTGGGTTCTGAGGTCAAGTTTACTGAACTGGGAATCTGCGTTATTTAAACACTAACAATTAAGCTCTACTTTTTGAACAGAGCACATGTAATTTTATGCTGATTGCTCATCTGGCTTTTTAAGCTGTTAATTGTGTCAGAATGAGGACTGTATCCTTCTCACTACCAGATAGGCTCTGAGCAAGAATCCCTGAGTTTCTACTACTCTGAGCAGTAGGATTTGCACTATTGTGGGAATCAAAAAAAACTGAACTAATCTAAATTTTATCATCCACTTCACATACATACATACATACATACACACATGCACACCATGAACTTTTTTGGGGGGGGGGGTCCATATCCATATAAAACCAGGTAGTTAGTGAGCACACAGAAAGTAGGTGAAGGATTGAACATGAATACTTTGTTGTGTAGAACTTTAAGTTGAGCCCTCTCAGCTTCAGTACCTTAGTGCTCCCCCCCTCCCTGGGAACCTAACAACTACACATGCACGTACTGAAATGTTGGGAACTTTCCATCATCTACCTGAGTCCTTGTGAATGTTCTCCAAATAGAACTCAGTTATTAAATGGGGGCAAGATAACCCTCAGATGTTGACTCAGTTCCTGGTGTTTTGACTCAGCCCCTGGGAAAGGAGCAAAGTGACCCTCAGATGTTTTCCCTTACCTCATCTGATCTGGCAACCGCTCTCCAGCCAATTATTGGTAATAGCCCCTTTGAATAAGCCAATCATAATAGTTAAACAACAAACTCCCCACCCTATATAGGTTTAGAACACAGAGCTTTACCTAATGTATAATTTGTGACTTAGACTGCCCGCTTCTCTGTGCTCAGTAATGCAATAGATCACCCGTAGCTCTCCATCTCTCAAAATTTTGAGATAAAAGTTTGTGCCAGCTAGCTCCTGCATAACTCTGAACTTCAAGTGCATCTCACACTGAAAATGGACCATAATTTCTTAAACTTGTCAAGATTGCTGCTAGGAAACAGTTTTGATGTTTGAGCTAACCTTTATGATTTTTCAGTAGTTTATCTGGTACACTTCATGCGATAAATTACTTTCTTTTTGACTTGTTTTTGATAAAACAATACCTCTATACTACTAGTTGCTATACACCTTAATCTGTTTTGCATTTTCTTCCGGGAGTATCTACCACCTGATATCCTGTACCTTCGTTTCCCCAGCTGGAAGCAATTCCCACGAGGATATTTCCTAGGCTGTATTATCCAGAGGTATCCTGAAAAACGTACCGTTAACGCTGGGCCAAGAGTTTGCCAGAACATTTTGTAGACCATAATTATGTTCTGTAGTGGAGGATGAGTTAAGAATACTACCCTTTATTGAAGGTTAATATTTAGGCAAGTTTTTCAAAATCCAAACGGACTCAATATAAAAACTGTATTTAAATGTTTGTGACACTTAACTGTAATGGTTATTGGCCCCTAGACGACCCCAATAACTGTACTTTTGTTGGGTAGACGAAAATACCTAATGTATTTTAAAAATGAGTTTTTAGGCTTCCATGCAGCAGCTGCTTTTTGGACAATGTGTGGCTCTGAAAAGAGCCTTTGGTGGGATTATCAAAATCTGCTCACTTGGCCTTGTGGCTGCTCTCGGTCTTCTTGGGCAGCAGCACCGCCTGGATGTTGGGCAGGACGCCGCCCTGCGCGATCGTCACGCGGCCCAGCAGCTTGTTGAGCTCCTCGTCGTTGCGGATGGCCAGCTGCAGGTGGCGCGGGATGATGCGCGTCTTCTTGTTGTCGCGGGCCGCGTTGCCAGCCAGCTCCAGGATCTCGGCCGTCAGGTACTCCAGCACGGCCGCCAGATACACCGGGGCGCCGGCGCCCACCCGCTCAGAATAGTTGCCCTTGCGGAGGAGGCGGTGCACGCGGCCCACGGGGAACTGCAGGCCGGCCCGGGAGGAGCGGGTTTTGGCCTTGGCGCGAGCCTTGCCGCCCTGCTTGCCGCGTCCAGACATACTGAAAACCTTAACAAGCTGGAGGTTACGAAACGAAACCCATCCAACTCCCTTGGTTTTTATAGTCAAGCCACGGCGCGAAAAAGGAGACACATCATTGGTTAACATTCTGAGTTCATTTTAACCAATGGAAACGAGGTTTGGGAACTTTTGTATTCTGATTGGATCAAAATAGACCCAACCTTTTTCTCTGAGTGCCCACTAACAAGACACAGAACACTTCACTCTATTTGCATACGAAGCGCTAGATAAGGCGTACACAAGGCGTGTTTGTCTTGGTTTCCCGTTGGTGTTAGTCCCTCTGGTTCTCCACCATGCCTGAACCTGCAAAGTCAGCTCCCGCCCCGAAGAAGGGCTCCAAGAAGGCCGTGACCAAGGCGCAGAAGAAGGACGGCAAGAAGCGCAAGCGCAGCCGCAAGGAGAGCTACTCGGTGTACGTGTACAAGGTGCTGAAGCAGGTCCACCCCGACACCGGCATCTCTTCCAAGGCCATGGGCATCATGAACTCGTTCGTCAACGACATCTTCGAGCGCATCGCGGGCGAGGCGTCGCGCCTGGCGCATTACAACAAGCGCTCGACCATCACGTCCCGGGAGATCCAGACGGCCGTGCGCCTGCTGCTGCCCGGGGAGCTGGCCAAGCACGCCGTGTCCGAGGGCACCAAGGCCGTCACCAAGTACACCAGCGCCAAGTAAACTTTCCAAGTGACTATTAACACCACCAAAGGCTCTTTTCAGAGCCACTAAGTTGTCTGTATTAGAGCTGCCAACATGAATGAGTTCTAGGGCAAGGTTCACCCTCTACGCAGACCGCGATTCTGGTGCCAGGTGTAGTGCGTAGATATACAAGGTTAACGCAAAGAACTGTCTGCCAGTGGCTCAACTTTGTCCTGAGAAGCCACAGACTAGTGGTTAAAAATGACGTGAACTTTGGACGAAAGGAAGTATTAAGTTTAGGCTGCATTGTTCCCGGGCCTAATTTATTAGAAGTAGAGACCAGGACTGAAAATGTAAAGTTAAGCTGGTGCAGAAAAACCTGGGTTTAATTCCCATCAGTATATAAACCTGGCTTGGTGTATGGGACACATCTATATTAGTATCTTAAGTGGAAGTAGGATTAGAATTTTAAGGTCATGTGTTAAATTCTAGCCAGGTTGGTATACATGAGGTCTCGTGTAAGGGAGGCTAGTTTCAAAAGGGTTTTGGGCAGTGGTGGCGCACGCCTTTAATCCCAGCTCTGGGGAGGCAGAGGCAGGCGGATCTCGTGAGTGCAAAGCCAGCCTGGTCTACCGAGTGAATTTCAGGACAGTCAGGGCTACACAGCGAAACCCAGTCCCAGAAAACAACCCAAACCGATTTCATTATGGAAACACGCATATTTTTGCCACTCGCTTTTCTAAGCTTTGCAGGCACAGCTACTCAACATACAGAATGAATTGCTTTCAGGTGGAAGTGTACTTGGGAGGTGAGCAGGGTCAGACTGGAATATGTTTTCTAGTCATTCAAGTCTTTACTAGAGATTTGCTTGTTATGTTAATACTTTTTAAATATATCAAATGATTTTTAACATTTATTGAGTGCTTAACATGTCAGACACCCATCTATATATACATGCTTATAGTATATGAGCCCATTTAATCTTTACACAAATCTGTGAGGTAGATATTAATAGGTATCTTTTATAAATCAGAAGCAGTCTAGAAGGATAGAAAGGAAATGATTTTCAACTAAAAGAGCAAGGGCAGAGGCAGTTGGAGAAGGGATCTGTCACACAAGTAAAGGGTACTGATGGTATAATGTGAGCTTTTTGGCGCATCCCAACCAGTATAAAGTTCTCTGATCTGCCCCCTTCACTTTTAACGATAGCAAAGTCTTTCTGACCCCTTAGGCAGATCTCAAGTAGCTGATGGGACAAAACACCAGCACAGTACAGTTGCCTATTTCAGTTCCATGGAAAAGAATGAGAAACACTTTTAAGTTTCTCCAATAAGTATTCTAGCTTTCCGCTACTCCGCTATACAGGGTTTTGTTTTGTCTTTAAAAAAAAAAAGAAAGAAAGAAAGAAAAGACAGGTTCTTGCTATGTAGTGCTGGTTGATCTGGAATTCATTGTAGTTTCCTGCTTCAGCCATTTGAGGTTTTGCGTTATAAACATTTGCCATCTCATCCAGCATCTGATATTAAGTTTTTTGTTTTTGTTTTTTTTTTTTTTTTGTTTAGAATGATTTTGAGCTGGGCGGTGGTGGTGCACGCCTTTAATCCCATTAATCCCAGAATTTGGGAGGCAGAGGCAGGAGAATCCCTGTGAGTTCCAGGCCAGCCTGGTCTACAAGAGCCAGGACAGGTTCCAAAGCTACAAAGAAACCCTGTCTCAAAAAAACAAAAAAAGAAAAGAAAAGAAAAAAAAAGAATGATGTTAATTCCACCTTCAGGTTTATTTGATTAGTCTTGGATCAAGTTTTTAGCTTCTGAGTTCTAAATGGGATGCCGCTGTTGTTCACTCTAAGTTGGTAAGCTACTTTTCCCAAATATACCTAGTCTTGATTCTACAAAATGTATTTTCTGAGAATACACAATGTTTTAATTAAAAATCTTGGTGGAAATGAGACCTTAACTTCCATTGTCACCACTTTTATCTCTTTTCCCTTGGCTCTTATTCTGTTTCTCTGGAGAGTACAGCGTCAACAGCTGGAATGAATCGGTCTAGATCAATGTTCTTTCATAAATAGCAAAACTGATGCACAGACCTTAAACAATTTTGCACAGAACTATGAAAAGCTGGAGAAAATTCCAGGACACCCTTCTACTGCTGCCTGGTGGGCCAGTCTTCAGCAGCACAGGGCTTTGACAGGAAGCCATGGATTGGCAAAGCTAACCTCTTCTCTCCGAGGGGGGTTAGGGAAAAAGGCACTCACAAACTCTCTTGATGGTTTCCATCTTTCTTCTTCTTTTTCCTCTCTTTACTCTCTGTCCTCTATCTCATGTTGTTTTACAGCTTTTATACCCCAACAGAATCTTTCAGGCAGTACAAGAGTCGAAAGAGTTGCATTCCATTCCTCAAGTGAATGATTACAGGTAAAATATGTTTCTCATCTCCCTCACATGATTAAACATTTTTTGTATTACAGGTGAAAAACAAATTATCCCAAGAACCCACATACATTCAAACCCAAGCAACTTGTTATAGATTAGCCGTGTGGGCGAGCAAGGTGCTTTTGTCAGGTATTTTACTGGCAGGTTGCATTTCGCAGTTACAGAAAAAGGACTAACTACTTTATTACTTATCTTGGAAGATAATCTTGTAAGGAATTTTAAAGGGATCACAAACCTAAACTTTTATATATGAAAAAGAATCAGTCAGCTCTACTTAAATCTTTATGGTATATATCTGTTCATTAGTAGGAGATTGGGGGCAGAAATGGGTGTAAGGAATTAATCATCACCTTTGGTCATCAACCAAACCTAGCAAGGAGAGTTCATCAGCCAGTGATACTTAGGCTGCTTTGTTCTTGTTCTCTGTCCTTAAAAGAGTTCCACATTCAACTATGTCCCTTTCTAAAACTTTAGATTGTCTTCTTGGGTTTTTCACCTCAAAGTTATTTAACAAAAACATCATAGTCTAACTTCGTTATTTTCAAAGCTTTGTTTCAGCTGTGATGCACTCTGAGACCTGTGAACACATCTCCCAACATTAAGGTTAAAAGAATTTAAACTATCTGGGCTTTGGGGACTCAATTGTTAATCATTAACTTGAGCTACAATCCATGCAGCTCCTTAGGTGAGACTCACAGACCCCCAACTGTGAAACATTTCCTTGTATTTATTTTTATCCATCAAAACTCTGTATAAGCTAGCATTATTATCAAATTAGACAGCACAGCTTAGGGAGGGGTCATCTTTACAATCTACAGGTAAAAATGCCCAGTAGAACGGGATGTTTCCAAGAGATAAACACACGACATTACAGGCAGTGGAGCTCCCCACGTTCACTGACACCATGCTGGATACCAGAGAAAGAGAGCCGGAACAAACACGTAAAGGCACAACAGAAACAAAAGACATTCCAGGACCTGCAGTCCCACGGCCTTGACTAAAAGAGATGGGCCCATCAGAGGATTCCCTTCTGGGGGGCTGACAGCTGGAACTCCAATTGCAACTCACTGCTCCTCTCTCTGGCATGACCAACGGCACCCTTCTCCCTTATGATTACATGGTGTGTGTGTATTTATATAACGTATGTATAAAACATATATAAAATATATACTTCTCATATTTCCTGCCTCTTCAGTCATTATTAGTTCTCCTTAACTTTGGCCGAAACAAGATTTTAATTGTATTTTTATAATCAAATTATTAAAAAGTTTAATTTGCTACACCAGTGTCTCCTAAAACGATTTTGCTGAGTGGTGTCAGCAAATGCCTTTAATTCTAGCACTCGGGAGACAAAGGCAGGTTTATCTCTGAGTTAAAGGCCAGCCTGGTGTACAGAATGAGTTCCAAGAACAGCTAGGGCTACACACAGAAACCCTTTGGGGGTTGGGGGGGTGGAGATTCTTTTTGGAACAGGCAGTTTATGCCTTAGGACAGTTGTGGCTCTGCTCTGACTTCCTCAGGTAACATCTGGACAGTCTTAGTCACTGTTTCAGCCGCCATTCTGTGGAAAGTTTCATTTCAAGTGCTCTAACCGTGACTGCCTATAGAATTTTTGAAGCTATTTGGAATTTTATTGCTTCACGAGGGCTCTAGGGGTCCTTTTTCTTCCTGTGCCTTTGTTCCTCTTTTCTTAGATAATGATATTATAGGATGGCGCTGGAGGTGTCTTGGCTGGAATTACAATCCAATGAAATGAAAGTAGAAGACTCCATGGTTCCACACTGGTTACGATCCCTGTTAAAATTTTGCGGTCTTTCCCTGTCAGCACCTTGACCCTTTAAGAGGCAAGCTCCGCCCACTCCCAATCTCTCCCTTCCGGTCAAGGCAAACTGGTCTCCAATCTTCTCTTTCCCTCCCCCTGTCCCATTCTTCTTAAGAGGAAGCTTTCTGTCTCTTTTCCCCTTCCCTAACCCCACCTCCCGTCCCTCTCTTTCTCTTTCCCCTATACTCCTCCCCCTACCATAACCCTCCCAATACTCACTAAATCCACTAAATAAACCCCCATACCCAAGTTCTGTCTGCATGGTGTATCTGTCTGTCCCTTACCCACCGCGGTCCCTACCCACCATGGGACCCCTCCCCCACGCCGTAAATCATAACAGCTCCCTTCCCCCCAACACACACACTTTCAAAATTAAGTTTCTGGTGAGATTTCCTAGAAAACTGC
This sequence comes from Chionomys nivalis, assembly GCF_950005125.1. Lineage (NCBI taxonomy): Eukaryota > Metazoa > Chordata > Mammalia > Rodentia > Cricetidae > Chionomys > Chionomys nivalis. Next base: position 42,140,499 of record NC_080098.1, read on the forward strand.
AAGTTTAATACCTGCGATGAATGGGAGAAAGGTCTTTGGCGAAAGTTGCTAAATTGAAATTTTCATCTGATTAAGGGTTTCACTCCGGAGTGAGGAACTCTTTGCCAGTCTCCTTCCCTGTAATGTTCCATTTCCCTGTCCTGCCTCGACCAGAGATTAATCGAACAGAGACTTTTATCTCTGTCTTTGGAAATGTAATGGGGAAAATGAAATTTGTTCATTCTCCTAGGATTTTCTATGAATGTATTCCTCTATTTGCATCTGAAAGCATAAAACCAGTTTTTTTTTACTCTAAGCTTACTGCTCAAGAGAGCTATAGCATAAATATAGTTTTCACTTAGCTATCAAGCACATTTTTATTAAGGTAAGAAGTGACATTAATTTTAATATGTTCCATATGATCCACTATGTAAAAATGGTTTCAGTATGTATGTAAGACATTTAAGTAGACCGTGTGTGTGTGTATGTGTGTGTGTTTAAGTGCTTGAGATCTAGATTCTGTATTATACATCGAATTTCTTCATCTGTATTTCAATTACAGATGTTTTTGTTTGAAACACGGTCTCACCATGTATACTGCGCTGGCCTTTGGAGTTATGTAGACCACTTTGCCTCTGCTGGAATTAAAGGTGATTTGAGTTCTCATCCAGGAAGATTCAGATATTATATACCTAAATTGTTCTACGCATAATTAATGTTAATCTCATAATTGAATGAATCCATTGTGGGAAAACTAAATAAAACAAGCGTCCACTTCCCCAGTCATGTGCCAGGTTGTTGGTACAGCCACATATACCAGGCATGGTGACACACGCCTTTAATATCTGTGCTTGGGTGGGAGATAGATGCAGGTGGAACTTTGTGAGTTTGAGACCATCCTGGTCTACAAAGAGAGTTCCAGGGCTACATAGTGAGACCCTCTCTCAAACAAAGCAAAATCAAACAACAAAAACTCATATATGCTTAGTATTATTTGACATTCAAAGAGCAGGAATGACCTTACAATGTTGGGGCAGGATTAAAGAGCCTTCTGAAATCACCAGCTCCTTTCCTAAAGGGATGCGTGTGGCCAGCGAAATGGGCTTGAACATGAAAAAAGAACTGGAGGATATTAAAGTGTTTGTTCTTTAAGAATTAAATATAAAGAATAAAAATGTCTCAGGTACGCTACTCACAACTCTCAAAGATTTAACAAAACCAAACCGATTTCAATTGGCTCGGTAGCTGCCAATGGTTCCACGGTCGCCATTCTAGGGCTACTGCCACTAACAGCTCTCGATGGGTTGTTATTGAGAGGTTAATGACATATACATATGGCGGTATCCAGGCCCCTATAATCTCACCTTTTTTTCTTTTGAGACGGTTTCTCTGTATAGCCTCGGCTGTCCTAGAACTCGCTCTGTAGACCGGACTGGCTGGCTTCGAACTCAAGAGCTTCCCCTGCCTTTTCTTGCTGGGATTAAAAGCAAGCGCCACCATAGCCTGGTGCTATTTTCTCTTTTGTAAGCCCAATTACTCTGTAAGCAAAAATCAAGATTGCAAATTTTAGGACGGCCTGGAAGGGGCTGCTTAAGATGAAATACCTCTGGTCTGTACAAAACACCAGACACAAGCCCCACCCCGACAAACCACGACCAAACTAAAATCAAATAGTGATATTTATGACCCGGTAATGAAATGGCTGTTAGTTCCTTTACCACTTCAGTGTAATAAACCATAGGAAAATCTTAGCACATTTTAGTTAGGAAGATCTTCCTCTTACATTGTAAATTTGGAGGATTTAAACTACAGCTAAACACAACTTAAAGGGGTGGAAACAAGTTAAAAGTTTTAGACTGAGGTCTACCTATAGCCTGCTGCGTGCACATTTTAAGTCCTAAACTTTCCACTTTATGAAAACCCTCGGGACCCCCCCCCAGAAAACTCCATCGGGTTCTGAAAAGGCCCAGTTGGGCCTCGACCCCAAAATTCAGCTCAAGAGCGGCAGTTCCTGTAAGGCTTCCTGTATAAATAAAACTAACGGGTCGAGCTCCTTTGTTGACTGCGTGGTGGCCCTAAAAAGGGCCTTTGTGTAACAGTGCGGAAGCCTCTGGCAACTCAGCCGCCGAAGCCGTAGAGGGTGCGGCCCTGGCGCTTGAGCGCGTAGACCACGTCCATGGCGGTGACGGTCTTGCGCTTGGCGTGCTCCGTGTAGGTGACGGCGTCGCGGATCACGTTCTCCAGGAACACCTTCAGCACCCCGCGGGTCTCCTCGTAGATGAGGCCGGAGATGCGCTTGACTCCTCCGCGCCGGGCCAAGCGGCGGATGGCGGGCTTGGTGATGCCCTGGATGTTGTCGCGCAGGACCTTGCGGTGGCGCTTGGCGCCTCCTTTACCCAGGCCTTTCCCGCCCTTACCGCGACCAGACATTGCTAAGTCAAAAGAAAAAAACTCGACTGACGACGTGCCCAGGCCAGCAGGGCTCTCTTATAGGGAATGTGCGGACCGGAGTGAAAACAGGAAGCGCCAGGCGGAAGTGCCTGCGGCTGGAGGAGGGGCCCTCAGCAGCGCAAGAGTCCCGCGGCCTTTTCAATTCTATTTTACTTCATTTAAAAACAAAGTCTGCATTTTACCCTTTAATGTGATTCCTGCCCAATCCTTAAACAAGAAAAATTTAGCAGTATAGGATATACATGGAAAGGAAGCAAATTCTGTCATCTTACATTTACGTTTTTCCTTTTAGCGTTTTGTATAGGACGATGCTATTTAACTTGGAATACCTTTTAATGAATCAAACAATAAAGTGCGAAAAAAATCACTAATTGAGCCACGCAGCTAAAATTCTTTGTTTTAGTAAGGGAATCATTTAAACTGCTGTCATTACTATTTTCCACTTATTTTGAAACAGTTTCCTTAATGTATTTGACGTGTTAATTGCTGTGTAGAACAGGCTGATCTTGAGCTCTGAGATCTGCCTGGCTTTCTTCGCGAATGATAGTATTAAAGGCTTGCAGCACAACACATGGTTTTCTACATTTTAAGTCAGACAAATTTTGAAATAATTTAAGTATGGAGAAATAAAGCGAAATTATATTTTTGTGATAACAGATTATAAATGCTGAAGGAATTTCAATTAGAAGTTTCAGGGAAATCAGATTTTCGATTTTATAGTATATTTAACCTATCCGCGGCCCCTCCCGCCCCCGGCCTCGTCCCCAGAGACTGTTTCTCTATTTCTGATTGTCCTAGAACTCTGTAGACCAGCTTGTCCTCCGCCTGTCTCTGCCCCCCTTGTGCCGAGATTAAAGGGGCGTGTGCCACCACTGCCTGAAATTTACATAAAGCTCCTTGTCAAGGCATAAATCTCACATGGGAGGTGGAGGTAGGTGGTTTCAGACTATTAAGGGAAAAAGAGGCTCCACTTGCCGAGGATATAGCCACGCAGAGCTCTCCGTGACATTGTAAGGAAACCAAAAGCCTGACCCTAGTGCGAACTAGTGAGTCTCTAGGCATAGAACGCCAAATCCAGTGGCAAGGGTGTGGCCTTTTCTGACTTTGATTCCCGAAACACCGAGTGCCCTACCTTCGGAAACTGTACCCTTATATACTTTAGATAGGAGTAAGCTTTGTGCACTGCCCTGGGAACCAGACTGTGGCAGGTTTCACCTCCGGAACATTCGTACTTGAAAGCCACGAAATGAGTCCGGACACAATAGGTCCCGAAAGTGTTCAACTAATTTATTGAACCTGGTTTGCTAAAAGGGTACAACGGTGGTGTTTTCGTACATCTGAGTTCCACTCTATGAGAAAGGTAAATGTCAAGCCTCTTTTTAGAAAATGTGGGTGGCTCTGAAAAGAGCCTTTGCGTTAGAACTAACCAGAGGAAGTTACTTCCCCTTGGTTTTGTGGCTGCTCTCGGTCTTCTTGGGCAGCAGCACCGCCTGGATGTTGGGCAGGACGCCGCCCTGCGCGATCGTCACGCGGCCCAGCAGCTTGTTGAGCTCCTCGTCGTTGCGGATGGCCAGCTGCAGGTGGCGCGGGATGATGCGCGTCTTCTTGTTGTCGCGGGCCGCGTTGCCAGCCAGCTCCAGGATCTCGGCCGTCAGGTACTCCAGCACGGCCGCCAGGTACACCGGGGCGCCGGCGCCCACCCGCTCCGCGTAGTTGCCCTTGCGGAGGAGGCGGTGCACGCGGCCCACGGGGAACTGCAGGCCGGCCCGGGAGGAGCGGGTTTTGGCCTTGGCGCGAGCCTTGCCGCCCTGTTTGCCGCGTCCAGACATCTTAGAGATAAAACAGCCTTTAGTAGCTGTGTAGGCGAAAGTGGCAAGAGCTCGGGCTTTATAGTTTTCTCTGGGCGCGAAAAAGAACCCTTCCAATTGGCTGTCTTCTTCTTTGTTTTTATTTAGACCAATGGGAAGCGTTTGTGCCATGGCGTATTTCTATTGGGCAAGACTCAAGATGACATCACCGAAATATCACCCACTCAGAAGTCTGTTTTTCTAAACCTAATTTAAATAATCGCTTCTTAAAAGTGACGGGCCAGCAGGCTCAGTGTTAGTGTTCCTGTAGTGTGTCGCTATGCCTGAACCTGCGAAATCCGCTCCCGCCCCGAAGAAGGGCTCCAAGAAGGCCGTGACCAAGGTGCAGAAGAAGGACGGCAAGAAACGCAAGCGCAGTCGCAAGGAGAGCTACTCGGTGTACGTGTACAAGGTGCTGAAGCAGGTCCACCCCGACACCGGCATCTCTTCCAAGGCCATGGGCATCATGAACTCGTTCGTCAACGACATCTTCGAGCGCATCGCGGGCGAGGCGTCGCGCCTGGCGCATTACAACAAGCGCTCGACCATCACGTCCCGGGAGATCCAGACGGCCGTGCGCCTGCTGCTGCCCGGGGAGCTGGCCAAGCACGCCGTGTCCGAGGGCACCAAGGCCGTCACCAAGTACACCAGCTCCAAGTGAGCGCGCCCATCTCGTTATTTCAAAGGCTCTTTTCAGAGCCACCTATCTGTTCGATCAAGAGAGCTGTACTTGTTTTACGGGTAATTTTAATAATTACTCCCTTCCCAGGTCGAAGATCGCTGCATACAGACAGTTTGGGATAAAACTGGGACAGAGTGCCTCGGTTTTCCTGCTCTCTTTGTCTATACCTTGGTTGGTGCTAGATATGTCCCTTTGCATCGTCAAACAGAATTCTTTTATTCCCAGGAAATTTTGCTTGTATCAATCATAAGCAAAATCCACGAGACTAAACTTCAAAAATGTTCTATTAAGGCTTCATGTCACGTTAAACTCATCCAGCTGTAGAGCTCCAAATGTCTGATATCTGGGATTCACTCAGGATCTGAAAGGTTTTGGCAGTTATTCATCTGCCCTTCCCGAGTATTCACACTTGTTAACTCAGTTCAGCTCCACTCCACATCTCCTTGTATTTTGCATTCACCTCCGTCGTCAGGTATCAAGGTGTTGGCCCCCAGTGCAACCAAGGCTGCAACTTCCTAGTGGCCCCATGACCTCTGCGGGGACACCAACCCTCCTGCCACAAAGGTGCCAAGCCTCGGCTTCCCTGACCTTTCCAATCCATTACAACCGAGGCTGCATCTTCAATGGCCTCTCCTTTATGGCCAACCGTCCCTTAGCAGTTCTTTGTGACTCCTTCATGCCTTCAAAACTAGCATGGCATGGGGGCTTCCACATTACTGAGTTTTACTTTCAGCTTGAGATTCGGCCTTACTTATTTACTCGAACTGAAACAGCTTTTGTGTGCTTACCCTGAGGAATACTTCCCAGTTTTTTGACTGAATGATAATGCTGGTCTGGAACTAATCACATTTGAATTTTTCAGCCTCAGTTAGCCAGCATATATTGTTCCAGCAAAACAAATGTATCACTTTGGTAGTACTGGTCTCTTGTTAACCACAGCCGGTTCTTCATCCGCCTTAGTGAACAGAAACTGCAGTATATTAATTTAAAATATGACATGAGTGGCCTAGAGCAGTGGCTCTCAACCTTTGTCACCGTTTAATACAGTTCTTCATGCTGTGGCGAACCCCAACCAAAAAGTTGGTTTTGTTACTAGTATGTAGCTGTAATTTTGCTACTGATTAATTAATTAATTATTATGTTTTGTGCATTGGTGTTTTGCCTGCATTTATGTCTGTGTGAGGGCGTCAGATCTTGTCAGCACAGGCTCGTGGGCCCCTATAAACCTGTTCGTGCTATAAATCCCCTTCTCCAGGGTATGCAGCAAGTAAGATGGGTGACGGACTATGGATGCCTCCAAGCGGGAAAACCTCAGTTGCTCATCTTCCTGATTTGGACACACCATTGCCCTATACCAGAGCCTTTATAGAGAGAATAAGAATAGTGTGGGTTGATGGAAAAAGACTGTGGTGCATGGATCTTCCTCTCTGGAATCCTATGAAAAGAGCAGGCCCTATTTTAAAACTAAAGAACAGAGAAATGCTACGATCAGCCAGCTAAATGCTTATTATAAGACGTTTTGCAAAGCTTGCATTCTAGATCAGATGATTGCACACATAGCTTGGTTAAGGCAAAAATAGTTTCAGACTGTCTAGAGTGCATGAGCAACCAGCCTAGACACGGGCTGTAAAAGTAGTTTTATGCCTGATTTGACAGACACTCCCCCAAGGTGTTGTTTCTGATAAGACTGTTCTGTAATTTTTCTTTTCACCCTGAACATTTAATGAGAAAGTAAAAATGGGATCTGGGGCTCTGATGCTGGCCAAATGACTTAATGTGGTCAATATGCTGTATAAAGAGAGAGAACAGCTGAACCCTCCGGTGTGCGTTCGTCTCTTTCTTCCTCAGCCGACACCACACTCCCTCTTTGGAACCTGAACCCCACTGAAGCTGGATTTCAGCAGAGAAGAGAACTGGGAGGAACTGTTGACCCTAGGGGGAGTTGGCAGAATTGGGGTTGTTTTATCTTGAAGAGTAGCTGAGAAGCTGTCTCCATCTTGTGGCCATTTCGGATAATGTAGCTGGGGTTTTTAGGTAACAGCACATAGAAAAGAGCCCAGTCGGTTCAGGTAGAGCAGTCGCCAGCGCCCATCTCCCTAATCTACTTGGGGAGAGAATATGTAAATCATTTAAGTTTTCCAACTTCCATAGCAACTCTAGCCAGGCTCTTCTGGACTAAGTGCCACCTAGTTAAAGATGTGAACAACTGCATACTATCTACTGGTTAAAGGCCACATCTGCAGGATGACCTCAGTGCCTTCAAATGACCTCTTGGTAAAACTCAAACAAAGCTGACAAAAGATGTAGTCCCTGAACTGTCAACCTGTTAATTTAGGAACCCTGCCCCCAGCTGTCTAACCTGGGTGAGGCCATTTTCCTCACTCTGATCTTCGTCTCCCTCGTTCAAGCAAGGAGCTCAGCCCCTTTCCCCACTCTCTGCAGTCTTTAAATTTTTCCACTGGATTAATGGATATTTTGATGTTCTGTAAACCCATGTTTATTAGTTTTACATGTAGCCGTGTAAAGGCATACAGGTCTTCTCTTTGTCTCCTTTGTGGATTCAGATGACTGAGGTTAAACCTGTTCTGCCTGTTGCGGCTCTCATCAGCTTCCTGGGACCCTTCCTGTTTATGAGTAGTGTGACCAGATTATTGTAGTAGTTGAGTCGTACGTGGGTCACCTGATCTGAGAAGGGATCCCGCAGCCATGTGGAATGGCAGGCATGGGGGGCTCCTGTGGCCAGGATGACTGTGGATGGGTGGACAAATAGTCATTCTCTTTCTTGTTGGGACTTTCACTCAGTATGGCAGGGTTTCTGTGTCCTGACAACAGACACTCATCTTAGGAGCAGTATCTTCTCTGACATCTTGTCGCCTACACACCTCACGGATGCTGCATTTTCTAGCCTAGGATCGGGGAGCTGGCATTCTGTTCTGTTCTTGTCCATTTACTTACTAGCTCCGCTTTCCTGCTCTTGCCACTAGAGGTGAAATACCTTGGGAGTTTATTTTGAAACAGGGGCAGAGCATATTGTGATCACTTAAGTTTGCTTTGTGAGACACCAGCTGTGATACCGGCTAGGGATGTTGAGGGGGACCAACTAGGCCACTCTTTCCCTAGCATTCTGGCCCTCAGAAATAGGAAGATAATGAATATTTTAAACAAGGGAGTTCTAGCTTGATATGCTACATATCAGAAATGTAAATGCAAGGGATAAACAAGCTGTAACCATGCTGTGACATAATTAGGCGGAAATGTTAGTAGTGACGAACATACAGCAACAACGAACCCATTACACAGTAACAAAAAGGCAGGAAAAAAACCACATGTGATTCCCCACCAAGGTCTATTCCCTTATTTGGTCACTTCTTTATGCTTGACTAAAACTCCGAGGTCCAACTATCAAAACACCAAGGTCCAGTCATCAAAATTCATTATTTGGCTACATTGGCTAACATTGCGTGACTTAAACTCATCCTAACACAGACTCCCCCCCTTTTCTCCTTAAAAACTACTCCTGCAAAAAACCAAACCAAACCAAACCAAACCAAACCAAACAAAAAACCAAAACAAAACAAAAACCCTCCTGCTGTTTTTACAGTCTAATGCAGAGGCAGCGCCCCCACTCTCTCGTCTCTTCTCTGGGGTAATAAATCTCCTTTGTGCAGAGAAGTGGGTGTCTGCGTATGTTCAGTGCCAGCTCTGAGTCCCCCGCAGTCAGCATTAATGATCCAGAATGATACACTGGTGTTAGGAGAGCGGAAAGCGGTGATGGCCGTGAGAGCTGGGTTAGTGTTGGCTTTGCACAGGCGATGCCTCTGTTGCCCATGCAGGCGCTTGCCTTGTGGTTGTTTATGCAATTATTTTGTGAACTGTTTGGCTTGTGTGATGTTTTAGAGCCCAAAACTTGAAAAGAAGCCTGCTGGGTGTTGTGGCACTCGCCTTAAATCCCAGCACCCGGGAGGCAGGTAGGCAGATCTCTTTGAATTCAACATCAGGCTGGTCTACCTCAGGGAGTTCCAGGAGAGACCCTGTCAAAAATAAAAACAAAGCCAAACACATACAACAATAGCAAATAAATAAATAAATAAATGGCCTATTTTGTAAAGCAGAATTTTGTAAATGCCAAGAAATACAAATTATGAGATAATTACTTGACTTTTTCTTTGGTTGTTTGCTTGGTTTTTTATTGTTTTGTTTTTTAAGACAGGGTTTCTTTGTATAATAGCCTTGATTGTCCCAGAGCTCACTTAGTAGATCAGGCTGGCCTTGAAATCATAGAGAGTCTCCTGCCTCCCAAGTGCTGAGATTAAAGACATGCACCACCACTCCTGGCTTACATGGCTATACTAACAAATTTCAGTGTATTTTTAAAAAGTTTATGAGTATTTAAAAGTTTTGTAGTTAGTAGTTTTTTAAAACAATATCTTTAGTTTTTGAAAATTTTGTACATGTAGACAATGTATCTTGATAGTACTACCCTATCTAAATCTCCCTAGAAACAAACCCCCCATATGTCTGTCTTCCATCTTCATGCCCTTTTAAATTAATTAATTTACCCTTCGAGTCTAATTAGTGTTCCCTATACACACATAGTTGTGGGCAACCTACTAGTGGCCACTCCCATCCAAAGAACGTGACTCTCCCTTCCCTAGCTGTCAGTCATCGGTCTGCAGCCTCTGAAGTCCCTCTCCCACCTATGCTGGAATCTTTAACTGCCTCGATCGTGCACAGGTGATCACTGTGGCCAGATAAGGCATTTCACAGCAGCCCCGCCCCCTGCCCCCCTCCCTGCCCCCCCCGCCCCCCCCCCCGCATCTGTTTCTTATATTCTTTTTGATTCTTCTAACAAGATGTTCCCTCAGTCTGGGGGAATTAGTAATTCTAAGGACAAGACAGGTTGATAGCAAATGAAAGCATAATCAGAGAATGGAATTTGTAAGATTCTAGGCAGTCTACTGACTAGACAGATCCAAATACACGTGAAAATATAGCTTACGTTTCATTGTGCACAAGGTATGTAAGCAGTAATAATTTCAGTCTGGTTGTGGTAGTTCTGGTGCGTGTGCGCATGTGCGCTCTGACCTGTTTTTAACGCTCACAGAAGTGCTGATTTCTAACAGAGAAACTGGCATATGTATGAAATGCCATAATAAAATTAAAGTAACAAAATGGAGTAAAGAAGGGACTTCATCGTTTTCTTCCTCATCCCCTTCTTTCTCTTCTCTATTCTCACCCCGATTTCTTGGTTTTTCCTTCAGTGTCCAGGAAGGAACTCACCAGGAGAAAGTGCATTAAATTGATCAGTCTGGGAACTTCGCTGCTCACACCCTAGCAAGAAGCATCAAGTCAACTACGATGGTTAAAACCCAGAGTTTAGTAAGACTTAATATGATGGAACCAAGCGGCCATCCTAAGCAAGGTAGGACTTGAGTTCATAGATACTTAGAAATCGCTGGCATTTGAATTTACAACTCCTTATAAACCTTTTGTTTTAAATAAAAGACCTGAGTCGACGAGGATGGGATTCGAACCCACGCGTGCAGAGCACAATGGATTAGCAGTCCATCGCCTTAACCACTCGGCCACCTCGTCAGGATATACCAACTGTATCACGTGGCTCAACCAAAGTTTTCTAGCACCACACTGTGGTGCTCAGAGGGACTTTGGAGGCAGTCGGGGACACGTACTTTGTCCCCAGAAGAATGAACTAGAAACCGAGAAAGTAAGAGGAGAGAAAAAACTCCAGCAGCAACAACAAAAGGAGCTGGGATGTTGCGCTTTCGCAGCGTTCAGAAAAACAGTCACCTGGATAGGACCTCCGGGAAGGAGCATCTCTGCAGATGTTGGAGCGTGTGATCGACATGCTGGAGAGGACGCCCCCTAGAGCCAGTGACCCGCGCGGGTTCCCACCCCTGTGTGTGTGTGCTGCCGACCTCTCTGGAGGCTACTTCTAGGAACGGGTCGCTGGCTCAGAGTAGAGGGTACTTAGGGTCCGCGGGTTCTTCTGTTTAGTAGGATCCCTGGACTCTTCTCCCAGGCTATCGGCACTAGAGGGAGAGGGACCCTGATTTCTTTCTGGCTTGCCTAGTTGACATTTGATTTTCCAAGGAACGCTGTGCTTGAAAAAGTACGCGTAAACATACGCACACACGCATGCGCGCGCGTGGGCCGAGGGGCAGGCAGAAGGGCCGGGTGGAAAGGAGGGAGAAACAGGGTGGGTAGACGCCCGGAGCTACAGGATGATTCCGGAAAGGAAAGAGGTGAAAATGACTATTTCAGTTGTTTTTGTTTGTTTTAGGATATGTTTTTGTTTGTTTCAGAGGAAGGCAATGAATAATGAAGGAATAATGAATAAAATAAATAAGCATGGATAGGGATTACTGACTAATCAGGGCCATAAACGTCCGCTTGAGAATGAGTTAACAGCAAAGCTTTTTGTTGTTGTTTTGCTTTGCTTTTTGTTTTGTTGAGAGAGGCTGTAGCCTAGGCTGGATTCAAGCTCGTGGTAGCCCTCCTGTTTCAGGCTTTCCAGTGCTGGAATTACAGGTATGAGCTACAGTTTCCTACTTGAGAAGTATGTGTCCTTCCTCCCTTTCTCCCTCTCTCCCTCCCTCCTTCTCTCCCTCCTTCCTTCTCTCCCTCCCTCCTTTCCTTCCTCCCTTTTTCTCTCTTTCAAGATTTATTTTTATTTTCGTGTATGTGTGCGTGTCAATGTAGAGGTATACATACATGTGCATGCGGATACCGGAAGGGGCCGGAAAAAAGCGTGGGATCTTCTGGAGCTGCTGGGACCCACACTCAGGCCCTCTGGAAAAGCAAAAAGGCTGAAGCGTCTCTCTAGCCTCGAAAAGCAAGTTTTCCAAGGAAGAGAAAGGAGATTTCAGAGGAAGGCACAGAGCAAAGGTGGACAGGCAGTTACGATCCAGGTCAGATGGAGAATGAGTAATGAGGCGGCAAGTTAGTAGCTGATGCCCCCCATCCCTCACCTAGAAAGGAAGGCGTCAGGAAGATTCCTCCCTGGGTCCGGTGAATCAGTCACCGCTAACACGGGAAGAGGGAGAACCCGGTGCCTCACTGTTCAGTCAGGACTCTTTTCTTTAAGAGTGCACCAACATCTTTGTGCTTGCTTTTGTGAATTCAAGAGTTGCAAAGAGTAGTTATTTTCTCCCATGAAGAGCCTTGTGTTGTGGTCTTGTTGCATGACCTGCTTGGCCCAAGCAGTGCCTCCTCAGCTCTGAGGTTCCCATCACCTTACTCTCTGTGCCCAGCCTGATTCTGTTTTTTGCACCAAGAGGAATCTATACTTCACTGTCTTCCAACAAGTCATTTTCTTCACGGAGCATTCTTGACTTTTCTCTTTAACTTAGCTGAATCCCTTACTTCTCAGCTTAAAGCACTGATTCAAAAATTCTGATTCAAACTAATCACATGCTTTAAAGTTTCACTTGTTTCAAAATATGTGTAAGCGAAACAGTGGTCTTCCTATTTTCCTTTAGTAGTGGCAAAGGTTTTTCACTATTTAGTATTAAAATAATTTATTAATTTAGAGACAAGGTCTTTCTGACCTGCAACTTGTGATTGTCCTGCCTCAGGCTGCCTCGGGCTGGGGTGTGCGCCGCTGCCATTTGCTCCTGTTTCTGTATGTGCTCATGTGTGTGGGCATGCACCTGTGTTAGCATGCATGAGGAGACCAGAGGGTAACTCTAGTGTTGCTTCTTATAAGCAGTCCACCTTTCTCTTAGAGGCAGGGTCTCTCATTGGGACCTGGAACTTGCCAAGTCAGCTAGGCTGCCTGTGACCCTTAGGGTCTGCTTGTCTCTGCCTCCCCAGCACTGAAATTACACACACATATGGCATGCTTGGCAAAAACCAAACCAAAGTGAGGGCTCTGGGGCTCTCCTGCGGTCCCGATGCTTAAGGCAAGCACTTTACTAACTGAGCCATCTCACCAACTGACCACCCCCACCACAATTTTTTTTTGTCGCTGTTGTTAGTTGACCTGCTTTCTGCCTTTTCTTTCACAGTGTTCCCTGAGATTGGATGCAGCTGTGATGTAGCTGTATCTGCTGGGGCCGGATTCCCCACGACCCATGGACCTCTGCATCGTGGTTTTGGGATGGTTTCCACGTGCTGTAAAGTGAGGTTTCTCTGATGAGGGGGATAGCTACATTTATCTGTGGGTCCCCTGGTGCAGGAGAATTATCTGAATTCTGTCAATCATGTGTTTTAATAAAACACTAATTGGCCAGGCAGGAAGTATAGGTGGGTCAACCAGACAGGAAGTAGAGGCAGGGCGATGAGAACCAGAGAATTCTAGGAAAGACGAAGCATATTCCCCAGTCCAGCCCAGACCACCAAAGAAACAACATGTGAGCTGCCCTGCTGAGAAAGGTACTGAGCCACGTGCCTAACATAGATAAGAATAATGGGTTAATATAAGCTACAAGAGCTAATAAGAAGACTGAGCTAATGGGCCAATCAGTTTATAACTTAATGTAGACCTCTATGTGATTTTCTTTGGGACTTGCCAGCTGTGGGGTACCAGGCGGGACAGAAACCCCACAAGCAGGCCCTCATGTTACAGTCCCCAGATAAAGTGCTGGCGTGGCACAGTGGTAGTCGTAGATTCTTTCCTAAGGCCCACGGCGTCAGTATTCCCTGGGAAGCTGGCTAGGTATGTAGCACCAGGCATGCCTTCCTTCCTGTGGAGTGGGACTGAAGTCCGTCTAGACAGCTGTGAGTGCCACTGACACGTGAGTGCCACTGCTGCACCTTTGTGCATGTTCTAGCTGGTTCTACTGTTATGTCAGCTTGACCTAAGCTAGAATCATCTGAGAGGAGGGAACCTCAATTGAGAAAATGCCTCTGGAAGATCCAGCCTAGGGCGTTTGCTTAATTAGTGATTAAGGGAGGACCCAGCCCATTGTGGGCGGGGTCACTGCTGGGCTGGTGGTTCTGGATTCTATAAGAAAGCCATAATGAACAAGCCAGTAAGCAGTGAGGGCTGGAACAGCACTTTAGTGGTTAAGAGCATCGATTGCTCTTGCAGAAAACCCACTTTCAGTTTCCAGTAATTACACGGCAGCTCTCAATATCTGTTACTCCAATTCTGACTTCTGTGGGCAGCAGTTATGTGGGTGGAAAGCATGCATATATGCCAGTAAAGTAAGCATACACACAAATACATGTAGTACAGTGTTATTAATGATGCTAATCATAGTGCCCATGTTGCTTGATTGGTCTCTTGAGTACATTCCCCTTGTCTAACTGGTTAGTTTTCCTTCTGTGCTTGGGTTTGGGCCCAGAGACTTATGACTGCTAGGCAAGTGTTGTACCCCTGGTCCTTCTACCAGTATCTCCCAAAACTTGTGAGTCCCCAGTCGTGGTCCCTTGTTCTGTCTTCTTAAGAATGTAAACCCTTATATAACTGAAATCATGTGGCATTTTTCAATGTCTGCATATTTTACTGAACATGCTGTTTTCAGATACCAGGATTTCCCTCCTCCTCCTCTTCCTCCTCCTTCTTTCCCTCATCTTCATCTTCTTCTCCTCCTCCTTTTCTACTTCTTTTTCTTCCTCCTCCTCCTATTCCTCCCTTTTAGGCCCATCACCACCTTTATTGTAGGATGCTTTGCTTTTTATTCATTTTATAATTTCTTTCCTTTTGTGGTGATGATTATTTTTTATCCATTTGTTTATCTATTTCGTCATTTTTATTTCAGCATGCAGAATAGTTGGCTTCATTATGGCATTTTAATACCTGCTAGGTTTTTGTTGACCCTCTTCCCATCTCCTCCTCTCCTATTGTTCCTCATTTCCTATTTCCACCTAAACCCTTAGCATTTCTTTCTTTTAGTGAATGAATAATATTTCATTCATTTTACATATGACAGTTTTATGCATTGATCAGACACTTAGGTTGAATCCATGTGATCAATGAATGCTTTCACAACTAAATATAGGGAGTACAAGTGTCTCTACCATTCAGATTTCATTGGACTATAAAGAAGAAAACTACACTTACCTTAAATGCAGTCAGTGACTCTTAGAAATAGTACATATCTACAAAATCACACCTGAATGTTTACAGTAAGCTAGAAACCCTTCCATGTTCCTCTCCTGTTATGTCCTTAACAGAGCAGGGAAATTCCCTGCCATGAAAGACCCTACCTTGGCTCTTCCCTGACTTCTACCAGTTTGACATGCTATGCCTGCCAATGGGAGCATTGACCAGCACTATTCCCCCATCTCTCAGATCTTCAACACAGCCACCAAAATACGTTTGAGCCAGGCACAGTGGCATATACCTCTAATCCCAACAGCTGGAAAGTTTGAGGCAGAAAGATCAAGAGTTCAAGGCCAGTGTGGTGGTTTGAATAAAAATGATCTCCATTAGCTCATAGGGAGTGGCACTCTTAGGAGCTGTGGCCTTGCTGGAGGAAATGTGCTTTTAGGGAGATCCCAATTGCTCAAGCCAAGTCTAGTTGACATTCACTTCCTGCTGCCTTCATATCCAGATGTGGAAACTTCTAGATCCTTCTCTAGCACTGTTTCTTCCTGCATGCCACTGTGATGATAAAGGACTAAACCCCTGAACTGTAAGACAGCCCCAATTAATTGTTTTCCTTTATAAGAGTTGCTGTGGTCATGGTGTCTCTTCACAGCAGTAGAACCCTAACTTAGACAGCCAGCCTCTGCCTTAAAGCAAGCTGAGGCCAATTTAGGTTACATGAGACTGTGTCACAAAAAGAAAAAGAAAAAAGAGAAAAAGAAAAATTTCAGTGCGGCACGCCGCTTCCGCCAGCAGAAGAGACGACCACAACAGGATTCTTCTCAGAACACACTTTATTGGAGCGCTTACACTTGAGAATTGAGAGAGGCAAGAAGACCCCGTCCCTGTGGAGTGATCATGCTAAATTATGATTGGCCAGATCGAATGGCCAGATCGAAAGACTCCCCGCGCAAGGGGGAGCATGCGCGCATTCGCACAAGTTGTTTACCAAGTTTAACATGGAACAGCAAATGGCGCCCAGGCTCCGTGCCAACACACCCACGACATGACGGCGCCATGGCACGCGCTACATTTCAGTAGCCAGAATGCTTGTTTTTATTTTTGGTTAGGTGTATGTGTCTGTGCACATGAGTACAGATGTCTGAGGAGTACAGATGTCTGAGGATTCCAGAGGTGCCAGATCCCCCTGACCCGGAGCTGTGTGCAGCTGTAAACTACTTTATGGACTGGGACTCACACACGGGTCCTATGCAAGAGCAGTGTGTGCTGTTTACTGCTGGCTTAGCTTTTCAGTTTCCTCATAGTTTTTAAAAATAAAAAAACCTCAGAGAGGTAAAAGGAAGTACTTATTAAACTTCTGCTACTCTAGTTTCTCTCCAGTGTAATAATTCTTACAGCTATTTTACTCTTGCAAATGATGGAAAGAAAATCTAGTTAATGATATTACTATATTCCATTATTTTTACTTTATTTATTTTATTATTTTATTTATTCTATTTCATTCCATATCTATACATTTTGAGCTTATTTATTATCTTATAAATATCGTATCAAAAATCTTTAAAATTTTTCAAATTACGTTTATTTGTGGGAGTGGGGCATGCACGTGTCATGGCACACATGCAGAGGTCAGAGGTTTACTTTAACCACATGGGAACTGGGGATCAAGCTCAGGTTATCACCTTGGGTGATAGTACCTTTTCCTGCTGTGACACTCCCCCAGTCCTAAATGCCATTCTGTTGTAAGTGTGGAGCTAGGGATATGTTTTCAGTTGTGTTTTTCTCTCTGATTTGGTTCTGGAGGTTGAACCTGAGCCTTGTTCATAAAGGAAGTCACTCCCCCAGTCCTGACTGGACATTTTCGAGTAGCTAACAACTGCTCATCTTGTTTGATATTTAGGTAATGTGTTTGGAATGTTATATATAATTTGCAAATTGTATTTCTCTACTGAACACCTATATCTGAAGGATTAGTTCTAGAAATGAGGCTCCTGAGTCAATGAGATTCAGTACAGTAATTTGTGCAGGTTCCTGTTACATCACTCTGTAAATCTTCACTACCTGAAGCTCAGTGGAGAGAGACCTCCATCTGTCTGTGCAGAGTTCACACTGAATGACCTCCATCAATCTAAGCAGAATTCACACTGAATGACCTCTGTCTGTGCAGAGTTCACACTGAATGACCTCCATCTGTCTGTGCAGAGTTCACACTGAATGACCTCTATCTGTCTGTGCAGAGTTCACATCAAATGTTCACAGATGATGTAATAGAAAAAAAAAAGATCCCTGGGTCCCTTTAGCCCCCTAGGATCTTTGTGTCAGATACGGGCTGCTTGCCACAGCTCTACTGTGTGAGACTATCTTTACCTGCTTAAGCTTTTCTTACTTGATTGAAAAATAAATACAAGTAAAAGAAAATACTAATGGCCATTTGAAACCTTTTCTTTTTTTTGAAGAGATCAGAACAACATGGCTTCTCAAATCTTACTGAGCATGCCAACATTTAGTCAGATGTCCATCCCTGTGAATCAGTATCCATGGACTGAGAACTGCATAACCAAGGGTCAGAAATTCTTGAAAATGCATTGTTAAGGAGTCATTCTTCCAAGAGAAAGATAAATGTAAAGAAACGAAACAATCTGTCCAGTAGAAGAAAAGAAAACAGAGCATCAGAAGGAGGGCACTCTGAGCAGCTCTCAGCTCAGGGGGAGTTCTGTAGAGAAGCTTGGAGTTCTGAAGGTAGAGGATATGCTGGTGGTGCTTGTGGAGAAGAAGTACCATGTATCCACTGGCGCCTCCCATGACTCCCTGAAACACAGTATCTCTTAGGACCATGAGCATGAGAAAAATGTTGTTTGTTTTCTGACTTTCTTTTCTGAAATAACAATATTTATCATTACTCAGTTGCAGTGTGTTTGTGCCTCTGTTTCTGAAGGAATGGAGGATGTTCATGCTGATCACAGAATTGAGAATCCAAAAGAAAAGCAGGGAGAGAAGCACATACCCTGGAGACCTCAGTTTGAGACGACTCCTCCACCAAGAGACTCTGGGACTCATGATGATGGCCTGGACCACAGTGAGGAGACTGCTGGTGCAGATGGAGAGTCCACGGGTCACCCTTCTTAGATAACGAAGAATGTGACAGCCTAAGTCCCCTAAGAAGTGTCTCAGACCTAAGGCTTCAATTGTTATTTGCATGCCCTTGAGCAAAAGCATTATAATATTTGTAAAAGCCAAGTGGATGAGAATAAGGTGTATGGATTTCTTTCTAGAGCCCACAAAAGTGCGTATTTGATTGACAAAAACAGAAACATTGGCCATAGTGCCAAGTCCAGTTAGAAGAAGAAATATTGTTATTTCATCAACATTCAAAAACATTTCTAATTTCATGGGCAGAAAATTTTGGATCTTCCAAGCAGAGTTTGAGGAAATGATGTGTATCTATAAAATATACTTTATGTCATAGTGTGTTTCTGTTATATAAAAGATGTTCCCGACTTGCATTGGAACAATTTTTCTATCTAAAGAATTATACTTTCTTTTTTTCCTCTTGTTAGTCTTTATGGGACATCTTGTACCTGAAGTGGGATCTGTGGGAGAACATAAAAATATTTGAAATTACAAAGCATACTTATAATAGCAAATAGACTTCTATATTAGCAAATTAGATTACATGTTCAGATGTTTACATATTCCATGTATTTTGAACCTCAACATGTGTTTAAATAAAGTCAAGTGTTCACCAACCTTGCTTTTCCTATTGAATTTTGTTACCACCCCTGTGATTCAGTTCCCAACAGCAGCTTCCCTTCCCCTCTTTCCCTTCTGCACACCTAGTGAACAGACACTTTGGTAAAAAATTGTGTCAAGCATGGTGGCTCATGTCTGTAATCCCAGCACTTGAAGAAGGGTGAGGCAGGAGGATTACTGGGGATTCACTGCAATTACAGTCAGCCTGACCAACACAGAGAGTTTCAAGTCAGCCATAGTCACATAACAAGACCTTGTCTGAACCTCTACCCCAAGAAAACCCTAAACACCTCCCAAAACAAAACAAAATAACCCTATCTTACAGCATCAACATTAGCCGTTTTCAGAGTGCAAGACTTTCCTTCTTCTGTAATGTCTTTTGTTTTGTTACTATGTGATTTTTCTTTTAAAATGAACATGGCAAAGACCTGTTTTATGTACTGTCTCTATTTACTGTGTCTTTGATTCATATATCTTTATACTCCAGACGTGTAGGTCACTATGCCTTTCTTTTATCTTTTATCTTCAAGATCACTGGCAGCAAGAACTGTGTGAACATTGACTTGTACCTTAGTCTGCAATGACACAGCCTCATGAGTAGAAGCATCGGGTACCTTCTTTCAGCCTCAGTTTCCGTGGCTGCAGAATGAGAGGTTACAATCTGTAGCCACACGTTAAACAAAGCATGCTGTGATTTGAAATTCACAGTCCATAGTGCACTAAAACACCAGGCATGGCAGTAAGAACAGTTATAACAAGGAAGTTCAAATTAGGGCTGATTAAAAATTTAGTTAGTGATCTAGAATCCAAAGAAAAAATTTCAGACTATTTCCCCCTCTCCATGCGGATGACTATATGATTTTCTTTGGGTTCACTTTCTTATTTGACTTCTATAGGATCACACATTATATGCTTAATGTCTTTTATTTATGGCTAGAAACCGATTATGAGTGAGTACATCCCATGTTCCTCTTTTTGGGTCTGGGATACCTCACTCAGGATAGTGTTTTCTATTTCCATCCATTTGCACGCAAAATTCGAGAAGTCATTGTTTTTTACTGCTGAGTAGTACTCTAATATGTATATATTCCACACTTTCTTCATCCATTCCTCCATTGAAGGGCATCTAGGTTGTTTCCAGGTTTTGGCTATTACAAACAATGCTGCTATGAACATAGTTGAACAGATACTTTTGTCATTTGATGTGGCATCTCTTGGGTATATTCCCAATAGAGGGGGAAGTAGACAAGATTGCAGGGCAAAAACTGGGAACTTGCGGGTGAGGTGGCATGGGGCAAAGGGGAAATGGGATGAGAAATATGAGAAGGGGAGGATGGGAGGAGCTCGGGGGATTGGGATGGTTGGGATATAGGAAGGATGGATACGGGAGCAGCGAAGTATATATCCTATCTAAGGGAGCCATCTTAGGGTTGGCAAGAGACTTGACTCTTGAGGGGTTCGCAGGTGTCCAGGAATATGTCCCCAGCTGGTACCTTGGGCAACTAAGGAGAGGGAACCTGAAATGACCCTATCCTATACTGATGAATATCTTGCATATCACCTTAGAACCTTCATCTGGCGATGGATCGAGGTAGAGACAGAGTCTCAATTTGGAGCAACGGTCTGAGCTCTTAAGGTCCAAATGAGGAGCAGAAGGAGGGAGAACATGAGCAAAAAATCAGGACCACGAGGGATGCACCCACCCACTGTGACAGTGGAACTGATTTATTGGGAGCCCACCAAGGCCAGCTGGTCTGGGACTGAATAAGCATGGGTTGATTCCGGACTCTCTGAGCATGGCGGTCAATGAAGACTGATGAGTAGCCAAGGACAATGGCACTAGGTTTCGATCCTAATACATGAACTGGCTTTGTGGGAGCTTAGCCTGTTTGGACGCTCACCTTTCTGGACGTAGATAGAAGGACCTTGGTCTTCCCGCAGGGCAGGGAATTTGGACTGCTCTTCAGTATCGAGAGGGAGGGGGAATGGAGTGGGGGGAGGAGAAGAGGAGTGGGGATAGGGGGAGGGAAGTGGGGGGAGCGGGCAATATTTGGGAGGAGGGGAGGGAAATGGGAAACGGGGAGCAGGTGGAAATTTTAATTAAAAATTAAAAAAGAAAAATAAATAAAAATAAATAAAAAAAATTAAAACTGATAATGACCCAGGTTAAGTCTCCAGTAAAATGAAACATTTTTTGCTTGTTACAAAATAAAATATGTTACATGGATACCATAAAAAAAAATTTCAGACTATTCCCCACTATCCTCATGTCATTAATACATACTTTTATGTTTTTATGATTTGGGTCTAGTGTTTTCTGTCTTTCCAGGATCCCTACCTTAATGTTAGTGAGGACCCAAAGCCCCCAGACAGGTTTAGGGTAAGCTTTAAACACCTATTACAATACTTCCATTGATTGTTTACCGAACAATTTGAACAGTAGCAAGGGACAAAGTGGGGAATTACATTCCTAAGTAGCTCTTGAATTGGAGACTACTTAAAAGGCCATGGCTTATGCTGAGTTATGTAACAACCCAAGCACGCAACTGTGCCCATTTCAGACATAGTTCTCCCAACTAAAAATGGGAACAGTGCTTGATGCTTCATAAAACTAAGTCTAGCTTACAATAGATTGCATTAACTCATAACCTGGTCAAGTAATAGTTTTCTCCTTCATACTGATATATAATGATGAAATTGACTCAGAGGTATAGTATGTTATCTATGAGACTGGGAGAGACTTTGAAGATGAGTGCAGAAAAACAATTAAGACACATACACACACACACACACATACACACACACACGGTGGGGGGTAAGGGGGAAGGATTTGTGGAATTAAGATCTTAACAGGCAAAGACAAAGTTTGTCCATATATAAGAGACAAAAATGCCGTGAAGAAATCCTGTGAGAACTGATAATGGTGTTAGTCATGTTACAGGTGAAAGCAAAGGCTTAGAGAAGAGAAATGTTTTTGCTTTTTTCCCCCTAGGAACTGGAAAAGCTCTTGCATCAACTCTTATTCTCCCCCCAAATGAAAGAGTCAGCACATGCAAAGACACTCCTTGAGCTCCCCAAAGGCACTGGCTCCTAAGCATGGAAACCTGGCACTTAACCATCTTTCCAGCCCATAGCACATACCTGTGGAGATCAGGCTCATCAAGCCCTGTGCCTCACAGTCAAAGAAAAACCAGCTAACGTGCTTCTGAGGGAAAATTTCCAGCCCAGGGAAGACTATTAAAGAATGGTTAGGTGTGCTCAGAGCAGCGGCTGCCGTGTAAGCCCGTCTCTGGCTGGGTTCAGTCTCTGGCTGGGGGAGCCTTCTAGGGTTGTATTTGAATCTTCTGGATTTATAGAGTTCTTGTTCTCAATAACAAGAACTGTCACTGGGCTTCAGTTTTCTGTTCTCAGTGTGTAGGGGAGAAGGAAGCCCTCTGCAGAATCTTGTCCCTGGAGTACAACTCTCTCCCTCCCTCCACAATTACTACCTAGCTTTGCTCTAGAAGCTGTTTCAGTCTTAATTGGAATTTAATTACTTTATACAACAAACTATGGAAATGATCCTTGAAGATACAGTCTTGAGTTTAATTACCTTAACAGAAGGACATGAAGTGAGGAGGAGAGCAGCTGCCAGGTTCTGTGTCTCAAGTCCCCTCTGTCTCCAGTCCTCTCTTCACCTTCACCAAGTTCTGTAAAAGAAGGAGACTTGCTTTCCAGGAACAGAAAAAGCAATGTCCTGTTCCTTCCCTTGACCTGCTCCACACGTGAGAATATGACCCATGCCATCACTCTCTGGGGATTCCACTTTCTGAGAAAGTCTCAGATACACACTGGGGAGAGAGGGCTTCTCCTTACTGTAGGCACCTTGATGTTTCAAAGTCTTTCATGAGTGATTGCTTCCTTCTTTAAACAACAACTGGGACACCCCCAAACCCAATGGAATTCCATGTGAAAGACGAATCCTGTCCCATATCAACGGTCAGTACGTACGACAAGGTTATTGACGGAATTATTGATGGAGGCAGTAAATTTACTCATGTAGCCAAATTACTAGGTGAATTTAGGATAAACCGTGTTCTGCAAAATTGTGTGTCCCTTATTTGATATTGAGTTAGAGTTTATCTTTGAAAATCTTAGTACATTCCCACTAATTCTACCTGTCTTTCCAGCAGGGGTCAATATTGTCACTACTTGGTGGAGAACAAGTAGGTACAGTTGGTAATGACAGAGTCCATCAAGATGGCATTGTCCCTGCCTTCTGTGTATTTCAAGATGGGATTCTCTTGTTGCATTACCAAGAGGAAAGGCAGGGTGAGGTCTTGTGAGAAATTTCCTCTGGTCTATGCTGACATCTCTACTGGTGTGGCCAATGTGCAGTCTTGTGCAGGCAAACATATTGTGAGGCTTCATGGGTTTATCCCTGTCATGTTCAGAAGGCACTATCTCTCAGCAGGTGTGCTGGTCCTCTGACACAATCTTTTTGCCCCTGCTTCTTAAAAATTCCTTGAACCTTGGATGTAGGGGACGTATTGTGGATTTATCAGTTGAAACTGGGCACTTCATATGTATATACATATATATATATACATATACATACATACACACACATGTGTGTGTGTGTATGATGAGGAGTTTCTTATTTAGGGTTTTAGGTTTTTTGCAATGACCATAGCAACTTTTATAAAGGAATACATTTAATTGGGACTGGCTTACAGTTCATAGCTTTAGTCCATTATTGTCATGATAGGAAGCAGGGTATCATGTAGTCAGATATGTGGCTGAAGAGGTATCTGGGAGTTTTACATCCAGATAAGTAGGCAGCAGGAAGAGGGTGACACTGGCCCTGGCTTGCTTCTGAAGCATGAAAGCCCACCTTTAGTGACACACTTCGTCCAAAAAGAGACCACACCGACTCTAACAAGGTCACATGCCCTAATATTTTCAAATAATGTCACTCCCTATGAGCCTGCGGGGGCTGTTTTTATTCAAGCCACCACAGTGGGTGAGGCTATATTTATCTGTTGGTATGAGCACAAGTATTTGGAACACAATTTAAAGCAATGCTGATTTAGGAAAATGGCAGTTGTAGGTTTCTTCCCAGATATTCATGTATTTCAGCTTAACTAACCCATTGTTCACTTGATATTTAGCCGGTTTCTTCATAAGGCTTCTGGCTTCAGTGAGTTCACATAATCTATGTGGAATCCTTCAAAGATCAGTATTACATGGTTCTAAATGTTTGAAGAGGGGGGAGAAAGATTCAAAGAGATTCAAAGAGTCAAAGATGATGAATCTAGTTTACGCACACGTTAGTTAGCATTGTGAAAAGAGACAACAAACCTGTAAACATGTTGATCGTTTATTTATTTTTAATATTTATTTGTTATATAGATATATACAGCATGTTTGCCTGCATGTCACAAGAGAGCACCAGATCTCATTATAGATGGTTGTGAGCCACCATGTTTGGTGGGAATTGAACTCAGGTCCTCTGGAAGACCAGTCAGTGCTCTTAACCTCTGAGCTATCTCTCTCCAGATCTTGATCAATTATTTTTTAACAATCCACAATGTGCTTGTGTATGTGGGGACACATGTGTATACACATGTGTCAGAGCATCACTTTATACACCGTATAATTTTAGCAGTCCACAGCCTTGCACTGTGGCTGTGAGAAATCATTTAATGAGAGCAGACAGCCTCAGTGTTTTGATGAGCTCTCTGCAGGGGCTCTGCAGTTGACATGGAATCTTCTGTCAAACTGTGCCCATCTGATTCCGAGGGGATAGGGAACAAATGATTAGACTTACTCACCATAGAGAAGGTTGTTACGGTCATGAAAATAACAGTGATCAGAATGATTGAATACAGAGAACACTTTTGTATTTTAATCAACTGATCATGGTATCTGATAACTGTAAAACTCGAGTGGCCTAGACTTCTACCTGAGTTCTGTATGAAATATATATGGAACTCACCAGTTCTAGATTCATCTGACTTGAAACACTAGAACTATTCATCAGTGAGTTCCCAGATATGAGTCAATGTTGAGTCTCATAGCTCATAGAGGGTGAAGCCAGATTCCCTTTCAAAGATACTGCCACAAATACGTACTGTCAATCAATTCTTCCCTTCTTGCACAAAAGAACTGCACTCAATTCTTAGGTTACTTTGTGGTGAGAAATGAACTCATTTAGACCTTTCAGATTCAATAGGACACTAGTCTAAAATGACATTTGTTTTTAGAATTTTTTTAGATTTTCATATTATGTTTGTGACTATTTGCATGTGTATCTGTGTACTGTTTGCATGCCATGTCTGGAAGTTGGAAGAAGGTATCAGAGCCCCTAGGAATGGAGTACAGACCGTTGTGAGGTGCCTGTGGGTGCTGGGAATTGAAACAGGGTCCTATGGAAGAGAGTATTCAGTGCGCTTAACCACTGAGACATCTCTCCAGCCCTGGCACTGGTTTGTAAAGGTGTACTGTAGTTTTAAAGGTAATAGTTCACTGTTCCCCACCAATCTGAGTTGAGGCTTCACAAGGAAAGGTGATCAATGAAGGTTTTGTATAAAATTCAGATTACCTTGTGAAGATGCCAATGTTATTTGTTAATCTATATTTATTTATTTATTTTGGATTTTTCGAGACAGGGTTTCTCTGTAGCTTTTGGTTCCTGTCCTGGAACTAGCTCTTGTAGACCAGGCTGGACTCGAACTCACAGAGATCCGCCTGCCTCTGCCTCCCGAGTGCTGGGATTAAAGGCGTGCGCCACCACCGCCCGGCCTATATTTATTTATAAGTAGTCTCGTGTTTCTCCAAGGACACTTTCAAAAATTTATTTATTGTTTTAATTTTTAGTGATTTACAATGTGCCTGGGTGTGGACTTAATAGTTTCCTGCTGAAGATTTGCATATTCTCTCTCTCTCTCTCTCTCCTCTCTCTCTCTGTAAATATGGAGTTGATATCTGGTGTCATCTTCCACTATCACTCTCCACCTTATCACTATTTTTGGTTCACATTTGTGTGTATATAGCATGCACATGGAGGGCAGAGGGGAACTTAGGGGAGTAATTTCTGTCCTTACACTATATGGGTGCCAAGGACTGAACTTGTTTCATCAGGCTTGGTGGTCATCTCACCCACCCTCTACGCTTTGTCTTCTGAAACAGGATCTCCCTCAGAGCTGATAGATTGGGTAGTTGTCCCGTGAGCTGGCAGGGTCTTTCCTATGACACCTTCTCAGTGCTAGAGATGCTCATATCATTATGCCTGGCTTCTTTTATTCCCCATGGAACTTAGTGATCTGAACTCAGGTTCTCAGGCAGGCACAGCAAGCACATTGCTGAGAGAGTCATTGCCCCAGCTCTGCCTCCACCTCCTTCTCCTCTTCCTCCTTTATCCTCTACCCTCCCCTTCCCCCCTTTCTTAACCCCGAGTCCTGAGATAGCAGGCATGCACACCCACACCTGCCAAAACGCTTTGATGTGAAGGTACCTGATTTCAAGCATTTTTTTTTTAGTTATCATTTGTTCAAACATTATGAAAGGTTTTGGAGGCAATAATCACTGCGAGATTCATGTTCTTATTTTTATTTTACTGGCAACAAAATCTATGAAGAGAAGAAAATGAAAGTCACTTGATGAAACTACTATAAATTCTATATTTTCAAATTCTGTTCCTTACACATGTAGATTTGCAACAATTTTAACTTAGCATTTCCCTTAGTTTTATTTATTTTCTACATATAGCGTTAGAGCCATTTTAATTTTGATTCAATTTTGCTTTTCTGGAGAGAAGCCCAAAGTGGCACCAAGTTAAGAAACTCCAAATCCAGTCTATTCTGCCTGATGCTGGATCAATGGTCAAGCATCTCCTGTCTATTCTTAATGCTCAGCAATCTTCTCTTGTGGTTCAGATTTTACACATTGTTCTTCACCCACCCCTAGGTTCTCATATCATTTCCTTGTGAGTCGGTTCTCAGAAACTGATTTAGAAAGTGCTTGTGTGGTCTAGTCTTATTGATAGATACATTTAAGGCTTTTAAGACGAAAACCATGAGACTAAGATAAATAATATTTATATATTCACACTGCAAAGTAATAGTTATACTAGAAACTAGTTTAAGGAACTATAAGATAAAATTATAACAGAAATTGCTAACAATTTTTTTTTGTGCAACCACACACAAAATAAATATGTACTCACCATTGTAAAACTGAACCATGATGTACCCAAATGTGTACAGGGGTTCTCGCCAGAGGTGATAGAAATGCTGTTTTCAAATAGGGTATAAATATGTCTCTGACAATTCTAGAGTTTTCTGTTTAGAGGTTGTATAATAAGTTATCTATCAGTAAGAATTTTTCGTAATGGGTTCATTCAATAGCTGATAACTAGAACCGTATTCTCTACCCAGTGCCTTGTTGCATGAATCCAATTGCAGAAACTGTCAATTAAATTAAAGTAGAATCAAATCCTCTTGCAGTTCTTTGGAGACAGAGAAATGGATAGTGCTGTGGAGAGTCCACATCCCTACAAAGGGCAGCTACAGATAAGTCCTCTCTGCTTGAAAACTCATTGATTTATCCATACTGAAAAAAGAGGAATTCACATTTTCATCATTGCAGCAGTTATGGGAAGATCTAGACTGAAACTTTCCTGTGCATCCATTATCCTATCATCACACGGTCTATAATCTATTTTCCCGTAGAAAGTCCTCATGCACCCATGAAATGTCTCAGTGCATTGGTGTCAATGGATCCTATTGACTGAAATTGCACACTACCTGTCATCCTAGACGAAGGTGTTTTGATTCTTCATCATTTCCTTACAATTCCTTTCTATGGCAGGATAATTATTAACCTTCTTTTTTTTGTGCTTAGGAAACTAATCATTGTGTTTAGGAAACTACATTTTCCCTCATTTTCAGAAGTATTGTTTACTTGGGATCAAAAGTGAAAAAATGACAATAATTGCAAAAATAAGAGTTATTGATTCTTTTGTGTAAATTTTCGTAGTAGAAAGTTCGGGAGAGACACGAGAGAGATGGCTTTGTACTTAAGAGCACTGTGTGCTCTTCCAGAACACCTAGGTACAATTTTATAATATATAACATTTTCCCTGATAAAATTCTCAAAGAACAAATGTTCCTGTGGCTATAGAGCTAAGATAAGAAATTCCTGTCAGAAAAGAGAGATATTCTAGTTCTCTTGATAAAATTTACCTAATTTGTTCTCACATATCCTACTGGAATCACAGTCCTGAGAAAACCATTTTCACAATCTGCAATCAAAGCTCCTTATCTGGGGTGCCTAGCTGGAAGGCTATCGATGTAATTTGCTTAAATCTTACTCAAGTCAAGGCTATGAGTCACCAGGATTACTGTTTAAGAATAAAAACACGTTTAAAGTGTTTTGCTTGGATTTCGTCTTACGCACAGTATTACAGCGCTGAGAATTCTTTCATGCTTATTAAACAGATAAATGAAAAAGACAATTTCTCAATTTCTTCCAGTGAGTATGCCAACACTCAGCCAAAAGTCCATCCCTGTGAATCAGCACAAGGGGGCTGAAGATTGCATAACCAAGGACCAGAAATTCTCGAACAATTATCATCTCAGAATTGTTTCCTAAAGAGAGACTTAAAAATAGAGAAAAAGCACAGTCAGTCCAATAGAATAAAACAAAACAGAGCATCAGAAGGAGGACACTCTGAGCAGCTCTCAGCTCAGGGGGAGTTCTGTAGAGAAGCTTGGAGTTCTGAAGGTAGAGGACATGCTGGTGGTGCTTGTGGAGAAGAAGTATCATGTAGCCACTGGCTCCTCCCATGGCTCCCTGAAACACAGCATCTCTCAGTACCATGAGAGGGAGAATAATCCATTTTGTTTTCTGACTTTCTAGCATAAAATGACAATAGCTGTAACCATTCTTAAGCTGTGATATATTCAGGTTTATACTTGTGACGGAATGGATTAGGTTCATAGCTAATAAAGCGTTGAGTACCCAAAAGAATGAAAAGAATGGAAGGATGTGCCATGCAGACTGTGGTCTGAGCCTCCTCCACCCAGATGCTCTGGGACTGATGATGATGGCCTGGACCACAGTGAGGAGACTGCTGGTGCAGATGGAGAGTCCACGGGCCACCCTCTCCAAGTAAACAATGATCTTACATCCTATGTCATCTAGGAAGTTTCTCAAACCAAAAGCTACCATTGTGTTTGGCAATCCTTTTGCAAGAAGGATTATGATGTTTGTAAAAGCCAAGTGGATGAGAATAAGGTGTACGGGTTTCTTCTCAGTGCTCCTCCACCAACTGAACATATAATTCACAGAAACAGAAATGTTCCCCAGAGTACCAAACACAGTCATGAAGAGAAAAACTATTTGCTTAGTAAATTTCAAAACCATTTCTTCCTTCCTAGGTAGAAAAATTTGCATTCCAGGCTGCAAACATTTTTCAAGAAAGCATTAGAGATGTTAGACATGGACCTGAAAAGCACACTTTTCACAATAGCCTTTTCTAGTGTGCAAGAGGCAGCGGTGGACACATGTAATGTTGCAGATTAGTCCTTGAAAACCCTCTTTTTCCCACCGCGGACTCTGGGATATTGTGTGTGCTCTAACACACATCATTTGGTTACTACTGTTCAAAATCTAAAGTTTTAAAGGAGACTTTCAGTTTTGAGCTCTACTCTAGCAAATTTGACTTGTTTAAGTGTGTGTGTGTGTGTGTGTGTGTATTATCCTTGTTAATTCTCAGCATAGCTGAATTGAACTCAAAGTTTCTTCAACCACAATTTCTTCCTTGTTTCTCATTCTATTTCATATTTCCTCCCCAATTCCTAAAGCCTGAGGCTCTTGCTGACCCTGTCTGCCTTCCTCACAACACACAGACACTGGGAAACACTGCTGGGTCAACACCTGTAACATCTCTCAGATCTGCTAACTTTACCCTCCACACTGCCCCCTCCTTTAATATTCCTTTCTCATGTGTATCTTGCTTAGTATAACCACTCCCAGGTTTGCATTTGGTTTCAAAGCTTTATAATTTGGATTTCTCCTTTTAAATTTCTTGAGATGACCCATTCTGTGATTTCACTTCATATATATATATATATATATATATATATATATATATATATATTTAATAGTTCCCAATGTCAAGTCATAGTGAATAACTTTTCTACATAGGGTTCAACAGTTAAAGCTGAATCATTGAAAGACATCCTGGAAAAGACTGTTGGGTTAAAAACTCATGTAACTACCAGGTTGCAACCAGGGAGGGCATCTAGAGGTATCTTGGGAGCTGTGATCTCAGTGGATGTCTTCGGGGAATCTGCGACCCAGTGAGTGCCCTCAGGACATCTAAAGGAGTTTGGGATAGTTCTGGACCAGGGGATAATGATGATGTGGACGGGAAAGGGGTTAACGAAGTATTATGTGCTGCTACGAAATGAGTGATTTTTGAGTTACGAGTCCTCGGTAATGGCTACATATAGCACGGTGTGTTGGTGCATACTGCTGAGAGCAGGGATTCCCCCATCTCAGAGGCCATGGTGTCATTTGCCTCTGCGGGGCCTTGTAAGCAGCAGCTCTGCAGCCTGCTTCTCCTCCTGTTTCTTTTCCAACCTGTTTATCAGGCAGGCTGCTTTGTTCTACATCAGTCTGAGCTGATCCAGAACTGAGACGTCGGCAGGATGCTATTCTTCATGTCTGGGAGCGCCATTCTCATTTCTTTGGCACCTTTTCTAGAATAAGAGGAATCTCGATATTTCGTGAGTTTGTGTGTTCTGAGTACTTGGAATGCCTCTGTTCCCCTTGCTCTCTCCTGTTAAACTCGCAGGATTGCTTTAAATATCATGTCTGATCTCACCTGTGACTCGTGTGACATTGTGAATTCATACTGCCTCATGACTCAAGAGATGTTAGTTATTGCCTTTCGACTGCTCCTCTGACAGAGGGGTAATTATCTCCTGTATCATTGAATCCCAGAATTCACGATAACCGTCTATATGTCTGTAAATAATAGAATATGCTCCAGATATTAATAGCAAGCATACCAGCATAACTACCTTCATTAGCACATTTAGAACAATCATGAAATATTTACTTAGAGATTAGAATCTGTAAAATCCCTGTGATCTTTTTGCCTCTAGTCCTAATGAAAAATATTTCATGTTTTCTGTTTGTTGAAGTTCCCACTTGCTAACGCTCTTTTCTTCTCTCCAAACTTTAAAGCTCTGAGTCCTATTTGAAGCCAGCTTTGGGACATCTTAAAAGTGATTTCTGTTTTCTAACTGAAGATTCACAGGGAGGTAGAGGTGGCTCATCTCCTAAATTAGCTTGTGGAATGTTTTAGTTTAAAAGGTGTGATTTCTATTTACAGAGACAAAGAATACCATATTCTGTTACAATCCCAGAACCCTGAGTTATATTAGTGATTTCTTCCATGCCAATTAATAAGATTACTGTTCCTTGTTGCTTACATTGAGATAAAACGAAGATGAGCCGTATCAGGATGTAGTACTCCACAGCCTGGAGCCTTTACAGCAGGAAGTCTCAAGATGGTAATGGCAACTCTAGTAGTTTATACTTCACACTTGTCAGGCATACAAAGAGTAAAATCGACTTACAAGTATGTATAATATTATGTGACAGAATCAAGGAACTTTAACAAAGACCTTCAAGTTTACCATAAATGGGTTTAGGACTTATCAAGTCATTGTGAAAGAAAACACTTTGAAATATGAAAATGCCTTAAGCATATAATCTTCCTGGCTCATTTCCCTACTGCTGACATCACAGGAGTACTATCCTCCCGTCTCAAAGTTGTGCTTTTTATTTTGAATTTTTTTTTTTACCATTTTGTATGTGTTTTGTCGACATGTATGTATGTGCAATACCTGCATACCTGGTGCCTGTGGAGGCCAGAAGTCATCAGATCTCGTAGGACTACAGTTTCAGATGCTTGTGAGCTATCATGTAGGTGCTGGGACAAACCCAGGTTCTGTGGGAGAGCAGCAAGTGCTCCTAACCACTGAGCCATCTCTCCAGTTCCTGTCACAAGATTTTGGTTGTCTATGGGAAATTTTTTATAACTTATTGATTCCTTTTTAAAAAGGCAAGAAGCTAACCTTAGGCAAAGACTCTGCCAGAGCTCTGTTATGATACTCCAGCCTGAGGATGCCTCAGCCTTTCTGTTCCATCTCTGTATCTCCAGGAACTAGTCTCTTTTGATCTTTCTGGAGCCAGGGACCAGCTTTGTCAGGGTCAGAAGGAAAGTGGAGGTCCTGAGGATCACAGAGCCTGGCACCTGCTCCCTGGATTAGTCAGAGAGAATCTTCTGCTTTAATGAAACTCTCCATGGCACAGCAGAGGGGACTGAAGATCTTACCTCCATGTACTCACCTGGCTCTCTGTGGTGCAGACAGGATCTGGAGCAGCTCTGGGAGGGGGACACTTGCCTGGTAATATTTGTATTGTCAGGACTTGTGGGGCTCTAGGCTTGCATCAGGTATTACAGACTTCAAGTTTCATGTTGTTACAGTGTCAGGGGAAGGAAGGCCTCTGCAGAGCCCCGGTCCCTGAAGTACAGGTTCCCTCTTTCCACAATTACTACATCTGTCTTGCTCAGAAGTAATTTCAAACTTAATTAAGATTTAATTATTTTGAGAGGAAGGATGTGAGGTGAGAAAATGAGCAACTAAGTTTCTGTATATGGGGCTCCCCACATCTCCTGACTAATTTTCATTTTCCCAAAGTGCCAGGCTGTGTCCTGGAAGGGAACCAACTTCTGACACCCAGACCAAGTCTCTTGTTTCTCTTTCTTAAATCTCTTGTTAGACGAGAATAGAAGAAATGATGCTTAGCACTGAGAGTTCTGTTTGCCTGAACAAATCCCAAACATGGACCAGGACAGTTTAGGGTCCTTTGTTCTACCTGTGCCCACCAGCAGGGAAGGTCATTGCTGTAACTGATGGTTTCATTCCTGCGCATTAACTTTCTCATGGGACTTGAATGCCTCCCTAACCTTGGCCTTATTCCAAAAGTAATCTTTATTTAGTGTAAAACTTATTAAGGCCACTTTTATAACTTACGTGTGCCCAAGAGTGGTCCTTTGTACTTTATATTCTAGTTCCTAGGAGACCCTTCCTTTCCTGCGGGCAAAGTGATGTAAATAAACGTGCAGAGTTGAGACTGGAAGTAATGATGTCATCATTTTTTCTTTTCATATTTATTGGTTTTATTGAGCTATATATTTTTCTTCCCTCCCCTCACTTCCTCTCCCCGTCTCTTCTGCCCTCTCCCATGATCCCTACACTCCCAATTTACTCAGAAGATCTTGTCTTTTTCTACTTCCCATATAGATGAGATCCATGTATGCCACTCTTAGGGTCTTCATTGTTGTCTAGGTTCTCTGGGATTGTGAATTGTAGGCTGGTTTTTCTATGTTTTATGTCTAAAAGCCACTTATGAGTGAGTACATATGATATTTGTCTTTCTGAGTCTGGGTCATCTCACTCAATATGGTGTTTTCTAGATCCTCATCATTTTTTTCTTGAAGGGAATGCACCACTTGGTTGCCTTGGGAGATCCATTCGAGGTCATGACTCTTACTCTGTGCCCCATACAGATGGCGTCTCCACACTTACAGGTGCAACTGGTACATAATAGAAGGTAAACATGCTTCTCTGTAAATGCAATGACAGCTTTTGAGGAAACCAGGATTCCATCCTCTATTGAAAGGGGAATCCAGGTGTAAAGAAATTAAGTTGTGTATTTCAAATGTCAGGGTAGATAGATATTGAGAAATAAAATGATTTTTTTCTGGCTCACCACTTCGTTCTGATGTTGCTCCCCACCAACCCTGATACAGGATTTCTCTGTGTAGAACTTACTTTCCTCTCTCTGTAGACAAGAGATCCACCTGCTTCTGCCTCTGAAGTGGCGGGTGGGATTTAAAGGTGTGCACTACCTCCACACAGCTCTCTGATGTCTTTCCTATTCTGTTTAGAAAACTTCTAAATTTCTTTTTTTGTCTTTGAAATATAAAGAAAATATAGTTTAAAGCTTATGGTGCTCAGACTAGTTTATTCAATCAAAGATAAAATATCAGGAAGAAAGCCTTTTATGCAGCTTCCTCTGGGGGGGGGGGCTTCTGTAGAGAAAATTGGTCACTCACAGACAGAGGACATGCTGGGGGTCACTGGTGACCTCCATTTTGTTTTGAAATCTGATATTATATGAGGGATTTTCTTGTTACCGGGTGGCACTGAAGATTAATAAATCATGGATGGGGAGATGGCTCAGTGGTTAAAGTGCTTTGCCTCCAAGTGTGAGTCCCAACTCACTTAAATACCTATTGGCAGCTTGCCTGTAATTCCAGCCTCAGAAGCCAGGGACAGCTATCCCTAGAGGAACTAGACAGTGAGATTAGCCATGGTGATGTGCTCTGTGTTTGACTGACAGCTCCTGACTCAGTAAAGAGGACAATGGAGGATGATTCCTGACACCAACCTCAGTCTTCTGCATGTAGGACAGTCCAAATGTACATGTGTGCAAACACACACACACATGTGCCTGCCCACTTGCAAAAATGTAACACACATTTAAAACACAGACACATAAACACAGATGCACATGAAAAGTGGAAAACACAGAATTTCTTCATGCCACTGCTTCCTTAAGGAAATTAAGAAACAAACTGATTAAGCAAATGGATTTATTTGTGATTTGGCAAATTCAAGGAGAGAAAGAATCTTTCTTTCTCTGCGTACTTCAGGGTGCTCTCCTCTGGACAGCAGATTAGGCATAGACCCAAACACCCAAACACCAATTCCCAAGCACAAACCAAACACAGAGATCCTTTACTAAGCAAGGCAAAGAGACAAGGTGGCTGAATCTGAATCAGGCAGAAACAGGAGTAAACATCTTTGCAAGTGTTAGTTTTAAGAGGGAAAAAGGCGAGGTCTGTGTTAGAATGAGCCAGGATGACTTGGTAAGTTTTGATTGAGTATTTTAATTAGGTTAGTGAATATAAGGAATTTGGATTCCTTGACCTTGATGTTTTGAGAGTTGGACTGTGGTGATCAACCTCAAGAATGAGTCAGACATAACAAAATGGCCAGTAAGAGAAAAGCCCTAGGTGGCCAGCTTTAGGAATGTAGTCTAATGGTTGAGCAAGAGAGAGGAAGGGGAAAGGGCAAAACCTCCCAGTGCCGTGTTTGCCATACTCAGACCAACATGTGCCTAACAGTCCCAGGGCTTCAGCCTTTCTCCTCTCCAAGGGCGGGGCTGACTCCTGGGCATATGTTAATTCTTTGGGTTTATTTCCTAATACTTAGATTGTGAAATAGAGGTGACAAACATCTCTCCTTAGAACGTCTGCTCTCCTACCAGCACAGTTACACCATGACACCTCTTTCCCTGTTGGTCTCATGCTATGGCTCCTGTGGGTACAGACGTGGATAATCATTAGTTTTCCCTCATTTGTCTAAAGTGAGGTAGTACACAGCCTGGGGCAGCTGTTCCTACTGTAGTGTACAGAGAATTCTCTAAGCAAAATGTCAAGTGCTCTCACTGTATCCACCAGATGATATATTGGAAGGAAATGGATAAGTACATTTTGTTTTTCTGTGAGAGTCATTTCACACCGTGTATCAAAGGTATCTTTGTTGAAGACTCTGTATCACATTTACTTTTAAAGATGCGTGAGAAAATATAGATGGTATATGGATCTGGATGAAAATGCTAGGTGAGGAACAGATCTCTCGTTCTGTTCACACTGTCCACTTATGATAGAGACTGTCCACTCGTGAGAGAGACTGTCCGCTCGTGAGAGAGACTGTCCGCTCGTGAGAGAGACTGTCCACTCAGAGACTGTCCACTCATGAGAGAGACTGTCCGCTCGTGAGAAAGACTGTCCACTCGTGAGAGAGACTGTCCGCTTGTGAGAAAGACTGTCCACGCATGAGAGAGAATCTCCACTCATGAGAAAGACTGCTCATGAGAGAGACTTTCCACTCGAGAGAGACTGTCCACTCATGAAACTCATACAACCTGTAAATATAAGTGCTGTAGAGAAAGAGCCCTCCTCCCTAGCATGCATTTACTTCATAATGCTCTGAAGGTGGTCTTTAACCTTGTTGGATCTTATTAAAAACCTACTTTATCTAAGCAAAGAGCACTATTATACAGGCCGGCAGCGTGGCCTTTCTCTTTCTTCACTCTGAAGAGTTTCAACTCCTGGACCTGGAAGAGACCAGGAAGGACTGAGCTTCCTTTCTGCCCGATGCTTGTTTGATCCTTAGCTGCAGAGAGTTGGTTCGGCTCCACACCCAGCAGGAACTAATGAGGTGTTTCCGTTTCTCTTCCAGTAGGAACTGTAGTGAGCTGATGGGCAGCTTTCGTGAACAGCCCTTAGCCATCCCAGGGTCCTCCAGGCAGGGCACACAAGTGACAGACACGAACCTCCCTGGGGATCCTGCAGCACAGGGAGCTGCAGGGAAGCAGGGTCACAGGGCATCCTGAACCCTCTCTGTCCTCCTGGACCTGAGGCTATGAGGGCTCAGCACAAGCAATGTCCTTCTGCTGGGCAAAGCCGTGGTTCTTGGCCTTCACCAAGCTGATGTCTTCAGTAGCTCACTACCCAGGTCTCCTGGTCCATAGCTCAGCAGCATGCACCTGTGCAGGTCAGTGGTGAAGGAGCATGGATTTACAGGCAAAGTGATTAGCAAACCCCAGAAGTTCAGTGTCAGCCATAGTGACTGAAAGAAAGCGAGACCCTGTGCCAATGAGGCTCTGGCCTGGAGTGTGGTCTACAGACCCATGATGGCATCATTTGAGAGTCCGCTAGTCAGAGCTTCTCCTGGTGATTATTTGAGATCTAACATGGTTAGGATTGTCCCACCTTGTCATCACTGTTTTCCTAGTGGTTTTGGAACCTGGCAATGTCGAGCAATTGGTGACCAGTTTACTGTGCTGTGGTAACTTCTGTTGTGCAAACCCACCACAGAAAAGGGTAATTTCTCACCTCCGTCTACCCTATCCTGTTTTCATTCTTTGTGATTTGGCAAATTCAAACCACCTTGAGGTTTTATCCTATAAATGAGGTATAGAAAATTGAATTGAATCTGGTCTTATGAACCCTGTCTTAGGGGAGACAGTGTTGACTTGGCTCTGATGTATCCCCAAATAAAGCTGCTTTAATATGGTTGTGATTTGGGTCATGGTCTTTCTTCTCGTTGTCTGTGAAATTACCACAGGGAAGAGTAGAGGTTCTGGAGGAACTTGGAAGAGTGGAAGGATATTTTCAAAGAGAATTTTTTTTTTTTTTTTACAATTTTACAAAAGGAAAAAACACTAAAAGTCACATGACAAGGCTGGTAGACAGGAAGATGGTAAGAATCTACTTTTCACCTACTTAGTCTTAGGTTGCCTTGAACTAGTCTTATTTTTTTTTATGAAAATCATTATAATGCTTAACTTATTTAATGTTTGGATGTATTAAAACATTAGGACAGACTGTGGTGTGGTGGCAAATGCTCAGGCAGGCAGATTACCAGGTCAAGGCCTGGGCTATAAAATGGTTTCCAGAACAACTGATACCACATAGCAAAACTCCATGTCCCCTCCAAAACATTAAGGCAAATAAACGACAGTGTGAATCTTCACCCAAAAAGTCATTCAAGAGATTTATCGGGAGAGAAGAATCCAGAGAGCAGCTGCCTCTCCCAGGGTGGAAAAAGTCAGCAAGTCAGCTCCCAGCTGAACAGGCACTGGGCTCATATAGGGCTGATTCCAGGCAGAGCAGAGAAGGACCAATTTTCACAGGAGCAAACTACTACAATTTTGTGGGGGTTGGGGAGTGGAGGTAGTGGAGTGAGGGGTGGGGGAGTAGGGGGTAGGGGTGAGAGGAGAGTGGGAATGTGAGAGGTGTCTGGATGTCTGGCGTTTAGGAGATTCCCCCTTAGCAGAGTGAAGCAGAGAAGTAGCTACTTCTGTCAGAGCAGAGGAACAACAGGCATCTCTGCTGGGAAGCTCCCTCAGTGGAGCAGAGGAGAGAAGCAGTGGACATCTCTGCTGGGAAGCTCTTAGCAGAGTGGAGCAGAGTTGAGCTGTAAAGTCTCTCTCAGAGAGGAGCAGGCCTCTATGGTCCTGCAGGGAAACCATCCCTGACCAGAACAGCTGTAGGTGTTGCCTGACTTCAGACAGTCAGGATTCCGTTCCCTTCAGAGCTGTGGCACTTACAAACCCACATACTTTCATACCCAAACAGTTTATTATAGAGTGTAAGCAAGCAAAGTCTTTTTCTCAGCCAGGTCTTTTACTGCCAGGCTGCATTTTCTTTTCTTACAAAAAAAAAAAAAAAAAAAAAAAAAAAAAGATCAATCACTTCATTATCTCTGAAGGTAATCTTCTAAGGGATATTAAAAGAATCATAAACCTAAATTTTTATTTTTTTATTGATTTTATTGAGCTACTCATTTTTTTCTGCTCTCCTTCCTTCCCCTCCCCTCCCCTTCAACCCTCTTCCATGGTCCCTGTACAACTTCATCTACCTTAGGGATGCTTTTCTGTCATGTACTGTCCCACCTGGGGGGCCTTTCCAGTTGCTGATGCAATGCACTGTAAATAGCTGTGGGCACAGGGCTGAGAGGAGGTGAGAGCCGTGCTGGGCTGGCCTGGGATGTGGCTCCTGGTCACTGGTCCTGTCCTGGACAGACCCTCCTGGTCACTACTCTGGCCTAGGAGGAAGCTCTGGGTTACTGTTTATCAGGTGTTTCTGGTGTGAATCAATGAGCATTACTAAGTAATATAATCTGCACAAAAAGAGGCTAAAAACTCTTGTGCCATAAACAAAAGAGTAAGGAACTCTGAGGATCTGCTGTCATACCCTCCAAGTGGGTGTGAACTGGGCTTGGATTCAGCATCTGAATTATTAAGAGAGCGTTTTGAATAAGTGGTGAGAATGTATGAACTTGAGGTGGTTAGATGAGGAACTAGCCCTACTCCATTTTGTTTCTGGGAACCATTTTAAGTCTGTAGCTAAGTTAAGCCTGTTGACTGTAAAAGTTGAGTGTCTGTTTCAGCGCTTGGCTGTGCCCCACCCCATAACCATGAAACATTCTGTAACACACATTCCAAGATTTCCTCAACCGCTTTGTGAACTCTTAACTACCTGGTCTCTCTTCTGTAACCATGATGCCTTGAAACATCCCCCACCTTGAGGTTTTACCCTATAAATGAGGTATGGAAAATTGAATTGAGTCTGGTCTTATGAACCCTGTCTTAGGGGAGACAGTGTTGACTTGGCTCTGATGTATCCCCAAATAAAGCTGCTTTAATATGGTTGTGATTTGGGTTATGGTCTTTCTCCTCGTTGTCTGTGAAATTACCACAGGGAAGAGTAGAGGTTCTGGAGGAACTTGGAAGAGTGGAAGGATATTTTCAAAGTATATTTAAATTTGACCTTTTTTGTTTGTTTTTCAAGATAGGGTTTCCTTTGTGTAGTTTTGACTTTCCTGGAACTCACTCTGTAGACCAGGCTGAGCTAGAACTTGTAACGATCCCCCTACCTCTGCCTCCCAGAGAATTGTTTTACATAATAAAATTTAAAACAACAACAACATCAAAACCTGAAACCATATGCAGGTAGTTTCTGAGGGCTGTAGGCTGCACAACACACACTGAAGACTCCATTCTCTTTTGTATTTAGGTTCCACTTATTAGTAAAATCATGTGGTATTTTCCTACATGCAGCTGACCTATTTCATTTAGTATAATGTCCACAGGTCCATCCTAGTGATGAGCAATGCGTCCAGCATAAGGAAATGATGAAGTTATCTATACTGATCCATCTGTCAAATCTGTGATTTGCCTGAAGGGTGTTATTGAATCCCATTTTCAGTTTGCTTCATTATCATCTACTCATTTAAGTTTTTCATCATGTATTAACATTTTAATTTATGTTTAATCAATTTTTTTCTGAACACACTCTAACTTTTAGAGAGAAATTGAATAGAGCAACTTTGTGTGCCACTTAAGTCCAGGCATCCGTGGTCATGCTGTGTCAGCAGTTATATATCTCTTGTCTATCCTTTTTTTAAAAATTTAAGATTGTTTTAAAGCCCCCATGCATATTCTTAATGTTGAGCAATCTCTTCATTATTCAGATTAAATATACGTTCCTTTACTCCTTCTCCATGTTCTGACACCACTTCTTTTTGAGTCAAATTACACAGACTGATTTAGAAAGTGTTTGATTTGTCTGGTCATTTATATCAACTATTAGAAAAAGACTTTCACAAAAGAGCCGTGAGACTAAGGTAAGCAATGGATGTTAACTACAAACAAGTCACATTTACATGAGAAAGTCAAGGAGCAGGAGGGACGTTCAGAGACATGCACATCTTGGGGAGGACCCTGGTTCCTCAACATCCACATCATAGGTCTTATGACTGCCTGTAGCTCTAGCTTCCAGGGACCCAATTATCTCTCCTTTCCTTTGTGGGCACCTGCAAAAATGAGGCATAAACTCATATAGACACATAAATAAAAATAAATCCTTATATTAAAAAGCAAGCTATTTTTAAATTATAACACAGAATAATACAGATCACTTAAAAGTTTTGTGTATACCGTGTAACCAAGCAAAAAGTAAGTACATGTTCACCATTATAAAGTAAATCCATGATGCACCCAAATGTTTACAGGGGCTCTAGTCAGATATGACTGATAAGATTTAAAAATTAAGGCATAAACCTATCTCTAATGATTCGACAATTTCATGTTCAGTGATTATATCAGTAAGTATTTTTCAAAATAGGTCTATCAGATTCTTAGAACTATATCAATATCTTACTCTGTGTGCCCAATTTAAGAAATCAAGCAGTAAATCCTTTATTTAAATGAATGTAGAATCAGATCCTTTGGCAACATGATTAAATCACGATGAATTGTGATTCAATCCACCAAATTCTTCTGCATACTTCCAGTCATGGTAGGTGTGAAATGAGTTCTACAAATTCTAATGAAAGTTACTTTCTCAGTGCTGGAGCGATAGCTCAGTAGTTAAGAGTGCTGGTTGGTCTTCCAGTGCAGCCAGGGTCAATTTCTGGCAGTCATGATTTGTTTCAGAGACATCTACTTAACTTCAGTCAGTCACGGGGCATTTGATGTTTTTTTCCCAGAAGCTGAAGGTCCCAGGCATGCATGTGCTACACAGATATAATTGCATGCAAACTATTCATACACAATAAATGAATACAAATATAGGAAAGTTAAAAAGAAAACCAAAATACCTTCAAAAAGGTGACAGTACAGAAAATGAGGTTTCTATGTCACTGTCATTTCTATGTCACTGTTATGGTCTTCCTCACTCTCTCCACTCAAGGCTCTGAGTCACCAGGAAGATTGAGAATAAACATATGCTTAAACTGCTTTGTAAGATTTTGTCTACTGACAATATTGCAGGACTGAGAGCTCTTTCATATTCATTGAACAGATAAAGGAGAGAGACATTTTCTCAATTTCTCCCACTGAGCATGCCAATACTCAGTCAGAAGTCCATCCCTCTGAATCAACACAACAGGGCTAAAAGTTGCATAACCAAGAGTCATAAATTCTTGAATATTTACCATCAAGGAATTGTCCACTGAAGAGAGACTTAAAATTAGAGAAAAAGCACAGTCAGTCCAATAGAAGAAAACAAAACAGAGCATCAGAAGGAGGACACTCTGAGCAGCTCTCAGCTCAGGGGGAGTTCTGTAGAGAAGCCTGGAGTTCTGAAGGTAGAGGACATGCTGGTGGTGCTTGTGGAGAAGAAGGACCATGTAGCCACTGGCGCCTCCCATGGCTCCCTGAAACACAGCATCTCTCAGGACCATGAGAGAAAGAACAATCCATTTTGTTTTCTGACTTTCTAGCATAAAATAACAGTTGCTTTCACTCTTAAACTGTGATATATTCAGGCTTGTACTTGTGATGGAATGGATTAGGTTCATACCTATTAAAGGATTTAGTATCCAAAAGAATGAAAAGAATGGAAGGATGTGCCATGCAGACTTTGGTCTAAGCCTCCTCCACTGGGATGCTTCTGGACTGATGATGATGGCCTGGACCACAGTGAGGAGACTGCTGGTGCAGATGGAGACCCCACGGGCCACCCTCTCCAAGTAAACAATGATCTTACATCCTATGTCATCTAGGAAATTTCTCAAACCAAAAGCTACCATTGTGTTTGGCAATCCTTTTGCAAGAAGGATTATGATGTTTGTAAAAGCCACGTGGATAAGAATAAGGTGTATGGGTTTCTTCTCAGGGCCTCCCCACCAACTGAACATATAATTCACAGAAACAGAAATGTTTCCCAGAGTGCCAACCATAGTCATTAAGAGAAATATTGTTTCCTTAATAAATTTCAAAACCATTTCTTCCTTCCGAGGTAGAAAAACTTGTGTCCAGGATGCAGTTTTTCAAGAAAGTATCAGTAATGTTAGAAATGGACCTGAAAAGCACATTTTATATAATAGTATTTTCTAGTGTGCAAGAGACAGAGGTGAACACATGTAATGTTGCAGATTAGGTCCTTGACATTCCTCCTTTTCCTCACTGTGGACTCTGGGATATTGTGTGTGCTCTGACAGGTGAGTTTGGTAAGTGCTATTCAAAATCTAAAGTTTTTTTTTTGTTTTTTGTATTTTGTTTTTTTTTTTTTTTTTTTGTTTTTGTTTTTTGTTTTTCGAGACAGGGTTTCTCTGTAGCTTTGGAGCCTGTCCTGGAACTAGCTCTTGTAGACCAGGCTGGTCTCGAACTCACAGAGATCCACCTGCCTCTGCCTCCCAAATGCTGGGATTAAAGGCGTGCGCCACCGCCCTGCCAAAATCTAAAATTTTAAAGAGATTTTTATTTTTGAGCCCTACACTAGCAAAATTGACTTGTTTAAGTTGTGTGTGTGTGTTCCTATCTGCATGCATGGATTATCCTAGTTAACTCTCAGCATAGTTGACTTGAACTCCAAGTTTTTCTAACCAAAATTTCTTCCTCTGTTTCTCATTCTATTTCATATTTCCCCACTCAGTTCCCAAAGCCTGAGGTTCACGCTGAACCTGTCTGCTTCCTCACATCACAGACACTGGGAATCCTTCTGGGTCAGCACCTGTTACATCTCTCAAATCTGCTAACTTTACCTTCCACACTGTCTCCTCCTTTGTCTGATATTCCTTTCTTATCTGCATCTTGATTAATATGACAGTTTCTAGATTTGTCTTTGGCTTTGAAGCTTTATCACATCTATTTCTTCATCTTAATATTTTAAAAGTTTTTATATTGACCATTTTGTGATTTCACCCCATATAAATGTTTACTAGTTATTTTTTAAGGTAATCCTCAATGTCAAGTCACATTGAATAACCTTTCCAATAGTGCCCAGCAGTTAAAGTTGAATCATCAAAAGCCATCCTGAAAAATTTATGTTTACCAGGTTGCAGCCAGGGAGGGAGTCTGCAGGGACCTGTGGCACTTCCTAAGAGAGTGGAC
The DNA here is from genome assembly GCF_950005125.1 of Chionomys nivalis. Taxonomy (NCBI): domain Eukaryota; kingdom Metazoa; phylum Chordata; class Mammalia; order Rodentia; family Cricetidae; genus Chionomys; species Chionomys nivalis. Next base: position 42,183,760 of record NC_080098.1, read on the forward strand.
GGCAGAGGTCTGTGAACCCCAGTGGATGACTTCCGGATATTTGTGACTCCAGTAAATGACCTCAGGGCATCTAAGGGAGCACGGATTAGCTGTCCACCAGAGGAAATGATGAGGTGAATGGAAGAAGAGGATTAAATAAATTTTATGTGCTACCACGAGATAAAGATAAGTGCAGTTTCAGAGTTATGAGTCTTTCATATCAGCTACAAACAGCGCAATAGTGTGGGGTGTAAAGTGGTGACAAGGCTCCCCCCCATTTAAGAGGCCATGGTGGCCTTTGCCTCTGTGGCACCTTGTGAGCAGCAGTTACATCAGTCTGCTTTATAACCTGCTTCTCCTCCTGTTTCTTCTCCAACCTGTTTATCAGGCAGGCTGCTTTGTTCTACATCAGTCTGAGCTGATTCCGGAACTCAGACGTCAGCCGTATGCTATTCTTCATGCCTGGGAGCTTCATTCTCAGTTCTCAGGCATTTGTGATAAGTATTTGGGTGCAGTTTCTAGAATAGAAAGAATCTAGATATTTTATGAGTTTATGTGTTCCGAGTACTTAGAATGTCCCTGTTCCCTTTGCTCCCTCCTGTTAAACTCACAGGATTGCTTTAAATGTCTATGTCCAGATGATCTCATGTGTGACCTAGTCATGTTGCTATATTTATGTTCAGGTGGCTTCACGGCTTTAGAAATGGCAGTTACTGCTCTTCCATTAATTCCTCTGACTAAGGTGTAATCTTCTGTACTACTGTATCCTAGAAATTACAATACCATCCTAAATATCTGAACATAATGAAACACGCTCCAGACATTAATAACAAACACATCATTCATGACATATTTTGAATAAATACTAAGTGTTTAATCAGAGATTAGATTCAGTCAAAAGCCCTGTTATTCATTCACCCCATGTCATGATGGAAATACTAACAATTTTCTGGTTGTTTAATGCTTCATTTCCTGGGGATTCCTTTTTTTCTCAAGTCCTCTTTTCCCTTTCCCAACCTTTAAATCATATTTGACACCAAATTCTGGGACTTCCAATAAGTGATTCCTTATGTTGGAGTGGACTGTCAGAGGAGAGAGAGGCAACTCATCTTCCACATTATATTGGGAAACACTGGAGGAAATTAATTTAAAAGACAGGATGGACTTGTGTTTAGAAATATGGATGGTCCCTTGTCTGGAAAGAATCCTCAAGAACCTGACATAGGTTACATCGAACCTTCCTGGTTTTCTAAAAACAAGAAAGCAAACAAACAAACCACAAACCTAAAAGTGATTACAGCTCTTTGGTGCTTAGCACTGGGATAAATTTAAGATGAGATGTTTTGGGATGGACTAGTTCACAACCTGGATCCTTCACAGCAGAAACATCCGAGGTGTTATTGATCACTGTTACACTTGGTTTATACTTCTCACTATCTACCGGCATATAATGACTATAGCTGAGATAAGTATATATAATATTATGTGATATAGTCAAGAAACTTTATGGACAGATATGGAAAAAAACTTTCAAATTTAGAGTTATAATGTTACTGTAAAAGAAAATACGTGTCAGTATTTGAAAAGTGGAAATCTTCAAAAGTGAAAAGGAAAAGCTTTACAAACACTCGTGATGCTGTTGAAGTTACAATACTGGCAAACAGGTGACTGAGAACAGGAGCTTTTGTTTGTTTCCTTTTGTCCTGTTAATTTTGAGACAGAGTCTCCCTATGTAAACTAGAATATCCTTGACAACAATTCCCTTGCCTCAGTCTCTCTAGTGCTGATGTTATAGGAGTGTATCATGATCTTCTCCAGAGTTTGGAAGACATCTGAAAATCTTATCTATATTATTGATCCATTTAGAAAGGTATCTTAGGCTAAGACCCAGCCAGAGCTCTGTCATGATACTCCAGCCTGAGGATGGAGAGCAAGGCCTCAGAATTTCTGTTCCATCGCTTTTGATCTTTCTGGTGCCAGGGGTCAGCCTTCTCAGGGACAGAAGGAAAGTGGAGGTCCTGAAAATTACAGAGCCTCTCAATTGCTCCCTGGATTAGTCAGAGAGAATCTTCTGCTTTAATGGAAGTCTATGTCACAGCTGAGGGGATCAAAGATCTTACCTCCATGTACTCACCTGGACCTCTGTGGTGCAGACAGGATCTGGAGCAGCTCTGGGAAGGTGACACTTGTCAGGCCATTTGTACTTTAGGATTTGTGGGCTCTTGGCTGCCATCAGGTATTGTAGATTTCAAGTTCCTGTTGTCACAGTGTCAGGGGGAACAAAAGCCTCTGCAGAGTCCCAGTCCCTGAAGTACAGCTTCCTTCTCTCTCCACAATTACTATATGTTTTGCTAAGAAGTTATTTCAAGCTTAATTAGGGATTGATTATTTTGAGAGGAAGGATGTGAGTTGAGAAAATGAGCAACTAAGTTTCTGTGTATGGAGCTCCCTGTGTCTCTTGACTGTTTTTTTCATTTTCCCAAGTGCCAAGTTGTGACCTGTAAGGGAACTGGGTTCTGACACAGAGACCAAGTCACTTGCTTTCCTTTTTTAAATTCATTCCTAGTCTGGATTAGAATAAATTATTCTCAAAAGTGGGGATTCATGTACAAGTTCTAAACATGGACTAGAACAAGTTTAGAGTTCTTCATTCTACATGTCGCCATTGGTAGTTAAGTGTTGTCAGAGGCCACCTGTTCGTTCCTGGCCACCCAGATTCTAAATAACCACACAGAAACTGTATTAATTAAATCACTGCTTGGCTTATTAACTCTAGCTTCTTATTGACTAGCTCTTACATCTTAAATTAACCCATTTCAATTATTTTATATTTACCACAAGGTTCGTGGCCTACAGGCAAAATTTTGGCTGGTTGCTAGCATCTTTCTCCCCTGGTGGCTACATGACTTCTCTCTAACTCTGCCTGTTCTCTATCTAGCTTTCAGTCTGGCTTTATTCTGTTAAGCCATTGGCTGAAAGGAGCTTCTGTATTCATTAACCAATAAAAGCAACACATATACAGAAGGACTTCTTATATCATTTCCCCTTTTCTGTTTAAATAAAAAGGAAGGTTCCAACTTTAACATAGAAAATTACATATACCCAAATAGTTATCAAGCAAGAATTACAGTTACAATATTTATATCTACTTTATCTTTTTTAAAAAGATTTATTTATTTATTATTTATACAGCATTCTGCCTGCATGTATGCCTGCACACCAGAAGAGAGCACCAGATTTCATAATAGATGGTTGTGAGCCACCATGTGGTTGCTGGGAATTGAACTCAGGACCTCTGGAAGAGCAGCCAGTGCTCTTAACCTCTGAGCCATCTCTCCAGCCCTCTACTTTATCTTTTATCATAACTAAGAAAAACTATAACTATCTATTCTTCAACTCCATCAAAGACTCCAGAAGCATATAATACTACTTAAGTAAACAGGAAGTGCATTGTAAGCAACTTCCAAAACTCCAGAATTAACAGAGATATTTCACTGTCTGGACAGTCACCCAAACTTCTTCTGTAACATTGTGGGCACCCATCTTCAGCCTGCTGGCTCATAGTATCTGGCAGACTTTTCCATGAAGCAGGAAATTTCAAAGACATTTTCACCTATATTGGCAGTTTGTCAGTCACTTTCTTCTGTGTCCTGAAGAATGTCTGGCAGACTCTTTTATAAAGTAGAAACCCTGAAGGACTGTCTCACCTTCTTTAGGCAACTTCAGCAATAATTTTTTCTGTGGGTCCTACATGTACAGTCAAGCAGTTCAGGCAAGAGCAATTTCTTGCCTAAATGACTAGTAAACTCCATGAGGTGCTTCTTCGATGCCTATCTTCCTCTTGAAGTAGATTGGTGCTGCCAGGAGCAGACATGTCTCACTGTCATGAAAAGTCTTAAATTCTTAAAACATTTTTAAATGCCATATTTCATAAGTCATTGAAAGGTTTGAGGATTGTCTCTGTAATTGAAATATATGTCTACATATCAAGAAAAACCTAACTAACATGACTACAAATTTGACTATTATAGATGATTATCTACTAATCTGTGTTTTTAATTATACATTACAGTTTTAAATGAGCTATACAAACACAATACCTTGATCAAATAGCAGTAATATGCATATAACAAAATTGACCTCAGTTTGTATGAATATACCAAGACCCACACCAATGTAAAGTATCCATCTCTATAGCATATCTCCCTTAAAATGTTAACAAACATTTATAAACAATATTTGGAAATTTGGACATAGTTCTCTCCAAATTGCTTCCCGCTTTTTGTTGGGTGAAGTAATTTCAGGGGTTGTTCATGGTGACCTTTCAGGGGGTGTTGGTCCGTCAAATCACATTAGTCTGGAATGAATCCACAGGTTCTCATCCTCTGTGGAAACAAAAGAACCTCTTTTCCAAAGCAAAAATCCTTAGACCCAAATTTTGAAGTCAAGGTACCTTTATGTTGGTTAAGCTTAGCAGCCCATACAAAAATTCAAAGAAAACACAATAATATACATAATCTAGACTCTCTGTGTATATTCCATCTTTACATGACTTCTTTTTCTTTACTTCTTTTATCTATGACTGTCTGTACTCTGTCTCTTTAAAGACATTTTAAAAATAACCATTTGCTTCCTTTTTTTTTTTGTCTAAATTATTTTTCCTCTCTCTCAAGCCTACATACATTTATCCAACACTGTCACTCACTTAGAGGTCTTTTTCACCTGAATCTGCTTTATTGCATATCTGTAATCCTTTTCTGACCAGGGCCACTCCTTAAAATGCTAAGTGGTGTGGCTAAGAAGACTAAGGCTGATTTGCCTTTGGCCTCTGCCCAGTTCAACATGGGAGATGCCGTTGATTGCCTCTGAGACTGCTGGGTGAGAGCTGTCCTCACCACCTTAATGCTGGTAACCATTTGGTCCATGCTGTCACCAAGTAAATTGTAGCACGCTGCCCAGAAACCCCATTTAAACGCTCGGCCTCCTGAAAGAGTCAGAGCTCTTCATGCATTTAGCACGAACCGGGAAGGTTTCTTAAAGGAGCTGAACAGTTTTTGCTGCCAATGCTGAGTCAGAAAGACCTCTCTTAAACTTGCTGCCAGCAAATAGAGTCTATCCAGAAAAAAATGTGGCAAACTTTTTATTTTATTTTATCTATTTATTTTTCTTGTGTGTGTGTATCTAAAATTTTTTATAAGCTCTCTCAGGTTTTATGTGGAGTCAGTTGGCACATGATGGTGCACCAGTGAAGGTCTTTGTTGTAACTGATTCTTTCATTCCTTCACATTAAATGTCATATGGGAATTGAATTGAATACTTTCTTAGCCTTATCCCTAAGGCAATATTTACTCATTATAAAACTTTAATGACATTTCTAAAACTTATGTGTTCCCAAGAGTGAAGCTTGTGTGCACATTTCATTCTAGTTCCTAGGAGGCCCTACCCAGTAGAGATGGAAAATGACGTCAATAAATATACAGTGCTAAAATTTCAAGTGATGACATCATTATTTTGTTCTTTAAGAGAAAGCACCATTAGCTTGACATAGGAGATGAGTTAAAGGTCATGACTCATACTCTGTGCCCTGTATGATGGCATTTTCATACATATAGGTGCAACTGACACATACTAGAAGCTGAAATGCTTCTTCTGTAAAAGAAATGACAGCTTTTGAGGAAACCAGAATTTCTATCCTCTCTGTTGAATGTGGAATCCAGGATCAGAGAAACTAAGTTGTACATTGCATATGTCACAGTAGGCAGAAATTGAAAAATAAGGGTGGTTGGCCAAAGGGCTCCATGGAATCCCCAAACATTCCAGGCTATTGTCAAGACTCTAGGTATCTCCCCACAAACAGGGTGCTGACAGGAGCCTCCTTAGGATTCTGGCAGCACAGGGAGCCTGGATGATGTGGTCTCAGAGCAAAATCTGTGTTTTCCTGGGTGGGAGGCTATAGAGTCCTCAGAGCCCCAATGTCCTATTACCATAGAATGCCAGGCTGCATGAGCTTCAGCAGCCAGCTCCCCTCTGTGTCTTGAGGACGGCAGTCCCTGTGTCCACAGCTGAACATGTGCCTGACTAGCAATAGGGAGGATGGAGCTCTAAACTCTGTCTGTGTGGCTGGTACGCAGGGCGACTTAACAATTCCACATGTTCTATGTAGGCCCTAATGAGCGAATGGAAGTGAGAGCCAGCAGCTGGGGTGCAATGTTCCTGGGATAGTTTTACACAGCACTGTGCACAGGAGTGAGGTTCTCAAGTGGGGCTTGTTTTCCAAAACACAATGGCCTTCTCTAAATATGACATTTACCCTGTACTTTTCTATATGACCAAACATCAGTGTCACGAGTGTGTTTGTAATTGCCTTACAGCATTTATTCTGACCAGTTCTTTAGTGCTTGGTACCCAGCAATGCCAAGCATTCACTAAGTGCATTGAAACAGCTTCTCTCCATGGTCATCCCCACTTTGCAAGTGACCTTCAGATAAGGATGTTTCCTGACATCCTTCACTTGTTCTTCTGCTCACTGGATTTAGAACAGTCTCTGGCTCATAGTAAGTACTTTGTATATAAGTAGAGGCGCCGGTGATCACGGAAGTACATTAGAAAAAACAAGAAGACAGGAAACGTTTGTGCATCCTTATGAGACTAAAAATCTAGCATGTGGAAGAATCAAATTCTAATTTCAGGTGACTGCATGCCCTCCTGCACTTCCCGATGAAGGATGCAGCGAGTAAACTGCATGACAGGGATGGTGGAGGGGTGGGATAATGAGAATCAATGTCAACACTCTAGAGCCTGAAACAATCTTCAAAATCCAGGAGAAGCTCTCTGAAAAAATTAATTGACTCAATCCATTTAGTGTTGTGATACAAGAGAATGGAAGAGCAAAGCCATTCCAGTGTACACAGTTCAGTTCATAAAGAACCGGATAAGAAAAAGAATTTCTTATTTCTCAGGGGACACAGCAGGGCTTAGCAACATAGACATCCTTGACAATCAGGACAAAGGGACTGAGGCCAGCATAACTAAGTACTAAAAGTGCTTTTATGTTGAGTATTGTGGAATCATGTGTTACCGTGAAGCCTGTGTAGAAGGAGAAAATGAAATCTGCCCAATAAAAGAAAATGAAACAGGTCATGAGAGTGAGAACCCTCTGGGCAGCTCTGATTTCTAGCCTGGAATTATTTGCCGACCTGGAGCTGCGAAGGTACAGGACACGTATGTGATGTTTGTACAGATGGAGAGCCATGGACTCACTGCTCCAGCCCATCAGACTCTGAAAAACGACATCACGAAGAGTAATGAGAATGAGGAACAGCCACTTAACTGTGTTTCCGGATGGCAGCATCCAGCAATACCCAGTATGCATCCCAGCTTCAGACCTGTTTGTGCTCCTGGCTGCTGTGATATAGTGAAGCAAGTTGGAGCTTATCAGGGAATTGAAGATCCAAAAGAGAAGGAGGAAGGGGAGAACTTGCCATGCAGTCTGTGGTTTGAGCTTTTTACAAAGGGTGGTCCCGGCACTGATGGTGACAGCCTGGACCACGCTGAGGAGACAGGTGGTGCAGATGGAGAGGCCACGGGCAACCCTTTCTAGGTAAATTATAGTTTTACAACCGATGTCACCTAGGAAGTTTCTGAAATAAAAAATAGCGGCTATGTATCTGACCCCTATGCAATGAATAATGATTGTGTTTACAAAAGCCAAGTGGATGAGAATAACATCTATACTTTTTTTCCCCTCAGGACTCATAATGAGAGTATACACATGTCTCACAAATAAGATGATGTTCCCTAAAACTCCAAGTCCAGTAAGTGAAATGAAAATTAATCTCTGGATGAGGTTCCTCCAAATCATCTCCATGATATTTCCAGAACTAGGAAAGCCATTTTGAGAAAGACAAGGAGGTAAACACCATATGGTCCAGTCTGGTTGGTGTTCTGCTTTCTTTACTGAAAAGAACAGTGTAGTCTGTATGCACAGAGTTCTCTGCTGTAGATGTCTGATTTCATTCTTGCCCCTTCTGTTCTTGCTTCCACCGACGTGAAGATGATGCTGATGTCAACTGGACATAAACTCTATTCCGATGCATTAGATGCTTTACAGAAGATAGTTCTTTATATCCTAGTCCTTAAACTTTTGTCCAGGAGAACATTTAAACAAAGGGCAGCATCATGCAATTTCTGAGTCATGAAAAATCAACTCAGATGTCCTCTCTTCCCACATCCTCTTTCCCATCCTGTACATACTCATCCCTCAAGTATTGAACTAATAGAAAATTAGTTATTTCAGATGAGTGTAATACTTGCCCAAATGGTGTTGCTTCCCAGGGAAAGTCACATGGCTTTTCTCTGTCTCCAACTCTGAATTGACCTTTACAGTAAATAAATAAATAACAATAATTAGGAAGAGAAGGCACATTATCTCACCTTGATAGTGTGATTAATTTTTATTCCCTGTCTTTCCAATTGTGGGATTACATTAAAGGAGACCACCCCCCTAATTTTGTGCATTTACTGACCATTCCCTAAGAATGTTCACCCAAGAAAAAAATTATATCTCAGCTCTCAGTTTAGGCATTGTTTCTTTGGACTTCCAACAATGGTACCTTCTAACATTTTGTTTTCCAAGGCTCATCAAATCAGTGGTTTTTACCAGTCAGTAATGACAAGCAACCTACCACCCCATACTAACTTGTGCAATTTTACACATAATATCCATTTTTTCTGTTTTCTCATCCTGTAATGTTAAAATGAGGATTAAAACATAAATGTATTCATTTTTCTTTCACTTTTACAAATCATAAATAGTTTTATGTGGGAAATTTGTTTATTTTCTTTCACTTTTTAGTATTGTGTGCTGCTCACCAAATTTATCTCCCAAGCACATGTAACACTGGCATTCCTCCTGCGACAAGGGTACGTGTGATGTCCTCTTTGTGATGTGATTCCAGCTACAATTCTTCCCACAAGTCACAAATGTGTCTCCCACAGTTTCCCTGAATCCTCCAGTCCGTGCTGTTAGTCTGCTTATGTCGTTCCCCTCTGTGCTGAGAAGCCCTGAGAGAGGCTTTAGTGCATCAGTTCCCTTGCATAAGCCTGTTATGGGATGCTCAGTAAACTGATAACTGAGTGCTGTGATTGTAATATTCTGTATAAATCACAGTGAGGAACGGAAAGAAAAGCTGTTCTGGCTGTTCTCTTTCTTTAAAGTGCTGGAAAGGTCAGTCCAATTTGGAATACACATTCTAGAATGTCTGCTGTATGTCCTTTCATGCATAGAGGAGGGAAATTTCCAAACTCCCACACTTCCAGTGAATATCACGGACTATATTTAAATGCTTTCATCATTGTAGCTCATTTTTAGTCACATTATCTCTGTAATGATCTTTTTATGACTGTATGTTTTTAAAGGTGCACCTCTTGTTTCTTTTAGGTACCAATAATGCATATTGAAATCAGGAAGCTGTCACTGTTTTCTGAATAGTGTTACTCTTGCGAAAATTATCTATTTATCTCTCTTCAAGGAACCGCCAAAGGTCACTTATATGTATAGCTCCATTCATTCATTCTGAGTTTAGTTATTTTATGTGTATGAATATATGCCTGGGCACTGCTTGTGTCCCTGGTGCCTGCAGAGGAACTGGACCCACTGAAACTGGATTTGCAGAGGTTTGTTAGCTTTGATGTGGGTGCTGAGAATTGCAGGAGTAGCAAGTGCTCTTAACCCCTGAGCCTATTCTTCAAACATATATGTACAACTTAATACGCTTTCACAGACTCCTTACCTCCACCACGCTGGAACCAATCCAGTCTGTGCGCATCCAGTTAAATGAGGGATGTTGCTGCAATGATGTGGTGGAGTGTTGAGCAAGTTCTAATTGGTCTTAACAATAAAATTCCAGAGTCAGATATTGGGGCAAATGTTGAAAGATCAGAAAGAGAAAGGAACAAGCTACAGCTAACTCTTACCTTGCTAACTCCTCAGCCAAAAAGGGTATCCTGTCTTTATTAGTCCTCAGAAGGAATGCTGTCTTATGAAACCTCAGGCTGCCTCTGCTCCTGTCTCCCCCAACTCATATTCTTTCTTCTCTCTGCCCAGCCATATCACTCCTGTCTCCAACTCCCCAGTTCTGGGATTAAAGACATGTGATCCTAAGTGCTGGGATCACCTTTGTGTGAGTACTATTTCTCCTTTAGACAGATTCAGTCTCCTCTAGCCCAGGGTGGCCTTGAACTCACAGACATCCATCTGCCTCTGTCTCTCGAGTGCTGGGATTAAAGGTGTGTGCCACCACTGCCTGGCCTCTATGGCTAGCTAATGACTTAGTGCTACACTCTGATCTTTAGGCAAGCTTTATGTGTTAGATTATAAAAAAAATCAGTACAGTAGAGGGGTTATACATATTCTAGAAGCTGGAGGAATACCAAAACTTTAGAAATAGAAAGTTCAGGATTCACAAGAACCTGCTTTGTGACCACCCGCTGTGGATTAAAATTACAGTTTCTCAACTCATTTATTCATCTTGTTAGGAATATTACTTGGCTTCTTTAAAAAGTATTTTTCATATGTAAATTGTATTTTGTACAATATTGGCATATTTTTTGGGCATCAATGAACTGACATGCATAGTGCCTAGGGAAGTGCCCAGCATGCTATAAGATCCGTTTTCTAAAATCAGCTCTTAGCATTTGTAGCCTCATGCCTGCTTTATCCACAGTTCTCATATTCTATGGTTTACATTGTGTCTAAATAGGGAGAAATTCACACACACACAAAAATGAAATCATGGTAAGGAAAGAAAGAGTACTCCATCCACAAAAGATATAGTCACTAGAAATTAGTTCCCAGTCCGGGGAGGGAAAAACACACAAAGATTGTGCAGAAGCTGTGGGTGCAAGAGTTTCCCACTCCAGGCTGCAGCACAGGTGCCCCTCTCTCCTACCCTGCCTGCCCTGTGTAATGAGCATTCTGGTCCAGTGGTCTCACACACTGTCCACTTGGGTACTGAAGCCCTTCTGGATTGTAGGTAGGAAATGGTAAACCATCTTTTCCCTGAATTCTGCCACTTTCCTCTCCCAGAGTGACAGGGAGCCCAGGTCCTTGTCTCCTACATCTCAGTCCTCCACAGTTTCTTTTTCAATAACAAGGCAGCTCCATCCCACCATGGCATGATAGCACTCACCCACGCAGTGTGTGCAGTGGCTCAGGATGGGTGTCCTCAGGGCACCAGGCAGGCCCTGTTATCAAGCTGAGAACTTAATGCAACAAGGTGTCATGATGTTATCATTAGGAGTTTGGCTTTGTCAGGGGAAAAGTTTGCTTCTGCAATCTCCATCCCTGAGGCCAGCTCTGCCTTCTCCCTGGTGCTCTGCCATTTGCTGAACCCAGGAACTTTCTGATTCTAATTATCGTGTCTGTGAGTAGGTGATGAACAGTACCATGCGCCAGTGGCCTGGGCTTTTTTTTTTTTAAGGTGTGTATTGTTTTTCATTTATTTATTTATTTATTTATAATTGACAAAAAAATTTCTGCCTCCTCCCAGCCTCCCATTTCGCTCTCCCTCCTCCCACTCCTTCCCCCCTCCCTCTCCAGTCCGAAGAGCAGTCAGGGTTCCCTGCACTGTGCAAAGTCCAAGGTCCTCCCCTCTCCATCTAGGTCCAGGAAGGTGAGCATCCAAACTGGCTAGGCTCCCACAAAGCCAGAACATGAAATAGGATCAAAACCCAGTGCCATTGTCCTTGGCTTCTCATCAGCCCTCATTGTCCGCCATGTTCAGAGAGTCTGGTTTTATCCCATGCTTTTTCAGTTCCAGTCCAGCTGGCCTTGGTGAGCTCCCAATAGATCAGTCCCTCTGTCTCAGTGGGTGGGTGCACCCCTCGCTGTCCTGACTTCCTTGCTCATGTTCTCCCTCCTTCTGCTCCTCATTGGGACCTTGGGAGCTCATTCCAGTGCTCCAATGTGGGTCTTTGTCTCTATCTCCATCCATCGCCAGATGAAGGTTCTATGGTGATATGCAAGATATTCATCAGTGTGGCTATAGGATAGGGCCATTTCAGGTTCCCTATCCTCAGCTGCCCAAGGAACTAACTGGGGACATCCCCCTGGGCACCTGGGAGCCCCTCTAGGTTCAAGTCTCTTGCCAGGCCAGACCCAGACATGGCCTTAGACAGCAGCTCAGGGCCAGTTGATACCTTGATTCCAGATGGCAGAGCAGGCCACTCAGATTGGCATGACTCCAGGAGCAGCACAGCCCTCGGGCACCAACATGGACTCAGGCTGCAGCCTAGACCCCAAGAATTCATGTGGCCTTTGGTGACAACATGGGCCACAGATATCAACACAGACCCCAGCTGTGGTAGGACAACAGATGCAGACATGGTACTTGGCCGTAGCCCAGGCCTGGATGCCACCATGGCCCCTGCAGCAGCGTGGCTCTCAGACACCAAAAGGGCTACCAGTGGTGGCCTAGACCCCTGACATCAGTGTGGCCTTTGATGGTAACAGAAGGCATAAATGTCAACAGATGTAGAGGCCATCGACTGAGGCAGGACCTTTGGTTGCAGCTAGGGCCCAGAGGACACCATGGCACCTTGTGGCACCATAGGTCACTCAGATCTTTATGGCCCCAACTGCAGCATGACCCTCAGACACCAACAAGGCCTCAGGTGGCAGTCCAGACCTCAGGCATCTTAGTGGCCTTGAGTGGCAACAGGGGTCATGAATGTCAATAGAGTCCCCAGCTGTGGTAGGACCGCGAACCCAGACATGGCCTTTGGAGCAGCCTGGTCTCAGGTGGCAAGCAGGCCGCTCAGATCAGCCTCTTCCTAAATGCCTTTGCTTCTCCAGTTCTGCCACTTTCCACAGCACACGGGTAGTCTGCTGCTCTTCTCTCCACCGTATTATTTGCTCATCATAATGGCACCCACCTGCCCATCACCAGGTGGGCCTGTAGATGTTTTCACACGGCTCTAACTGTGAGGACCCAGGCTTGCTGTGGAATAACCCTTCTTTACGCTGTGAAAATATGTTGTTCTCATTGTTTAAAAAAAAAAAAAACTGATTGGCTGATGACCTTCAACCCTCCCCCATGGTCCTCATGCTCTCAATTTACTCAGGAGATCTTGTTTTTTTTCTACTTTCCATATACATTAGATCTATATGTGTCTCTCTTAGTGTTCTCATTGTTGTCTAAGTTCTCTGGGATTGTGATTTGTAGGCCGGTTTTCTTTCCTTTATCTTTAGAAACCACTTATGAATGTGATAATTGTCTTTCTGGGTCTGGGTTACCTCACTCAAAATGATATTTTCTAGCTCCATCCATTTTCCTGCAAAAGTCAAGAATTATGATTTTTCTTTCTGCTGTGTAGTACGTTTTCTCTTTTGTATGCTAAAAAGATAAATAGACATTTATCAACATCTGATCTCTCTTACAGAGTATGACAACATTTAGTCGAACGTTCGTCTCTGTGGATCAGTACGAAGGGACTGATAACTGCATAACCAAGGGTGAGAAACTCTGAAACAAATAGAACTTTGGAATAGCTCCCTATAAAGAAAGTAAAATATAAAGAAATAAAACAATCTGTTAAATAGAATAAAACAAAACAGAGCATCAGAAGGAGGACACTCTGAGCAGCTCTCAGCTCAGGGGGAGTTCTGTACAGAAGCTTGGAGTTCTGAAGGTAGAGGACATGCTGGTGGTGCTTGTGGAGAAGAAGTACCATGTAGCCACTGGCGCCTCCCATGGCTCCCTGAAACACAGCATCTCTCAGGACCATAAGGGTGAGAAAAATCCATCTTGTTATCCTGCTTTCTGGCAGAAAATAGCAATAGCTGCTGTCCCTTTTACTCTGAGTAACGTTCACACTATTGATATTTCTAATGGAATACAGTAAGTTCATGCTGATCAAGGAATTGAGGATCCAAAAGAAGAGCAGCAAGAAAAGAATGTGCTGTGGAGTCTTTAGGCTGAGCATCTGCCACCTGGAGGCTCTGGGACTGATGGTGATGGCCTGGACCACAGTGAGGAGACCGCTGGTGCAGATGGAGAGGCCCCGGGACACTCTTGCCAGGTAAACCACAACTTTACAACTGGTGTCATCTAAGAAATTTCTAAAATTAAAGGCTTCTATTGTCTTCAGCATTCCCTTTGAAAGAAGCATTATGATATTCGTGAGCGCCAAGTAAGCAAGAATGAGGTGAATAGGTTTCTTCTCAGTGCTTTGGAACATGTGCATGTAACTCACGAAAACTAAGACGTTTCCCATGGTGCCAACCCCAGTGAGATAGAAGAAGACTGTGCCCTTGACAGGATCCAAAACCATCCTTAGAGCTGATGCAGAAATGCTTGATACAGCAAATGCCTTTGTGAAGAAATCAGTGAATCATGATAAACATCAGCAAAAATTCCTTTAAATCTGCTCAGGTTTCTGGAGGAAAGGGAATGATATATATTATTGTTCATCTATGGACACAGAACTTACTTGAAGACTTGTTTTAAAAAATCTAAATTTTCAAGCTATATATTAATTTATACTCTAAAATCTAATCTACTTGTTCAGATTGATATATCTCACCTATATTCTGTCTCAGCATGGCTGAAGTAACACCAGTGGCCCCAACCAGATTTTCTCTAAGCATTTTATTTTTCATTCTATCCCATTCTTGTAGTCCAGTTCTGTAAATCATGCTCACCCATCTGCCATGTGGCATATACAAACATCTGTGAAGTCCTATCGTTTTAACACATTGACCACCTCCCAAATTCAACCACACTTTGATTTCTAACAGAGCCTGGAGCTGTTCTAGATATGTTGAAGTTTATCATATGGATTAGAAGATTAATTAGGCATCATGCTATAAAACAAAGATATGTTTAAGATTGGGACCTGATAAAACTTTGTTTAAAACAATTAATAAATAAAGGATCTGGCGCCCTCTTTTGGTTTCTGCGGGCACAAGTCATGAAAGCCAGACGGTTACTGGTAGGAAAAGCAGATTTTAAAAAATAAAAATTTTAAAAATAATTGGTTGGCAAATCCCTGGTATGAACTGATTGTTCTCATGGAGGGCCAGGGTGTCACTTTGCCGCCGTCATGTGACATTTAGGAGCAGCTGTGTTTCCAGGTGGCTTTGTGGCTGTTTTATCCCTGCCTTTCCCAGCACAGGTAACGTGAGAGTGGCAAGGCTGTGTACGATTGGTGCGGCTGTTTTCAGTTCAGGCTAGGATCGGCTCTGACTCTTCTAAGAGCTCAGTCTCCCTGACTAGCAATGCATGTCACATGACGGGCACTTTTTACACAGCAAAAGAGATCAGGACGCTCAATTCAAACTTTGGATTTGTCCAAGTTTTATGTTCTTGAAATGCAATTCTGCAAGCCTCCTATCTTTCCTTTGTATTAAATATTAAAGATTGTTGCAGATCTCTGCCCTGAAGGTCTCTGACAACATGAACTATGTACTCTAGGCCTGTACCCAGGTCAATAACAGACGGCCTCACTCTTCCAGGAATATCAGTTATTGCCTTTCAACCCCTCTGACAAATGGGGTGATTTGTACCTGGACCATTGCACTATAGAGAACAGAACATTGCTGTAAATTCTCAGCACATAGGGGCTGGAGAGATGGCTCAGAGGTTAAGAGCACTGGCTGCTCTTCCAGAGGTCCTGAGTTCAATTCCCAGCAACCATATGGTGGCTCACAACCATCTGTAATTTGATCTGGTTCCCTCTTCTGGCATGCAGACAGAACACTGTATAAATAATAAATAAATAAAAAAATTTTTAAAAAAAAAAAAAAAAAAAAAAAAAAAAAAAAAAATTCTCAGCACATAATGAAACACTCTGCGGCTTTTATAGCAATCACAGGAGTGTAAATGAGCAAGCCTGGGATAAAAACTAAGTATTTTGTCAGAGATGAGAATATACTAAAAGTGTTGACACTCAACACATCTCAGTGTCTTGATGGACTTCTCAATTCTATTCAGAGCTCTTCTGTCTGTCCATCTGTCTGGGACTGCCTGCTTCTTTCTAGCCCTCTGTTCCTTTCCACACACTTCCATGATCATATGTAATGAGTGATGTCTCTCTTTTCTGACTGAAATGGATACTGTCAGAGGAAGAAGTCACCATAATATTACAGACACCTGGAAAGTCTTTCAGAAAAGTAGGGGTTTTTACTCCTTTTTTCTTTTTATTTATTATTCTCTCATACAAGACATCCTGACTACAACCTTCCCCTTCCTCCACACTTCCCAGCCCCCATCCCCACCCTTCTCCCCCAGATCCATTGCTCTTCTATTTACCCTCAGAAAAGAGCAGGTCTCCCAGGAGTGTCAACTGAACACCACATAACAAGATGCAGTAAGACAAGGAACAAAACCTCATGTCAAGGCTGAATGAGGCAACACAGTAGGAGGAAAAGGGTCCCAGGATAGACAGAAGAGTCAGGGACACCCCCATTCTCACTGTTAGGACTCTCACAAAAGCCGCAAGCTAAACAACCATAGCACATATGCAGAGGACCTAGCAGAGACCCATTACAGACTCCGTGATTGCTGCTTCAGTCTCTAGAAGCCACTATGAGGTCAGGTTAGCGGATTCTGTGGTCCTTGTTCTCCTGGTGTCTTTGATCCCTCTGACTTTTAGAATCATTCCTCCCCTATGGACAAGTGTGCAGCCTTGTCTCGGGCCAGCACATGACTACTTGTCCAATGGGTTTGCTAGGGGTGAAGTATCCAATGAAAGGGGTTTTCACTTGGCAAGGAGCAGTAAATAACAGGACAGCATACAAATCTGCAAAATTCATGCAGTTTGCAGGCTCTTTTCTCTCCCATTATACATTCTTTGGGTGGTTCTTAGTTTTACTCTGTCAGTCACACAGGCAACAGCTGTGATTTCCCTTGGAAATTCTGTTCTTTCCCGGTCATTGTCCCATAAGATTCATCAGGGCACTTCTCAAACCTCTTATCTGGAATAGCTAACTACAACTTCTAATCCTGGGAGATTTCCTGACACAATAGAGACAGTCAGGTACCCTTGGAACATTTCCATGCCTCACAGTTCCGGAAAGGAAAGCAGGGCATGCATACACAGAATATGGAAAAGACCTCATGAACACAAATAGTGCCAGCTGTTGAGAATATATTCCCTGGACACCAAGAATAGAATCAATAGTAGAATCTGGTACATCCCAAGAGGAAGAACTGCATTGCAAAATGAGGGATGGATAGATCGATCTTTGCTATACATAGGAGCTTATATTGGTGGAAGAAGGTGTGGGATAGTGGGATGGGGAAGGGGCCTTATTAAAGTCTGCCTTTTACAGAGAGAATGAAACATGGGACTCTCTTGTGGAAAAGGGAACTGTATAAAAATATCTTGCAGACAAGAAAGAATTGTTTGTGTTTGACTTAAACATTAAAGCATTGTATCCTTGTTTATTACTTTTTAACTTTATAAGTGCAAGTAGCTGCCAACTGACATAAATGATCCAAGAACAGGAAGTGTCTGGCTGAATATTTAGTTAAGCTTGCAAAAATGCCATTATTTTAGTTAAGGCTGCAAAATGCTGAACTATCTGTCTAGAATAAAGTTATATATGAGGTGGGAAAGTATATTTGAGGTAACACAAAGGGGAACAATATGGGCTTATATAATGATCATGACATATTTCTTAAAAGTAAAAAATAGGACCCAATAATAAAACCATTTATGTAAGCCTGGTAGAAAAAATCTCTTAAAAGTATGAATAAAGACTAATTGTGCTATTTGAGGCCACTTGAATTCAAGGCATCTAGTGGTCCTAGGTTTTCCTGGCTCCAATGATGCCCCTTTCACGTCTCAAGACCTCAGCCTGAGCCACAGTTGAACCCTGGCACCAGCCCCATCATCTGTGGGGTTCCCGGAGCTTTGTCGAATGATTGGCTTAGGTCTCTGCTTTGACCTCATGGCACGACAGTCACAACTCTGACTCCAGAGAAGTCGTTTTCGAAATTGATTGTGCAGGGAGGACCAGTGGGAGGGAAGGAGAGGAAAAGGTGGTCAGGATAGTACAGGAAATTGCAATGACTTATGCATGGGAATGTCAGAATTGTACCCATTGCTTCACACAGCAGCAAAAGAAAAACAGCTGCAGCAAATAAAAGCAAAAGAGAGGATGGCTTTGCATTCTGATAGATGGATAATGTTCCATCTGGATTCCAAATCAGCAGGGACTGGGAAGAGAATCTGTAAGACCTAGCTTTCTCAAATTAAAATATACGGTTATTGCTCCTTGACTCAATTATATTAGGGTGAGATTATCTTGGGTTATAGCAACTCAAATCCGGCAAGTTCATGACTTTATTTCTTTAAACTTTTCTTGTTGTTATGAGATACCTGGGTATCTCTTAGACTGGCCTTGACCTCACCAAGGTCCACCTGCCTCTGCCTGCCTGAAGCTGGGATTAAAGGCGTGCACCACCATGCCAGTCTTATTTTTTTCATCTTTGTAGTTTTTAATAGTCCTCACCACCATCTAGAAACATATGAAGATACTGACTTATGAGTTTTGTACAACATCACATGTCAGGACAGAGACTTTAAGGGTCAATTCACAAAAGAAACCTTCAAATTAAACAGCACCAGGCCTGGGCAGTTAACAGTCAAACTACAACAGAAATGGGATTGCAGGGACAAGAAATGTAGAAATTCACTGAAAATGAAATGGATGGATTGAATTTACATCACTGCCATCCTTATAAGGCAAATGAACTCTGAGGTTAGAGAAAATGGACATTTTCCATAGAAATCTGAAAACTTTCTATTTGTGTTTAGTTATTGGAAGAAAGGAGGACCCATTAGACAAAGATTCACCCCAAAACTCCTGTGACAGCAGACCCCGAGCACAGGGAATGAAGCACCTGTGTTTTCCTGACGTCACAGCTCATGGAACTGACCCCAGTTATTTTAAAGGCCAGAAGAAGAGTGAAGGTGACCAGGCTCAGCCTCTTGCCTCTACTCCTTGATTTTTTCAAAGAGAGTCAGCTGTGTGTCTTTAACAAAATGATGCATGGCACACATGATTAAAAGAAACGGGGAAGTCTACTCACCACGGTGCTGAGGGGCAGACAGGCTCTGGGTCCTCCCGGCAAGTGAGCCTTCTCGGGTTATATTTGTACGTTCAATGTTTGTAGAGCACCTGTCACCACAAAGTGTCCTCAAGACACTAACACATCACGTGTCAGGGGAAAGGAAGCTTTCGGCAAGACCTCAGTCCCTAACGTACGGCTTTCCCTCTCCCTCCTCAATTACTACATTTGTTTGCCTCAAAAGTTACCTCTGGATTAATTAGGTTTTCATTATATTATAGAAACAAGTGACGTGAGAAAATGAACAACAGCAAAGTTTCTATGTCTAGAGATCCCTTCTTTATCTTTCTAAACTAAATCTAGAAGTCAGAATAGAGACCTGCTTCTGATACAGAAAGAGGTCAGTTCTCTTTCTCAAGTCCTCTGTTGTGTGGAGGACATAACAAATGACATCCAACACGTTACACTCTATTTTCTGAGCACATCCCAACCATATACCTGAGCAGAACAAGATGTCTTTGCTTCATCTGAACACATTCTAGGTCACAGTTTGCCATAAGAGACGGGTTTACTCCTTCTTCGTTAAATAAATGGTACCCCGAACCAGATGGACCTCCCTTTTCCACTTCAAATTCTGTCCCAACACCCCTGTATTCTTGTAACACAAAGGCACTCCTGATACCCAATGCAGGATAAAGATCCTTGGGCTGTGAAGGAAGGAAAGTCCTTTATTGCCTTCTTTCTTGATTTTGAAAGGGAGATTGAAGCCTGGATGGATCAAATTGTCCCATCATATTTTGAAGGGTGAATACAAATAGAAAAATGAAACCCTTAATTTTCAATGAAGCAAAAGGACAAGATTAATCTCAATTGTTTCTTTTAAAACATTTATATATATATTTTCTTTCCCCTTTGAGATGTTTTCAAACTTTTGGTTTCATCCTCCATTCTCGTAATAAACCTACAATCAATCCTGGAAGGATCCTCATGTTTGTAAGGTATGCATGTGTTGTCATTAGTGCTAAGAAAAAATATGGACTTCATTCTCTCCCACTTGACAATCTGGAGCATTTTGTTTTTTACTATTATGGAGAGATTGACTGTAGAGAGAGAGACACGGGATTTTTATTTTTTGACTAGTGGAGAACGGCATTTACTGGGATGTGGAGATACAAAATACAGTCCTGTGCTTCTGCTCTTGACTGCCAAAATATATGACTGCAAGGTTTCTTCAAGGAAGAGTCCTCATAGGGGCATCAGAGAGCCAAGAAATGCTGAGAACCCAATCTCATGTGCCTGCCGTGAGAATCAGGGTCTCCTGGATTAAACTACACTTTGTGACATGATGTACCACCTGGAGCCTCCCTGAGCCTTGTCTCTTGCTTGAAGCCCTGCATGAGGGACAGGATTCTCCCTTTGCAGGCCACCTTGCCTTGCGCCAGATGCTAGAGTCCTTATTATTTTGTTACAGATCTAAAGCTGAGTATTTCCGAATCCACCTGACCTCTCCTCATCTACTCTTGCTATAACACAGTAGTGTTTTCCCTACAGCACAGCCCTTCTTTCAGTGAGAGCACCTGGTGTTTTATTTCAGACTTGTGCACATACCAGCAACAGCTGGGTGTTTCTACTCTGCCATCTTCCCCCGCATCACTGTTGTTATCTATCATAACCAGCAAAGCCTTTGCTATCATAGTATCACAGGGAGATGGCATCCCATCCAATACAGCGAGAAGCAGTAGAAACAGAGGCAGTGTGTTCTTGAAAATTCCATAGTTCTTTTTTTACCGATGTTTTTTCTGGCATTGGCATTTGAGAAACAATCAACATTTGGGGTTCCATGCTTGCCTCCATGTCACCATGTTCCCTGCCAAGAGTTCCCCACTGGAGGGGTATTTAAGACAAAAACTTGCTTCAATAAATGGAGACCTTGACAAGAATTTTGCTTGGTCTTTGATTCTCTCTCTTGCCCATGTTCTTTCAGATAGTGCCTCTTCGGGACTCTGGAATAACTGGACCTGCTGGGTCGGTCACTGTTGCAATAAAGGCATGGCTGATACAGAGGTAACCAGATGTTCTCTGATTGAATCTGGAACACAATAAACAGAACGAAATTCTTATCTGGTACCAAATAGATGGTCTAAAGTCTGTATCATGAAGATACTGCAGCTTTGGGTCTGCATGTCAGGTCCCTTCACGTGCTGTAGCAGATCATAGATGGGGTGGATACTGGGAAAGACAAATCATAAGCCTGAGTCTGGATCTGGGCAGCGGTAGGGTTGGTTGCAGGATGGGAAATGGGTACAGCTGTTCCATGATCACAATTTCAGCGCTGGCTGACCCACACCCCGACTACAACCAAGCCTTTATATTGTAAATAAGTTCTGGTGTGTAAGGGGCAGTCATGGTAAATGCAATCATGCAGATATTTGACAAAGGACTCTATTCTTTATTTTGTGGAAACTTTTGAGGGTCAGCCTGGAGTCTCAAATGCTTTCTGGATGACTTCTATTAAAAAATCTACTTTTCAATTCAGAATGTTCATGAGCTTCATGCCATGCAGACAAATGTACTTCTTTAAGTCCATATAGAGACAATGATCATAACCATGTCCTTGAAATACAAGCTAAATAAATTTGTCTTTATAAAGTTAGCTTGTGCCGGGCGGTGGTGGCGCACGCCTTAATCCCAGCACTTGGGAGGCAGAGGCAGGCGGATCTCTGTGAGTTCGAGACCAGCCTGGTCTACAAGAGCTAGTTCCAGGACAGGCTCCAAAACCACAGAGAAACCCTGTCTCGAACCCCCCCCCCCAAAAAAATAAATAAAGTTAGCTTGCCTCATGTATTTATTGCAACAAAAGTAGTTAAACACCATGACTATAGACTTATTCTCTGGCACATTGCTTTTTTCTTTGTTGACCACTCTGCTAATACAGAAATTGACAAACATTTGAGTAAGCAAAAAAAAAAAAAAAAAAAAAAACTAAGGCTCAAAAGAAAAGAAAGTTGCTGATAGTCTCTGTCTAGAATAAATGGATTCAGTAAGATAGGGCCTTAAATGCAAAAGAAAACACACCAGTAGTATTAATGTATCAGAGACTAATAAAAGTGGTAAAGATTGTTATTTTCTTTCAGAAAATATCAGAAAGCTGCAAGATGAAATTGATTTTTTCATTATCATGATTCTAAGAGATACCCTGTTGAAGGGCATCATGATGACCCATTGGCTACATAGTATTTCTGCTTCAAGAATACCACCAGCATGTCCTCCATCTCCAGATCACTAATTTTCTCTGCAGAAATCATCCTGAATGGAAGCCACATGAAGGACTCTCTGATATTTTTCTGTCTTTTATTGAACAAATCAGTCAAAGTACTACACGCTTTAAACTGTTTTATTTTTCTCTAAACTTAAAAATAAACAAAATACTTAGAATTTTTCTAAACAAAATAACAGAGACAACAAAGGGATCCTTGCTGGACCAGAGATAATTATTTTTCAATTTCTATCTATCATGATATATGTAATGTACAACTTAGTTTCTCTGCATCTATATTTCCCCCACTCAACAGAGAGGATAAAAATCCTTGTTTCCCCCAAAGCTGTCATTTCAGCAGAAACACTTCTAATTTCTAGTATATGTCAGCTTCACCCACATGTTAGAGATACCATTACACAGGGCACAAAGAGAGATCAAGTGACTTCGAACTCATCTCCCAAGAACCCAGTGGTGCTTTCTCTTCAAAAACAAAATGATGAAAGCTGGGCAGTGGTGGCATACGCCTTCAATCACATTCGGGAGGCAGAGGCAGGCAGATCTCTGTGAGTCTGAGGCCAGCTTGGTCTATAAGAGCTAGTTCCAGGACACAGGCTCCAAAACTACACAGAGAAACCTTGTTTCGAAAAACAAACAAACAAACAAAAACCAAACAACAACAACAACAAAACAGAAAATGATGACATCATCACTTCTAATATCAGGCCTACACCCACATTTATTTACATCAGGTTGTATTTGATTTAGGAAAGACTCCTAGGAACTAGGATAAAAAGTTCACAAAAGGACCACTCTTGGACACACATAAATTTTAGAAGTGTCCTTGAGGTTTTATATTGTACATACATTGCTTTTAGAATCAGGCCAACATTAGGGAGGCAAATAATATTTCAAGTCTCATATATTTCATGGACAGGAATGAAACTCTCAGTTACAGAAAACACCTTAACAGGTAGAACAAGGGGCTCTAAACTTGTTCTGGTCCATGTTTGGAACTTACTCAGTAAACAGAATCTCCGGTGCTGAGAATCATTAATTCTACTCTTGTTTAAGGAGGGATTTAGAAAGGAAAAAAAGAGACTTGATCTGTGTGTGAGAAGCTGGTCCCCTGCCAGGCCATAGATGGCCCTTTGGGAAGATGGAAAACAGGGAGGAGATACAGGGAGCTCCATACACAGAAACTTAGTTGTTCATTTTCTCACTTCATATCCTTCTTCTCGTAATTAAACCCTAATTAAGCTTGAAATAACTTCTGAGCAAAATAGATGGAGTAATTGTGAAGAGAGAGGGAAGCTGTACTTCAGGGACCGGGGCTCTGCAGAGGCCTTCCTTCCCCCGACACCGTGACAACTTGAAACGTGAAGTCTGCAATTCCTGATAGAAGCCAAGAGCCCACAAATCCTGAAGTACAAATACAACCTGGCAAGCATCACCTACCCAGAGCTGCCCCAGATCCTGTCTGCACCACAGAGGTTAAGGTGAGTACATGGAGGTAAGGTCTGTGATCCCCTCAGCTGTGCCATGGAGAGTTTCATAAAAGCAGAAAACTCTCTGACTAATCCAGGGAGCAGTTGAGAGGCTCTGTGATCACCAGAACCCCTACTTTCCTTCTGGCCCCAAGAAGGCTGGTTCTGGCACCAGAAAGATCAAAGGAGACTAGTTCCTGGAGACACAGAGATGGAACAGAAATGCTGAGGTATCATTATCCATCCTCAGGCTAAAGTATCATGACAGGGTCTGACTGAGCCTTTGCCTGAGGCTACCTGTCAAAATGAATCAATAAGAAACATAAGATTTTCAGATGTCTGTCAAACACTGGAGAAGATCACTCCTATAATGTCAGCACTAGAGAGACTTGTCAAGGGAATTGTTCAGGGCTAGCCTTGTTTACAGAGGGACACTCTCCCTGAAAAATTACTTGATAAATGAAAGAAAATAAAATCCTTCTTTCAGGTGTAAGTTTGCCAGCACTGTGACTCCAACAGTGTCACTAGTGTGTGTAACATTTACACTTTTCTCTTTTGATGCATTTTCACTTTTCTAATATTGGCATAGTTTTACAATAGCCTTCTAACTCCCAGTTTGAAGGTTTTCTGTCTGTATCCATCTTTAAAGGCTCTGGATTTTATCACATACTATTATAATACTTGTCTTAAATTCAGTCATTATATGCCTGGCTGGTGAAGAATACAACACTCAGTGTAACAGTTACCATTGCCTTCTTGAGAACTGCTGCTATTTAGGATCCAGGCTATGAACGAGTGCACTCTGAAACAGCTCATCTTAAGTTTATCCCATGCTAAGCAGCAAAGAACAACAATCTTTTAGTTTTGTCTGTTTGCCTGCCTGCTTGTTTCTTTTAGAGAAAACCAGAATGTGTGGATGTAACCTACCTCAGGCTCTTAGGGGTTAGACTCATCCTGGCATCACCTGTCAATCTAAACACAAGTTCATCCCGCCTTTTAAATTCATTTCCTTTAGCATTTCCCAAATGATGTGGAAGATGAGACACCTCCTCCTCTACTGACAGTGACTTCAGTAGAAAGGAATCAGTTATTAGAAGATCAGAGCCTGGTCTAAATATGACTTGAAGCTTGGAAAAGGGAAGAGAGGACAAGAAAAGTGGGAATCCCCATGGAAGCAAAAATTAAAGAAATGGAAAATTGTTAATATTTTTTATTAGTACTTGGGATTTTGACAGACTCCAATCACTAACAAAACACTTAATGTTTTAATTCTAAATATGTCAGTGAATGCTGATACACTTTCTATTAATATGTGGAGCATATTTCATTTGTACAAATATTTAGATGGTATTGTGATTTCTAGGATTCATAGATACAGACAATAATTGCCACTTTGCTAGAGGAGCAGTAATAACTGACATTTTTAGAGTCATGAGGCCACCTGGACACAAACCTCAGACAAGGCTATGTTGATGAAGACATAGACATTTAAAGCAATCCTGTGAGTTTACCAGGAAGGAACAGAGGCATGGCAAGTTCTCAGTACACACAAACTCATGCATCCATTCTAATGTTCAGATTCCTCATATACTAGAAAAGCTGTCCAGAGCTCACCACAAATCCCTGAGAAATGAGAATGGAGCTCCAGAACTTGAAGAATAGCATCCTTCCTGAGTCCAAGTTCTGGAATCAGCTCGGTCTGGTGTATAAAAAACCAGTCTGCCAGACAAACAAGTTGGAGGAAAAGCAGGCTGCAAAATCAGCTGACATAATAGCTGCTCAAAAGGCCCCACAGAAGCAAATGACACCATGAACTTTTAGTGGAATCCCTGCTCACACCAGTTGCCCCCACGTACTTTGCTATGTGCAGTTGAAATTGAGGACTTGTAACTTTTGGCAGTATATAACACCCCATTAATCCAATTCTTAGGTTTACCTCACCAGCATCCCCTGGTCCAGAGCTGTTCTATGCTCCCTTACATGTCCTGGTGACTCACTGGGGTTCCAGATGCTCTGCAGTCATTCACTAGGATCATAGTGACTTCTGTTTTCTCCTCTTCTAGAAAGCAACACAAGTTTTCTGTTAGACATCATCCCTAACTGCAGACTGGTAGTTACATAAAAAATTTCAGGTTATATTTCGATGATTCAGCTTTATCTGTAAGGCTTTATCTAAAACGGCTCCACAATTGGACTTGACATTGAGAACTAATTTTTAAAAATAACTAGTAAACATTTATATGGAGTAAAATCAACATAAAAATTTTAAAAATATTGGGATATATCTCAACTGACCTTCTGAAAAAAATGTTGGGATGTAGAAATTGAAGTTATAAAGCTTTGAAGCCAAATGCAAATCCAGTAATTGTTACATTAATTAAGATGCAAATAGGAAAGGAGCCTGTGTCTTTGGAAACTGGGTTGGGAAGTATAATAAAATGAGGAAAAAAGAAGAAATTTGGTTGGAGAAATTTACAGTTCAATTCAGGATGCTGAGAGTTAACTAGGATAATCTGTACATGTAGACAGACAGCAAACAGACACCAAATACACACTTGAACAAGTCGCTTTTGCCTTTACAGAGCTTAAACATATCTCCTTTAAAAGTTAAGTTTTTTTTTTTCCCAGTTACTAAGCTCCCCTGTCAGAGCACACACATAACCCAGAGTCCACAGGGAAGAGGAGGAGCTCAGGGCCCCAGTGTACAGCAGCACATGTGTCCATCACTGACTCTCGTACCCTAGAAAATGTTATTATGTGAAATGTTTTTCAGATAAATGTCTAGCATTACTGATGCTTTTTTGAAAAACTCTTTCTATCCAGGAAGAAAGAAATGCCCTTGAAATATATTAAAGAAATAATTTTCTTCTTCATGACTGTGGTTGGCATGCTGGGAAACATTTCTGTTTCAGTGAATTATATGATCAGTTGGTGCGGAGGGCCTGAGAAGAAACCCATACACCTTATTCTCATTCACTTGGCCTTTGCAAACTTCCTTATCCTTTTTTCGAAAGGATTGCCAAACACAATGGTAGCTCTTGGTTTGAGAAACTTCCTAGATGACATAGTATGTAAGATCCTCATTTACCTGCAGAGGGTGGCCCGTGGGGTCTCCATCTGCACCAGCGGTCTCCTCACTGTGGTCCAGGCCATCATCATCAGTCCCAGAGCATCTGGGTGGAGGAGGCTCAGACCAAAGTCTGCATGGCACATCCTTCCATTCTTTTCAGTCTTTTGGATACTCAGTGCTTTAATAAGTGTGAACCTAATCTGTTCTGCCACAAGTATAAACCTGAATATATCACAGTTTAAGAGTGAAGACAACTATTGCTATTTTATACTAGAAAATCAGCAAACAAAATGGATTGCTCTCCCTCTCATGGTCCTGAGAGATGCTGTGTTTCAGGGAGCCGTGGGAGGCGCCAGTGGCTACATGGTACTTCTTCTCCACAAGCACCACCAGCATGTCCTCTACCTCCAGAACTCAAAGCTTCTCTACAGAACTCCCCCTGAGCTGAGAGCTGCTCAGAGTGTCCTTCTTCTGATGCTCTGTTTTGGTTTCTTCTATTGGGCTGACTGTGCTTTTTCTCTAATTATAAGTCTCTCTTTAGTGAACAATTCCTTGTTGGTAAATATTCAAAAATTTTTGGTCCTTGGTTATGCAACTTTCAGCCCCATTGTGTTGATTCAGAGGGATGGACTTCTGCCTGAGTGTTGGCATGCTTGGCGGGAGAAATTGAGAAAATATCTCTCTAATTTTTCTATTCAATGAGTGTGAAGAGCTCTCAGTTCCATAATATTGTGGGTAAGATAAAAATCTCACAAAGCAGGTCAGGCATGTGTTTATTCTCAATCTTCCTGGTGACTCACAGCCTTGAGCTGAGAGAGAGAGATCTTAGTAAATAACAGTGATAAATGAAACCTCATTCTCCACTTTTCTTCTCTTTTAAAGGAATTTTTAAAAACTTTTCTACATTTGAATTGCATGCAGATTTTCCTGCATTATGTCTGTGTAGCAATCCATGCCTGGTTCCTGTAAAGGGTAGAAGAGGTCATCCAACGCCCTGTGACTGACTGGAGTTAGAGAGGTTGATCTCAACCAAAGTGTGGTGGCTAGGAATTGATCCTGGGTCCTCTGGAAGACAAGCTAGTGCTCTCAACTATGGAGTCATGTCTCCAGCACAAAGAAAATGGTCTTAATTATATTTAGTAAAACTGGTTTTACTGTCACCATGACTGGAAGCACACAAATGAATTTGGTAAATTTTTATCAATTTTAATCAACTTTATTCCAAGAAATTCCATATCTTATACCTGATATTCTGCTTGCTAAATGTTAGTAATATGATGCTATTTGGGGTTCTTCAAAGTGTTTGTATGTTTCCATGTTTAGAAAATGTTTTACAGAATTCTGAAAAAATGATATGAACTACATCACTTCACAGAATCCAATGCACCAGTCACAGAGAGTAAATGTGCTGAAATGTTTCGTTGGTGTTATATTCATGAAGGTTTTCTGCAAGAATAAAGATTGTAGATATGGGATAAGCTGGATAAGGTATATGTAGAGAGCTGTGTGGAGCCGCACCTGATGGCGATGTGTAGAGAGCTGCGTGGAGCCGCACTGATGGTGCTGGCTTCCGCCCTCCGCGATCCCGAAAGCGAGTGCTCTCTATAATAATCAACTCCTAATATGGCTAAGGCCTGACTTATGCTATTATCACTTAATGATCGTCAGCTGCTTGCATATGCGTGGACCTATGGACAGTGCCCACGTGGCAATCCGGGGTTGGCGGCCCGTGCCTTTTAAGGGCTGGGAGAGGTTTGCCCGAGGGGAGAGGGAGAGAAAGGGAGAGAGGGAGAGAGAGGGGGAGAGGGAGAGAGAGAGAGAGAAAGGGAAAGAGAAAGAAGCTGTAAATAAGATCCTGAATAAACTGCTTGCAAGAAGAGCTCCGGTGTTGTGTCTTACTTGCTGGCCAAGGTGGGCGCGACAGGTATACACAGTAAAGTTTCATTTATATCCATCTATAGTTTCTATGTTAATTACAAAATATGGATTTGCCTTTCTGTAAGAGTAATAAGTAGTGAGATTGAAGAAGTTGAAGCTTGTTTGCAGCTGTTCTTTGTCAATGCCCTGTTTGTTCCCCACAACACTATCCAGCTGTTTGTCAACAAAGAGCTGCAAAAGGATCTGATTCTACTTTCATTTAAATAAGGGATTCACTACTTGATTTCTTAAATTGGACACACACAATAAGATATTGACATGGTTCTAAGACTCTGATAAACCCATTCTGAATAATTCTAATTGATATAATCATTGGAACAAAAATTGCAGAATCACTAGAGGTAGGTTTATGTCGTCTTTAAAAAAAGCGCTCTGTCATATATTACTAAACCCTTGTAACATTTTGGGAGCATCATGGCTCTACTTTGCAGTGATGTGTAAATTTTTATATTTTGCTTGGTTGCACTGTATATACAAAACATTTAAGTAAGTGATGTGTACTGTATTGTTCTATAGATTATTAAATAGCTTGTTCTTCTGATATAAGGATGTATTTGTATGCATGTATCTGTATGAGTGTATGCCACATTTGTGTATGTACCCACATAGACCAGAAGAGGACATTGAGTCCCAGGGAACTAGAGTTACATGTTGTCATTTTTAGGATTTCAGCACGAGTTGGGACCTTTATGGGTCCCATGAGGTTGAGGACCACACAAGAGCGACGTTAGTGGCTGGTGGGTAGGTCCAAACCTCAGCAGGTGACAAATATACCATAGAGACAGAGTTTGAGTGTGGAGTTTATTGAAAAACGGCTAGAAGGAAGGGAAGGGGAGAGGGAGAAAGAAAGAGGAGAGAGAGAGAGAGAGAGAGAGAGAGAGAGAGAGAGAGAGAGAGAGAGAGAGAGGAGAGGGGGGTAGAGCTTGTCTCTTAAAAGGACCTTTCGCACCTGTATACAGACTAGGACCCTGGGCTGGCCTGGGTACTGCCTGGTTACATCCTGCCAGATGACAGGGCAGGGCAGCATAATACCTGCATCCTAATATTCCTGTCTTTTCCTTGTTAAAAAAGGTGAGGAAATTAAAGGGAATAGCATGTGGGACAGGGATAGGGACACCAGGTTCTCAAGACTGCTTCCTGCTGATTTGTGGGTGTTGAAATCTTGGGAGACCTAAGAAAGCTGGGGTGCTGGCATCATCCTAGGGTATCTGGTTGTTTCACTGCTCTCCAGGCTCTGTGGAACTGTCCGGTGTCTCTTGGACCTGGTGAGGTATTGGCAGAGCAGAGGACAAGGCTAAGTTTAGGAAAAAAAATCTTTAGGTCCTGGTCATTGAGGGGGAGGGTATGAGGACCAGGGAAAGGTGGGGAGTTGTAGGCTGTTAGGGCCCGGTAATTGAGTGAGTGAGGGAGGGGTGCATCTGACCTGTTTGAGGTGAATCCTCCAAGTTGGCTCCCTGGAACTTACAAGAATTATTTGAGTTTGTGAAAACGTGAGTTTTAGGCACATTAACATTTCCTAATATAACAGTAGCATAATGAAAGAGAAATATGGAACAGGTTTTATTCTTTAAAGCATCTCAGATCACTTGCCTTTTTCAATTACCTAAGCTTCCAATCCTCATAACTTCATAACTTGCATTACATACTTTAGAACACTTTCTTAAATCCTCAAACACCCTTAATCCTCACATCTTAAGCTTTGTATTTTTACACGTGACCCTAAAAAGCACCCGTTCCTTTCCCATCACGATGACATCACCTTAACATTCAGGAGAAATCTGTTTTGTGAGTTTATTTCTTATCTGAGCCTGGCAATGAGATAATTTGTGTCTAGACTTAGTATTGGATCTAGAAGAGTGAGGCCTGTGACCTGAATTTTACAGAGAGCACTGAGAAGGGAACTGGCAAAGCTACCAGTCATCAAACTCCATCACGGAACTTGAGGAGGATAAATTTTACCTGAGTCAATAGTTTTAAAATGACAGACTTACTTGATTGGCTACCTGGGCAGCCACCCCAGGTCCTCCATGGTCGTTGAGGTCAGGTCTTAGGGCAACATTCATCTTTTGGTTGGCAATACAGGCCCTCACAAGCTTTAGAAGATTCTGTGGATTAGAAGTTTGTAGGAAGACTAAACTTCCCCTGAGCAATATGAGGAAGTTGATTCCAGTGTCCCATCGTCCACATCTGAAGAGGCTTGCAGCAGTTGAGGTGAAAGGCAGTACGCCCAATGGCTGGCACTTTCACTTGATGAAGTGAGTTACAGGTGGAAGCTTTTTGTATCCATTTATGTTCTTCAGAGGAAGTAGGGGTTGCTGCCAGGAGCCAACCTGTCTCTCTTATGAAAAGCCTGAATTAAACATCTAGATGCCAAATTCTGCAGATTTCTGAGCATCTGAGTGCTGTCTATTGGGTATGTATTTGGGTATATATGAGTTATGTCTATAATGACATCAGAGCAGGATTCACCTGGAGAGCTGGATCTATGCTGAGAGGTTGTGGGGAATTGTTTTACCCAGATTCCTCCAGCCTGACTGTAACTGGCTTTAGCTTAGCAGGACAGATTTATACTTGCAGAGGACAAAGGAGTAAAAGAAAATTTTGCAGCAGAACTGTAGCAGCAAAAACTGACAGTAGTGGAGAATAGTTTACAGGAAAACTCTAGGTTAACTTTTGTTAATCTGAAATCGATCTTTATAATGTAGAACATATTTTAAAGCTAGGTTGAATCACATATACATTATGTAGTAACAGATCTAAAAATATTTTTATCAGTTAAAAGCACACACCAATCTAAAATATTTGAGACTTGTTTTTATGTCTAGAAAAAGATAGAATGAACAAAGTTCATTATTAGGAATGTTCAAACCATTTTTTAGCAGTAAGCACATGTGCATATACACGCATTTGAATTTAAGGTGTATACATACACACACACATACAGAGTTAAAGTTTTCTTAAAAATCATGTGAGTAGTGAGGAGAGGAAGCCGGCATTTCCATTTCTGACTCATACAAGGCAGCAAACAGACAGGACATTAAAGAGAGACAGAGAAAGAAAAATAAAGTGCAGAATCCAAGTCACAGATTCCTAGCAGGTGAAAGGGAACAGATCCCTTGCAGGTGGAGCAGGCAGGTGGGTGGGGTCCCTACAAGCCAGGAGGGCAAACTAGAAAGTTAGCAGGCAGAAGTTACAATGTCACACTCAGCAAAGATGGTGGTTAGGTCCCACCTGTCCTTAGCCGACAAGGCGCCCTGCCTGTGGGAAGTCCAGGGCCTTCCCCCCTCCATCCAGGCTTAGGAAGGTTTGCATCCAAATAGACTAGGATCCCAAAAAGCCAGTACATGCAGTAGAGACAAATCCCAGTGCCATTATCATTGCCTTCTCAGTCTGCCCCAACTGTCAGCCACATTCAGAGGGTCCCATTTGATCCCATGCTCATTCAGTCCCAGTGCAGCTGGCTTTGGTGAGCTCCCATTAGATCAGGCACATTGTTTCACTGGGTGGACCAACCCCTCGCAGTCCTGACTTCCTTGCTCATGTTCTCCCTCCTTCTGCTCTTCAACTGGACCTTGGGAGCTCAGTCCAGTGCTCCGATGTGGGTCTCTGTCTCTATCTCCTTCTGTCAGTCTGACTACAGGACAAGGCTAGTTCAGGTACCCTCTTCTCCACTGCCCAGGGTCCTAGCTGGAAACATCCTTGTGGACATCTGGGAATCCCTCTAGAGTCCAGCCTCTTGCCAACCCCACAATGCCTCCCTTAATTGAGATATCTTCTTCCCTGCTCCCATATCTGTCCTTCCTCCATCTCAACCATCCCACTCCCCCAAGCTCTCCCCAACCCTCCCCTTGTCCCTTCTATCTTCCCCTTTCCCCTTCCTTGCACCCCCTCCCCCATGCTCCCAACTTTTGCCTGGCAATCTTGTCTGCTTCCAATTTCCAGGAAGATCTATATATGTTTTTCTTTGGGTTCACCTTATTACTTAGGTTCTCTAGGATCACGAACTATAGGCTCAGTGACATTTCTTTATGACTAGAATCCACTAATGAGTGAGTACATACCATATTAATATATTTTATCTCACTCAGGATAGTGTTTTTTTTATTTCTATTCATTTGCAAGCAAAATTCAAGATGTCATTTTTTTTACCACTGAGTAGCACTCTAACGTGTAGATGCTCCACACTTTCTTTATCCATTCTTCCATTGAGGGGCATATAGGTTGTTTCCAGGTTCTGACTATTACAAATAATGCTGCTATGAGCATAGTTGAACAAATGCTTTTGTAGTATTATTGGGCATCTCTTGGGTATATTCCCGAAAGTGGTATTGCTGGATCCTGAGGTAGGTTGATTTCCAATTTTCTGAGAAATTGCCACACTGATTTCCAAAGCAGTTGTACAAGTTTGCATTCCCACCAGCAATGAATGAGTGTTCCCCTTACTCCACAATCTCTCCAGCATAGGTTATCATTGGTATTTTTGATCTTACCCATTCTGCAGGTGTAAGATGGTATCTCAAAGTTGTTTTGATTTGCATTTACCTTATAGCTAAGGAAGTTGAACATGTCCTTAAGTATCTTTTGGCCATTTGAAATTCTTCTGTTGAGAATTCTCTGTTCAGTTCAGTACCCCATTTTTTAATTGGGTTATTTAGAATTTTAGTGTCTAGTTTCTTGAGTTCTTTATGTATTTTGGAGATCAGACCTTTGTCTGATGTGGGGTTGGTGAAGACCTTCTCTCATTCAGTGGATTGCCTTTTTGTCTTAATGACAGTGTCCTTTGCTGTACAGAAGCTTCTTAGTTTCAGGAGGTCCCATTTATTCATTGTTGCTCTTATTGTCTGTGCTACTGGGGTAATACATAGGAAGTAGTCTCCTGTGCCCATGTATTGCAAGCTACTTCCCACTTTCTCTTCTATCAGGTTCAGTGTGGTTGGATTTATATTGAGGTCTATAATTCATTTGGACTTGAGTTTTGTGCATGGTGATAGATATGGATCTGTTTTCATTCTTCTACAGGTTGACATCCAGTTATGTCAGCACCATTTGCTAAAGATGCTTTCTTTCTTCCATTGTATACTTTTAGCTTTTTTGTCAAAAATCAGGTGTTTATAGGTGTTTGTGGATTAATATCCGGGTCTTCAATTCTATCCCATTGGTCAACGTCTCTGTTTTTATGCCAATACCAAGCTGTTTTCTTTACTGTGGCTCTGTAATAGAGTTTGATGTCAGGGATGGTAATGCCTACGGAAGTTCCTTTATTGTATAGGATTGTTTTGGCTATCCTGGGTCTTTTGTTTTTCCATATGAAGTTGATTATTGTTCTCTCAAGGTCAGTGAAGAATTTTGTTGGGCTTTTGATGGGGATTGCATAGAATCTATAGATTGTCTTTGGTATAATTCCCAATTTTACTATGTTGATCTTACCAATTCAAAAACCTGGGAGATACTTCCATTTTCTGGTGTCCTCTTCAATATCTTTCTTCAAAGCCTTAAAGTTCTTGTCAAATAGATCTTTTATCTTGGTTAGTGTTATCCCAAGATATTTTATGCTATTTGTGGCTATCATGAAAGGTGATGTTTCTCTGATTTCCTTCTCTGCTTCTTTATCTTTTGTGTACAGGAGGGCTACTGATTTTTTTGAGTTGATCTTGTATCCTGCCACATCACTGGAGGTATTTATCAGCTGTAGGAGTTCTCTGGTTTTTAAACTCAGTCCTGAACCTACCTTTATTTACATTATATGACATTTGGGATAAGAAGGGCTTTCTAGGAACAAGTTCGAAAAATACACAGAAAGGCCACTCTTGGACACTGCTAAGTTAAAAATCTGCCTTTTATGTTTTGTAAGTTAAGAATACTTTTAGAATAAAGTCAGTATTGGGGTTCAAGTAAGTCCCATATGATATTTAAAGTACTGAAAGGCCAGGAATGAAAGAATCGTTTACAAAAATTCCTTCACTACCAACAGGCCCAGGTAGAACAAAGGACTCTAAATAGTCCTGGTCCATGCTTGGGACTTGATCAGAAAGCAGCATCTGCAGTGCTTAGCATCATTTATTCTACTCCTGTCTGATGAGGGATTTCAGAAGGAAAAGCGAGAGACCTGGTCTATGTGTCAGAAGTAGATTCTGCCCAGGTCACAGCTAGGTACTTTGAGAAGATGAAAAACAGTCAGAAGTTGCAGGGCACTCCGT
Organism: Chionomys nivalis; assembly: GCF_950005125.1. Taxonomy (NCBI): domain Eukaryota; kingdom Metazoa; phylum Chordata; class Mammalia; order Rodentia; family Cricetidae; genus Chionomys; species Chionomys nivalis. The sequence goes on from NC_080098.1 coordinate 42,218,763, forward strand.
ACACAGAAACTTAAGTTAGTCGTTCATCTTCTCACCTTTTGTTTTCCTTGTCAAAATAATTAAACTCTAATTAAGCTTGAAATAAGTTCTGAGCAAAACAGATGTAGTAATTGTGGAAAGAGGGAAGCTGTACTTCAGGGACCGGGGCTCTGCAGAGGCCTTCCTTCCCCCCGACACCGTGACAACATGAAACTTGAAGTCTGCAATTCCTTATAGAAGCCAAGAGCCCACAAATCCTGACAGTCCAAATGACCAGGCAAGTGTCACCTTCCCAGAGCTGCTCCAGATCCTGTCTGTACCACAGAGGTCCAGGTGAGTACATGGAGGTAAGATCTTCGATTCTCCCAGCTGTATCATGGAGAGTTTCATTAAAGCAGAAGACTCTCTGACTAATTCAGGGAGTAGGCAAGAGGCTCTGTGATCCTCAGGACCTCCACTTTCCTTCTGGCCCAGGCCCCAGAAAGATCAAAGGGGACTAGTTCCTGAAGATACAGAGATGAAACAGAAATGCTGAAGCATCGCTATCCATCCTCAGACTGGAGTATCCTGACAGAGCTCTGGCTGGGCTTTAGTCTAAGTTACTTTCTGATTGGATCAATAAGATACATAATATTTTCAGATGTCTGTAAACCCTGGAGATGATCATGATACATTGCTGTAATGTCAGCACTAGAGAGACTTGACAAGGGAATTGTTCAGGGCTAGCCTGATTTAGAGAGGGAGACCTCTCTTAAAAATAACTAGATAAATGAAAGAAAATAAAATCTTTTTTCCAGGTATAAGTTTTCCAGCACTGTGACTTCAACAGTGTTACTAGTGTGTGTAACATTTACACTTTTCTCTTTGGATGCACTTTCACTCTTCTACTCCTGGCATAGTTTTACAATAGCTTTCTACCTCTGTTTGACAGTTTTCTGTCTGAATCCATCCTTAAAGGCTTTGGATTTTATCACGTACTATTTTTTTTTTTTTTTTGGTTTTTTCGAGACAGGGTTTCCCTGTTGCTTTGGTGCCCGTCCTGGAACTAGCTCTTGTAGACCAGGCTGGCCTCGAACTCCCAGAGATCCGCCTGCCTCTGCCTCCCAAGTGCTGGGATTAAAGGCGTGTATAATACTTGTCTTAAATTCAGTAATTGTATTCCTGGCTGGTGAAGAATATAACACTCAGTGTACAGTTATCGTTACCATCTTGAGAACTGCACCATTTAGGATCCAGGCTGTGGAGGAGTACACCCTGAAACAGCTCATCTTAAGATTATCCCACGCTAAGCAGCAAAGAGCAATAATCTTTTTAGTTTTGTCTGTTTGCCTGCTTGCTTGTTTCTTTTACAGAAAACAAGGATGGGTGGATGTAACTTTCTTCAGGCTCTTGAGGGTTAGACTCATCCTGGCATCACCATCCATCTAAACACAAATCTGTCCCGTCTTTTAAATTCATTTCCTTTAGCATTTCCCAAATAATGTGGAAGATGAGACACCTCTTCCTCCACTGACAGTGACTTCAGTAGAAAGGAATCAATTATTAGAAGATCAGAGCCTGGTCTCAAATATGATTTAAAGCTTGGAAAATGGAAGAGAACAAGAAAATTAGTAATGCCGACAATATCAAGATTTGAACAAACAGACAATTGTTAATATCTTCTATTAGTACTTGAGTAAACTGAAAATAGGGATGTTGACAGTTTCCAGTCACTGAATAAACACTTATTTTTTAATTTTAAATATGGTAGTGAATGCTGATATACTTTCTATTAATATCTGGAGCATATTTTATTTGTACAGATATTTAGATGGTATTGTGCTTTCTAGGACTCACTGAAACAGGCAATAATTTCTTCTTTGCTAGAGGAATAGTTGAAATCAATAACTGACATTTCTAGAGTCATGAGGCCACCTGGATACTAATCTCAGAACAAGGCTAGCTTGATGAAGGTCACCCATACAATCATCGGTACATAGACAATTGAAGCAATCCTGTGAGTTTAACAGGAAGGAGGGCAGTGAACAGAAACATTGCAAGTACTCAGAACACACAAACCCATGAAGCTACTGTAATATTCAGATTTTTCATATCCTATAAAAGGTGCCCAAAGCTTACCACAAATTTCTGAAAAATGAGGATGGATCTCCGGAACTTGAAGAATAGCATCCTACCGCAGTCCAAGTTCTAGAATCAGCTTGGACTGGTGTATACAAAACCAGTCTGCCTGACAAACAGGTTGGAGGAAAAGCAGACTGCAAAACCAGCTAACATAATAGCTGCTCAAAAGGCCCCACAGAAGCAAATGCCACCTTGAACTCTTAGATAGTGGAGTCCCTGCTCACACCAGTATGTCCCCATGTACTGTGCTACGTACAGTTGATATTGACTCATGATTCAAAATCTGTACTCATGGCAATATATAATCCATCATTAATCCTGTTCTTAGGTTTACATTATCAGCATCCCCTGGTCCAGAGCTGTTCTATGTTCCCTTATGTGTCCTGAGGTAAATCACTGGGGTTACAGATGGCCAGAAGTTTTCCACTAGGATCAGAAATCTCTGCTACTCCCTGTTCTAGAAAACAACACAAGGTTCTGCTAGACACCATCCCTAGCTGCAGCCTGGCAGTTACATGAAAAATTTCAGGATATATGTTTATGATTTGCTTTAACTGTAGGGCTCTATCTGAAGAGGTTGTGCAATTGAACTTGACATTTATAACTACTTTTTAAAAAATTAGTAAATACTTATATGGAGTGAAATCACAGAGTGATCAACATAAAACTTTAAAAACATTAGCATGTCAAAATTGAAGTTATAAGGCTTTGAAGCCAGATGCAAATCCAGAAACTGTTACACTAATTAAGAGGAAAATAAAAACAAAGAGAAAAAAGAAGAATTTTGTTAGGGGAAATTTACAGTTCAATTCATTTATGATGAGAGTTAACTATGTCAATCCATGCATATGGACAGGCAGACAGACAAACAGACACACACACACACACACAAATACACGTTTTAACAAGTCAGTTTTGCTAATATAGAGCTCAAACACATCTCCTTTAAAACTTTAGAGTTTTATTCCAGTTACCAAGCTCACCTGTCAGAGTCCACAGGGAAGAGGAGGAGTTCAGGGCCCCAGTGTACAGCAGCATATGTGTCCATCACTGACTCGTATACCAGAAAATGCTATTATGTAAAATGTTTTTCAGATAAATGTCTAGCATTACTGATGCTTTCTGGAAAGACTCTTTGTATTCTGAATACAAAATTTTCTACCCAGAAAGGAAGAAATGCTTTTGAAATTTATTAAGCAAATAGTTTTCCTCTTCATGACTGTGTTTGGCACTCTGGGAAACATTTATATTTCTGTGAGTTATATGTTCAGTTGGTGGGGGAGCACTGAGAAGAAACCTATACATCTTATTCTCATCCACTTGGCTTTCACAAACATCATAATGCTTCTTGCAAAAGGATTGCCAAAGACAATGGCAGCTTTTGGTTTGAGAAACTTCCTAGATGACATAGGATGTAAGATCCTCATTTACCTGACAAGGGTGGCCCGTGGGGTCTCCATCTGCACCAGCAGTCTCCTCACTGTGGTCCAGGCCATCATCATCAGTCCCAGAGCATCTGGATGGAGAAAGCTCAGACCAAAGTCTGCATGGCACATCCTTCCATTCTTTTCATTCTTTTGGATACTCAATGCTTTAATAGGTATGAACCTAATCCATTCTGTCACAAGTATAAGCCTAAATATATCACAGTTTAAGAGTGAAAGCAATTATTGCTATTTTATGCAAGAAAGTCAAAAAATAAAATGGATTGTTCTCCCTCTCATGGTCCTGAGAGATGCTGTGTTTCAGGTTGCCATGGGAGCGGCCAGTGGCTACATGGTACTTCTTCTCCACAAGCACCACCAGCATGTCCTCCACCTTCAGAACTCCAAGCTTCTCTACAGAACTCCCCCTGAGCTGAGAGCTGCTCAGAGCGTCCTCCTTTTGATGCTCTGTTTTGGTTTCTTCTATTGGGCTGACTGTGCTTTTTCTCTATTTTTAAGTCTCTCTTTAGTGGATAATTCCTTGATGGTAAATATTAAAAAATTTCTGGCCCTTGGTTATGCAACTTTTAGCCCTCTTGTGTTGATTCACAGGGAAGGACTTCTGCCTGATTGTTGGCATGCCCAGTGGGAAAAATTGAGAAACTATTTCTTCTATTTTTCTATTAGATGATTGTGAAAGAACTCTCAGTTATGTAATATTGTGGGTAAAACAAAATTCTCACAAATCAGCTTAAATATGTGTTTATTCCCAGACAGTCTTCCTGGTGACTCAGCCTTGACCTGAGACAAATATCTAAGTAAATTACAGTGGTAATTGAAACCTTATTCTCCACTTTTCTTCTTTTTGAAAGAATTTTTTATAATTCCTATATTTGTATTGTGTATTGATAATTTACCAGCATCATGTTCTTGTAGCACATTGGTGCCTGGTGCCTATAAAAGGTAAAAGAGATTATCAAATGTCCTGTGATTGACTGGAGTTAGAAACATTGTTATACACAAAAGTGTGGTTGCTAGAAATTGAACCTGGGTCATCTGGAAGATAAGCTAGTGCTCTCAACTACTGAGCCATGTCTCCAGCACAAAGAGAATGGTCTTAATTATATTTTGTAAACTGATTTTCCTATTACTGTTACTGGAAGCACACAGATGAATTTGTGTAAAAGGACACTGTGCCTCTGTTTTCTTCTCCTCAGACCAGAATAATCACAGAGAAACATACTAATTGCAACACTGTTTCCCTGATGGCTCAGCTGGATTTCTAGCTATCTCTTACATCTTAAATTTATCCATTTCTATCAATCACCATGATGGTGTGGCCTTCTAGTACGGTTCCGGTGTCTTTCTCCTCCAGCAACTACATAGCAACTGCCGGACTCAGCCTTCTTTCTTCCTTCCTTCAGTTTAATTTTCTTGTCTAGCTCTATTCTGCCTGGCCATTGAACAAAGCTGCTTCTTTTCTAACCAATGTTAATAAACCATATTCACAGCATAGAGAGTGGAATTTCCATATCAAATTTGACAAATTTTGTCAATTTCATAGTAATTTAATCATGTTATTCAAAGAAATCCATTATCTTGTACTTGATGCTGTACTTGCTAAATGTTAGTTTAGCTATGATGCAGTTTTGAGATTCTTCAAAGTGTCTGCATGTTTCCATCTGTAGAAAATATTTTACAGATTTGTGAAAAATGACATAAACTATGTTCACTTCCTAGAATCTCAATGCACCAGTGACAGAGCTTAAATGCACTGAAATGTTTCTGTGGTCTTATATACATGAAGGTTCTCTGCAGGAATGAAGGTTGTCCATATGGGATAAACTGGATAAGGAATACATGGTAAAGTTTTATTATATCCATCTATAGTTTGTATGTTGATTAAAATGCGGATTTGCCAATTTGCAAGATTAATATGTAGTGTGACTGAAACAGACTGAGGCTTGTTTGCAGCTGCCCTTGGTTAATGCCTGGTTGCTCTCCACAACACTATCCAGCTGTTTGTCATCAAAGAGCTTCAAAAGGATCTGATTCTGCATCCATTTAAGTGAAGGATTTGCTGCTTGATTTCTTAACATAGATCCACGCAATAAGATATCGACATGGTTCTAACAATCTTATAGACGCATTCTTAAAAATAGTAATTGATATAATCATTGAACATGAAAGTGTAGAATCACTAGAGGTAGTTTTATGCCTTATTTGTAAAAATTGTTCTGTTATATCTGACTAAACATTTGTTACATATTGGTTGCATCATGGCTCTACTTCACAATGATGTATACATTTTTATATTTTGCTTGGTTGCGCTGTATATACAAAACATTTAAGTAAGTGATGTGTATTGTATTGTGCTACAGATTATTAAATAGCATGTTCTTCCACTATAAATATTTATTTTATATATGTGTCTGTGAGTGTGTGTCACATTTGTACAGGTCCCACACAGACCAGAAGAGGGCACTGACCACAGGGAGCTAGGGCTACAGGCAGTCATGAGTCCTAGATGTGAGCGCTGGGTAAGGAACCAGGGTCCTCTGCAAGAGGAGCAGGTCTCCTAACCGTCCCTGCAGCTCCTTCTCACATTTCCCATGTAATGTGACGTGTTTGTAGGGAACATCCACAACTTCTCTGAGTCTCACCCTCTTCTGTTACAGCCGTTTTTCAGAAACAGACATGAAAGGTGAGAATAACAAACACTTTCATGTCATTTGACTCAAAAGGAAGTGATGTGAGAACATGGAGAAAGAGGGAAAGAAGTTGTGTTTAATGATGGAGACAGTGTTCACCATTAAGAATAGAGAGGGTTATGGAGAGAGGCCTCGGTGGGTAAAAGCACCTGCCGAAAGGTCAGACAACTTGATCTATCTCTGATGAAGAAAACTGACTCCCACATGTTGTCTTCTGACCTCCATTTTCATGCTGAGACATTCACACTTGAACTCACCACGAAAACTTTAATTTAAAATTAAAAAAAAAACAGACAGGAGACACATGAGTGTTGACACAGCATGAACAAAGATGGTCTGGACTCTGAGTGGCATATAGACTTGCTATTGTGAATTTTTCCAAAAAAAACCAGTAGATTGGAAAAAATGTAAAATAAAAGTTTTATCATAACATAAATTAAAATTTAACATATGGTGAAAATTCTAAATATATAGAGGATAGTAAAGACAATCTGGATATCAGATTCATTTATGCCCTTCAGGTAAAGCACATGAGATTGGACACATAAATTAGTATAAATGACTTTATCATTTCCTTAAGATGGACAGATTTCTCATAACTAGCAACGACCTGTGGGACATAATGATAAATGATATAAGTCAGATGCATATACACAATTACCACATAATTTTATTAATAAGTGGAACCTAATAGAACAGAGAATAGAACCTTCAGAGTGTGGTGTGTACCCTACAGCCGTTAGAAACTGCCTCTGTTTGTGAACCAGCTGGTGGTTGCTTCCTCCTTATAACCAGGAATATGAAGCTGTGGCTACTCAGAGCTTTATAGTCTTCAACTTCAAATTCTTCCTGTCATGTGACTTTTCCTAGGAAGAGATTGAAAAAAATATTTTACCTCTGATAGGGTAAAAACTGTGCAAAGAATTAGCCATCTAAGATGAATTGTGTGAACCAGGTTACTTGAATTACCAGAATACATTGTAGTTTATAGGGCATGGCAGACTCAAATACACCTGCATGACCAGAAATTCTGGCTCCAACATAGGTGACAACCTACAAAAAAATCTGTATGAGAAAATATCCCAAGCCTCAATCAAGATTCTACCTCCTATGCACTCCCCAAGCCAAGTAGCAGCTATGGCTACTTGGAAGAAGTGGAGACTGGAATCTAAGGTGAAGCTGTGAAAACGGCCTCCACATCCCCATGAGATTCCGTCTCATTACCAGTACCAGAGGGAAGGCTACCACTCTACTGTGACAAAGGTATTCTGTGGGTCTTACAGTCACTGCTTCATGGTGGCCAATGGCCATGGACTGGCTAGTTCCTTCAACTTAGGACAAGCTAGAGTTACCTGAAAGGAAGAAACCTCCATTGAAAAAATACCATTATAAGATCCAAATGTAGGGTATTTTATTAAATGCTGATTGGTGGGGGAGGTCCTAGCCCTTTGTGAGTAGTGCCATCCTTGGGCAAATGATTCTGGGGTTTTTACAAATTAGACCAAGTCACCATGGTGAACAATCCTATAAGCAGCACCTCTCCATAACCTCCGCATCAGCTTGTGCCTCCAGGTTTCTGCACTAGGTGAGTTCCTGTCGTGATGCCTTTAATGATAAACAGTGATGTGGAAGCATAAACCAAACAAACCCTTACTCCGTTTAAGAACATGACCCAGGAATGAAATAGTTTGAGAATTCTGAGTGCTCATGGAAACATTCCAAGAAAACAGGACAAAAATCTTTTCTCTCTGTTTCTCCAAATCATAGTATTTTTTTTTGACTGTGTTTCCACACTCTGTCCAGGCATAGCAGAAAGGAGTGGTTTATTTCAGATTGCCTCTTATTAATTGCTATCAATATTCACAATATTCACTTAAATATGTAAAAAGTCCTTTGTGTGCTTCTGTGAAAAGCATTATTTTGTCACGCTTAGCTTGTCTTTGACAATGTACACAGCATGACCTCATGTGAACTTTCTTGCCCTCAGAGTATAACTTGTCTGCTGCTCTGAATAAAGTTGGCTGTTGCATGAGACTCCAGTCCACCTCCTTCTCCCAGGTCCCACTACCTCTGGAGGGTGACAAGTGGTGCCAGAAAAGGGACCTGAAGTTGGCTATGAAACCAGAGAGTGGGGCCCCTCATGGAAGGAGATGAGTGAGAATAATGGGGCAGAAACCAGGGAAAATTTTGTCTTGAGTATGTGTTTCACTTTTTTAAAAAAGCAGGAGCACTACTATAAAAACACCACTATTATGTTTCTTTCAAGTTGTTTGTGATTACAAGCCCAGATTTTCAGAAGGAGCTTTAGATGAGAAAGTATGGGACAGAGTCCCAAAAACACACTGAAAAGACACATAAACAAGGTGAAAAGGTTTCTTTTCAATTCTGGGTCACTTGGGCATTTATGTGGATGGTTATAAAAATCTTAGGGAAGATAAGTATGTTATTTACCATGAGAAAGAGATGGCTAATTTCTTCAACAACTATAAGATGGATGATAAAACTTTTTATTAGATTTTTTTTTTAAAAAATACCCAATCCATATTCCCACTCCCTCCCCTCCTGCCACACCCTCCCACCTCACCCCCTCTAATCCTAAGAGAGGATAAAGCACTTTGCTTTGTGGAAGGTCCATGGCCCTCCCTATTACATCTAGGCTGGGCAAGATATCAATCCAAAGAGAAGAGGATCTCAAAATCCAGTACATGCAGTATGGATAAATCCTAGTGCCACTGCCAGTGGCCCCTCAGTCTGCCCCAGCCATACAACTGTCAGCCACATTCAGAGGGACTATTTTGGTCCTATTCTTGTTCCTTCCCAGTCCATCTGAAGTTAGTGAGCTCCCATTAGCTCAGGGAAACTGTTTCAGTGGATGAACCCTTCATGGTCTTGACCTCTTTGTTCACATTCTCATTCCTTCCACTCTTGAACTGGACCTTGGGAGCTCAGTCCAGTGCTCCAATGTGGAACTCTGCCTCTGTTCCCATCTGTTGTTGGACGAAGGTTCTATGGTGATATTTAAGATAATCATCAGTCTGACTACAGGGTAAGGCCAGTTTGGGCACCCTCTCCTCTATTGCTTAGGGTCTTAGCTGGGGTCATATTTGTGGTTTTCTGGAAATTTTTCTAGAGCCAGGTTTCCTGCGAACCCAATAATGGCTCCCTCAATCAAGATATCTCTTTTCTTGCTCTCATATCTGTCCTTCCTCCATCTTGACTATCTCATTCCCTCAAGTTTTTCTCAACCCTCCTCTTCTCCCCTCTGCCCCCAAGCTCCCAATTTTGTCAGGTGATCATGTCTGTTTCCAATTTTCAGTGGGTCTATATGTTTTTCTTTGGGTTCACCTTATGACTTAGCTTCTCTAGGATCATGAACTATAGGCTCATCGTCCTTTGTTTATAGCTACTATCCACTTATGAGTGAGTACATACCATATTCATTTTTGGGGGGTCTGGGTTACCTCACTCAGGATAGTGTTTTCTATTTTTTTCTACCTTCTTTTTTATTGATTTTTATTGAGTTCTATATTATTCTCTGCTCCCCCTCCCTACCTCTCCCCTCTCCTTCAACCCTTTCCCAAGGTTCTCATGTTCCCAATATACTCAGGAGATCTTATCTTTTCTACTACCCATGTAGATTAGATCTCTGTATGTCTCTCTTAAGGTCCTCGTTGTTGTCTAAGTTCTCTGGGATTGTGATTTGTGGGCTTGTTTTCTTTAATTTATGTTCAAAAACCACTTATGAGTGAGTACAATTGTTTTTCTGGATATGGGTTACCTCACTCAAAATGATGTTTTCTAGCTCTATCAATTTGCCTGCAAAATTCAAGATGTCGTTATTTTTTTCCACTGTGTAGTACTCCATTGTGTAAATGTACCACATTTTCTTTATCCATTCTTTGGTCGAGGGGCATTTAAGTTGTTTCCAGGTTCTGGCTATGACAAACAATGCTGCTATGAACATAGTTGAGCACATGTCCTTGTGGCACGATTGAGCATCCTTTGGATATATACCCAAAAGTAGTATTACTGGGTCTTGAGGAAGGTTGTTTCCTAATTTTCTGGGAAATCACCACACTGACATCCAAAGGGGCTGTACCAGCTTGTACTCCCACCAGCAATGCAGGAGTGTTCCCTTTACCCCACAACCTCTCCAGCAGAAGTTGTCATTGGTGTTTTTGATCTTGGCCATTCATACAGGTGTAAGATGGAATCTCAGAGTTGTTTTGATTTGCATTTCTCTGATGACTAAGGATGTTGAACATTTCCTTAAGTGTCTTTCAGCCATTTTAGATTTCTCTGTTGAGAATTTTCTGTTTAGGTCTGTACTCCATTTTTTTAATTAGATTATTTGTTCTTTTGATGACCAATTTCTTGAGTTCTTTGTATATTTTGGAGATCAGATGTCTGTCTGATGTGGGGTTAGTGAATATCTTTTCCCACTCTGTAGGCTGTCATTTTGTCCTGTTAAACATGTCCTTGTTTTACAGAAGCTTTTCAGTTTCAGGAGATCCCATTTATTAATTGTTTCTCTCAGTGTCTGTGCTACTGGGGTTATATTTAGGAACTGGTCTCCTGTGCCAATGTGTTCAAGTGTCTTCTATAAAGTTCAGTGAAGGTGGCTTTATGTTGAGGTCTTTGATCTCTTTGTAATTGAGTTTTGTGCATAGTGATAGATATGGGTCTATTTTCATTCTTCTACATGTTGATATCCAGTTTGCCAGCACCATTTGTTATTTTTTGCTTCTTTGTCAAAAATCAGCTGTTCCAAGGTGTGTGGATTGATATCTGGGTCTTTAATTCAGTTCTGTTGGTCCTCCTGTCTGTTTTTATGCCAATACCAGGCTGTTTTCAGTACTGTAGCTGAGTAGTAGAGTTTGAAGTGAGGGATTGTGATGCTTCCAGAAGTTCTTTTATTGTACAGGATTGTTTTGGCTATTCTGGGTTTTTTGCTTTTCCATATGAAGTTGAGTACCGTTCTTTCGTGGTCTGTGAAGAATTTTGCTGTGTTTTGATTGGCATTGCATTGAATGTGTAGGTCGCTTTTGGTAAGATTGCCATTTTTGCTATGTTAATTCTACCTATCCACAATCATGGGAGATCTTTCCACTTTCTGGTGTCTTCTTCAATTTCTTTCTTCAAAGATTTGAAGTTCTTGTCATACAAGTCTTACACTTGTGTTGTTGGGGTTTCTGTCTTGCCTGGTTTCTGTCCTCCCACTAGGTCCCACGGCCATTTAACCCCAAAGAAATCACACAGAGGTCTATATTAATGATAAATGGATTGGCCCATTAGCTCAGGCTTCTTATTAACTCTAATTTCTTGAGTTCTTTATATATGTTGGAGATCTGTCCTTTGTCTGATGTGGGTTGGTGAAGATCTTTTCCCATTCTGCAGGCTGCCTTTTTGTCTTATTGACTGTGTCCTTTGCTTTATAGAAGCTTCTTAGTTTCAGGAGCTCCCATTTATCTATTGTTCCTTTTAGTGTCTGTGCTACTGGGGTTATATTTAGGAAGTGCATATTTCTAGCCAAGTGGTTGTAGCCTACGAGTAAGGTTTTGTCCGGTTTCCGGCATCTGTCTCCTAGGGTGACTCCATGGCTTCTCTTTGACTCAGACGACTCTCTCTCTTTATCTTTTCCAGACTGGCTATATTCTGTGAAGCTATTGTCCAAAAGCAGCATCTTTATTAACCAATGGCAATAAAACGTATTTATAACATACAAAGGGAAATCCCATATCAGAGAAAATCTGGTTTAAGCTATCATTTCATTTACAGAAGAAGCATTTTTGGATTTTAATATGTGTAGCTTCACCTATATGTATGGAGACACCATCATGTGGGGCACAGAGTAAGAACCATGACCTAGAACTCATCTCCTATGTCAACCCAATGGTAGTTTTCTTCAAGAACAAAATAATGATGTCATCACTTCTAATCTTAGCCCTGTATATTTATTTACTTCATTTTCCATCTAGGACAGGTAGAGCCTTTTAGGAACTAGAATGGAATGTAAATTGAATGTCCACTCTTGTGTAAGCATAAGTTTTAGAAATGTCACTGAAGTTTTATAATGAGTAAATATTGCTTTTCAAATAAAGCCAAGAAGGCATCATTTCAAGTCCCATATGACATTTAATATGATGGAAATGAAAGAATCAGGAGAGCTCTGTACACAGAAACTTAGTTCATTTTCTCACCTCACATCTTTTCTCTCAAAACAATTAATCCCTAATTAAGCTTGAAATAAGTTCTGAGCAAAACAGATGTAGTAATTATGAAAAGAGGGATGCTGTACTTCAGGGACCCAGGCTCTGCAGAGGCCTTCCTTCCCCCTGACACTGTGACCACATGAAACTCGAAGTCTGCAATACCTGGCAGAAGCCAAGAGTCCACAAATCCTGAAGTATAAAATGACCTGACAAGTGTCACCTCCCCAGAGCTGCTCCAGATCCTGTCTGCACCACAGAGGTCCAGGTGAGTACATGGAGGTAGTAAAATCTTCGATTCTCTTAGCTGTGTTATGGAGAATTTCATTAAAGCAGAAGAGTCTCTGACTAATCCAGGGAGCAGGTTCCAGGCTCTGTGATCCTCAGGACCTCCACTTTCTTTCTGTTCCTGGCTCCAGAAAGATCAAAGGGGACTAGTTCCTGGAGATACAGAGATGGAACAGAAATGCTGAGGCATCGCTATCCATCCTCAGACTGGAGTATCCTGACAGAGCTCTGGCTGGGTCTTTGATTAAGGTTTCTTTCTTGTTTTTTTGTTTTTCTTAGAGGAATCATTAGTATATAGAAGATTTTCAGATGTCTGTCAAACTCTGGAGATAATAATGACACACTCGTGTAATGTCAGAACTAGAGAGACTGAGACAAGGTTATTGCTGCTCAGGGATACCCTGGTTTACACACATGTCTCAAAAGTAACAAGACAAAAGAAAAATAAACAAACTTTTTTGTTTTAGTCACCATGTTTGTCAGCCTTGTGACTCCTACAGTATTATTAGTTCTTGTGACATTGGCTCTTTTCACTTTTGGTGCGTTTCCACTTTTCAAGTATTGGCACATATTTCTTTTACAGTGATATCATAACTCCTAATTTGAAGGTTTTCCTTCTGTATCTACCTTTAGTCTCTGCAGTTTTCACATAATAATATATATATATATATATATATATATATGCCAACTATAGTCTTTGTATGCCTAGTGTATGTGGAGAAACTTAAACCACTAAGTGAAAGAGTTATCTTTACCATCTTGAGAAGTCCTGCTATAATGGATCAAGGTTGTGAACTAGAGCATAGGTCATTTTAGTTTTATTCCAGTGCTAAGTAGTAAAGACAAAAAATCTGTTTTGCTTTTGTTTGCTTGTTTTTAGAAAACCTGATAGAATGTAATCTATCAGGTGTTGGGGTTTATTCCCAGACATGGGATTATCGATATAGCTAAAAACAAGTCTATCCTGTCTTTTAAATTAATTTCCTATAGCATTACTTAATATGATTTGGAAGACGAGTCATCTCTCCCTCCTCTAACAGTGCATTCCAGTAGAAGAAATCCCTTATTAGAAGATCAGAATCTGTTCTGAAATATGTTTGAAACTTTTGGGGGGAAAAAGAGAAGACTAGAAAAATAGGAATTATCAGAAAATCAAACATTAAATGAAAAGGAAAGTGTTAATATTTTCCATCAGTATTTAAGGTGAATTATTGAAGGGATTTAACCTCTGACTAAACACTTAATTTTTATTCCAAATATGTTGATGAATGATTATGTGCTTGGTATTAACTCCTGGAGCATATTTCATTATGTGCAGATATTTGAGTTGCTATTGTGACTTCTAGGAAGTACTGATAATTCAGGCAACAATTACCCCTCTGTCAGAGGAGCAGCTGAACAACAATAACTGACATTTCTAAAGTCATGAAGCAACATAAACTTAAACCTGGGAGCACAGCTCAGTTTATGCAGGGCACAGGTGACATCATCAAGACACAGACATTTGAAACAATCCTGTGAATTTCACAGGATGAAGAACATTGTGAACAGAGGCATTTCAAGTACTCATAACACACAAACTCATGAAACATGCAGACTCCTCTTCTTCTAGAAAAGGTGCCAATAGTTACCACAAATCCCTGAGAATTGTAAATGGAACTTGCAGACATGAAGCATAGCATCCTGCCGAGAGCTAAACTTCTGGAATCAGCTCAGACTGATGTAGAATAAAGCAGCCGGACTGATAAATAGGTTGGAAAAATACAAGAGTAGAAGCACACTTCAAAGCAAGCTGACATAACTGCAGCTTGCATGGCCCCACAGAGGCAAAGGCCACCATGGCTTCTTTGATGGAAGAATCCCTACTCATCCCAATATACCTAAACCACTGTACTGTATGCACCCATCTCACCACAGCACCTAACACCTCATTAATCCCTTTCTTCCATCGCCCTCATCTTCTCCCCTGGTGGAGAGCTGATCCCTGCTCCCTGAGATGCCCTGAGGTCACTCACTGGAGTCACAAATGTCCTGAATTCATTCACTGGGGTCACAGTTCTCTGCTACCCCCTCTCTTAGGAAGCACTACAGGGTTCTGCTAGACACACTTCCTTGCTGCTACCAGGTGGATCCTTGAATTTTTCAGCATATCTTTTTATGACTCAGTTTTAATTGTCAGGTCCTATCTGGAAAAGTTTTACAATTTGACATGGCATTGAGGATTACTTTAAAAAAATAACCAGTAACATGTATATGGAGTGAAGTCACAGAATGGTCAACATAGTAACGTTTAAAATATTAATATAGAAATAGAAGTTATAAAGGTTCGAAGCCAAAGGAAAATCTAGAAATTATTATATTACTTGAGATGCAGAAAAGGAAGGAATATCAGACAAAGGAGGGGGCAGTGTGGAGGGTAAAGTTAGCAGATCTGAGAGATGTTACAGGTGCCGACCCAGCAGTGTTTCCCAGTGTCTGTGTGATGTGGGGAAGGCAGACAGGGTCAGCAGGAACCTTAGACTTTGGGAGTTGGGTGGGAAAAATGAAATAGAATGAGAAGCAGAAAGAACTTTTGGATGGAGAACTTTGAGTTCAATTCAGCCATGCTGAGAGTTAGCTAGAATAATACATGCATGCAATCAGACAGACGACACACAGTGTGAACAAGTCATTTTTTCCTAGTGTAGAACTAAAAGAAAACCTCTCCTCTAAAAGTTTAGATTTTGAATAGCAATTACCAAACTAACCTGTTAGAGCACACAGAATATCCCAGAGTCCACAACTGGGGAGAAACGAGGCATGTCAGGGATCTAATCTGCAACATTATATGTGTCCATTGCTGCATCTTGCACACTAGAAATTAATAAGGTGCAAAATGTGTTTTTCAGATCCACGTGTAGTATTACTGATACTTTCTTGAAAAAGTCTTTGCATCCTGGACACAAAGTTTTCTACCTAGGAAGGAAGAAATGGTTTTGAATTTTATTAAGGAGACAATTTTTCTCTTAACGACTACGGTTGGTACTTTGGGGAACATTTCTGTTTCTGTTAATTATATGTGCAGCTGGTGGGGAGGCCCTGAGAAGAAACCCATACACCTTATTCTCATCCACTTGGCTTTGGCAAACATCATAATCCTTCTTACAAAAGGATTGCCAAAGACAATGGCAGCTTTTGGTTTGAGAAACTACCTAGATGACATAGGATGTAAGATCATTGTTTACTTAAAGAGGGTGGCCCGTGGGGTCTCCATATGCACCAGCAGTCTCCTCACTGTGGTCCAGGCCATCATCATCAGTCCCAGAGCATCTGGGTGGAGGAGGCTCAGACCAAAGTCTGCATGGCACATCCTTCCATTCTTTTCATTCTTTTGGATACTCAACGCTTTAATAAGTGTGAACCTAATCCAGTCCATCACAAGTACAAGCCTGAATATATCACGGTTTAAGAATGGTGACAACTATTGTTACTTAATGCTAGAAAGTCAGAAAATAAAGTGGATTGTTCTCCCTCTCATGGTCCTGAGAGATGCTGTATTTCAGGGAGCAATGGGAGCTGCCAGTGGCTACATGCTATTTCTTCTCCACAAGCACCACCAGCATGTCCTCTACCTTCAGAACTCCAAGCTTCTTTACAGAACTCCCCCTGAGCTGAGAGCTGCTCTGAGTGTCCTCTTTCTGATGCTCTGTTTTGTTTTCTTCTATTGGGCTGACTGTGCTTTTTCTCTATTTTTAAGTCTCTCTTTAGTGAACAATTCCTTGATGGTAAATATTCACGAACTTATAACCCTTGGTTATGCAACTTTTAGCCCCTTTGTGTTGATTCACAGGGACAGACTTCTGGCTGAGTGCTGGCATGCTCAGTGGGAGAATTCAAGAAACTATTTCTCCCATTTTTCTGTGCAATGAATGTGGATCAACTTTAAGTTCTACAATATTTTGCATAAGTCAAAATATCTCAAAGTAGCATAGGCTTGTCTTTATTTTCAGACTATCTTCCTAGAGCCTCAAGTCTTAAGCAGAGAGAAGGGGCGACCCTAGCAAAATAGAAACTTCATTCTCTTTATTGCCACACTTTGAAGGGACTTTATTCTTTAAACATTTTCATATTTGTATTCATTCCTTGTGTGTGAATAGTTCTCTATTATGTTTGTATATCTTGTGTGTGCCTCTAGATGCTGGAAGATTCCATCAAATGCCCTGTTACTGACTGGAGTAAGACTTACGGTTCTGAACCAAAGTATGTTTGCTAGGAATTGAACCTGGATCCTCAGCAAAACCAGGTAGTACTCTTAAGTGAACCATCTCTCAAGCACTGAGAAATGGTTGTAATTGGGATTTGTAAAATTGATTTATTACTACCATGACTGGAAGCATAAAGATGCATTTTGTAAATTTTATCAAAATTCAAGTGATTTAATTCTGTTAGTCCAAGAAATTCAATATCTGGTACCTGACACTGTTTTTTCTAACTTTTAGTACCACAAGGCTATTTTGGGAATGTTCAAAATGTCTGTCTATAAGATTCCATCCACAGAAAAGACTTTACAGACTTGTGAAAGGCTGACATGTGCGGTACAGTCAGTCACTAGACGATCAGTGCTCAGTCCCTGCACTTAAAGGCCCTGAAACTTCTCACTGGTCTTATATTTGTGAACATTCTCTGCAGGAATAAACACTTTACATAAAGGATGAACTGATTAATGAATACCCAGTTAAGTTTCATTTTTTATATGTCTATAGCTTCTATGCTGAGTAATAAAATGTGAATTTGCCTTTTTCAAAATACATAAATAAATGTACATGGAAGGTGACTGACCCTCTATGTTGAAAAGCTCTGTTTTCTGTGCAGGCTACATAAGAGCTTTGATGAAGGTGTGATGTGAAGAGTGCTTCAAGTTTTCAATAAAGGGTTCACCTTTAAAAAAGAAAGAAAGAAAAAAGAAAAGAGACGGAGGCTTGTTTGCAGCTGCCCTTTGTTAATGCCAGGTTCTCTGCACAACACCATCCAGCTGTTTGTCACCAGAGCTGCGGAGGGTCTGATTCTACACCAATTTAAATGAAGGATGTCAGATGTGACACTTAAGTTTTTAAAAATTAAGGCATAAACCTACCTTTAATGTGCAATATTCCTTTACACTGTGTATTTATGTTACTGTGATTAGTTTAATAAAGAAGCTGACTGGCTAATAGCTAGACAGGTAGAGGTTAGGCGGAACTGGCAAACAAAAAGAGAGTTCAAAGAAGAAGGGAAAGATTCTCAGGAGTCTCAAGGAGATTCAGAGGAAGCAGATGAACTTGCCTACTGAGTATAGGTACTGAGCCAGGTGGTGGCATGTAGACAAGAAATATGGGTTAATTCAAAAACGTGAGAGTTAGCTAGTAAGAACCCTGAGATATTGGTGAAGCGTTTATAATTAATAATAAGTCTCTATGTGGTTATTTGGGGAGCAGCTGACAGGATAGAGCTGATTGGCTGTCTGAACAGACAACTCTGCGTACATCTAACAACTGTACAGTTTTCTTTTCAGTCATCACACCCACAACTATTTTTCAGGTGTGTCACATCTGATTAAAACAGCTATAAGAGTCTGGGTTTGGGGTACACCATAGTTATACTCCATCATGATGACTACATTTTTTTCTTGATTATACTCTATATACAAAACTCTATATATTACACTCTATATACAAAAGTGAGTGATTTGTGTCATATTGTACTATAGTTTATTAATTAACTTGGTTTTCTAATATAAAGATTTGTTTTTGTTTATATGTATGTGTCATTGTCTGTGTGAGTATGTGCCACATTTTAACAGGTACCCAGAAAAGGACACTGGGTCCTGAGCTACAGGCAGTCATGGGTCCTAGATGTGAGCGCTGGGTAAGGAACCAGGGTTCTCTACGAGAGAAGCAGGTCTCCTAACCGTCCCTCCAGCTCCTTCTCACATTTCCCATGTAATGTGACGTGTTTATAGGGAACATCCAATACTTCTCCGAGTCTCACCCTCTTCGGTTACATAGAGGACCAGACTAATGAACAATTTCTCAGTCAGTCTGTGTGATTTGACTCAAAGGGAAGCTATGTATGAACATGGAGAAGGAGTGAAGAAAGATGTGTTACATCTGAATGATGAAAAGATTGTTCAACATTATGAACAGACAGGGTTCATGAGAGATGCCCCATGGTAAAAGCATCTGCTGACAAACTAGACAACCTGATCTTTCTCTCATGAAGAAGACTGACTCCCACATGTCCTCTGACTTCCGCATGCATGCTATGACACACGCATAAACACACAAAATTAACTGTAAAATAATTAAAAGCGTTTTGCTTGGTGGTTATATTTCTTTTTAAATTTATTTTATTTTCCTTAAAAAAGAAAACAATCTTTTTTGATTTTACATATAAATCCCAATTCCCACTCCCTCCCCTCCTCCCAGTCCCTCCACAAACCCCTCATTCCACCCTACCCATTCCCTCCTCAGAGAGGGTAAGGCACATTGCTTTGGAGAATATCCAAGGCCCTCCCTACTATATCTAGGCTGAGTAAGGTATCCATCCAAAGAGAATAGCTTCCCAAAAAGCCAGTATAGGCAATATGGATAAATCCTGGTGCCACTGCCCAGTGGCCCCACAGTCTGCCCCAGCCATACAACTGCCACCCACACTCAGGGGGTCTAATTTGGATCAATGCTGGTTCCTTCCCTGTCCTACTGGAGTTGGTGAGCTTCCATAGCTCAGGTAAACTGTTTCAGTGGATGTCCCCATCACATTCTTGACCTCTTTGTTCATATTCTCACTCCTCCCACTCTTCAACTGGACTTTGTTAGCTCAGCCCAGTGCTCCACTGAAGGTCTCTGCCTCTGTTTCCATCAGTTGCTGGATGAAGGTTCTATGGTGACATTTAAGATATCAATCTGACTATATAGGGCAAGGCCAATTTGGGAACCCTCTCCTCTATTACTTAGGGCCTTAGCTGGAGTCATCCATGTGAATTCCTGGGAAATTTTCTAGTATCAGGTTTCTTGATAGTCCCATAATGGTTCCATCAATTAAAATATCTCCTTCTTTACTCTCATTTTTGCCCTACCTTCACCTGGCTGTCCTGTTCCCTTAAGTTCTCCTCGCCCCTGCCCTTCTCCCCTCCTCTTCCCCTTACACGCTCCCTTCTCCTCCAACCCCCATGTGTCCACTTTTTGTCAGGTAATCTTGTCTATTCCCCCTTTCCAGGTGAATCTATGTATATTTTTCTTAGGATTCACGTTGTTACTTAGTTTCTCTAAGATCATGAATTATAGGCTCCTTATCTTTTGCTTTATAGCTAGTATCCATTTATAAGTGAATACATACCATGTTCATCTTTCTGGGTCTGGGTTACCTCACTCAGGATGTTTTTTTTTTTTCTAGATCTACTCATTTGTGTGCAAATTTCAAGATGTCATTTTATTTTACTGCTGAGTAGTACTCCATTGTGTAAATGTGCCACATTTTCTTTATCCATTCTTTAGTTGAGGGACATCTAGGTTTCTTTCATGTTCTGTCTATTACAAGTAATGCTGCTATGAACATAGTTGAATAAATGCCATTGTGGTATGATTGATCATCTTTTGAGTATATGCCCAAGAGTGGTATTGCTGGAGGATCTTGTGGTAGGTTGATTCCCAATTTTCTGAGAAAGCACCATACTGATTTCCAGAGTGGTTGTACAAGTTTGCATTCCCTCCAGGAATGAAGGAGTGTTTCCCTTATTCCACATCCTCTCCAGCATAAGCTATCATTGGTATTTTTGATCTTAGCCATTCTGACAGGTGTAAGTTGTTTTGATTTGAATTTCCCTGATGGCTATGAATGTTGAACATTTCCTTAAGTGTCTTTCAACCGTTTGAAATTCTTCTGATGAGAATTCTCTTTTTAGATCTGCACCCCACTTTTAAAATTGGATTATTTGGAATTTTGATGTCTAATTTCTTAAGTTTTTTTAAAATAGATTTTAGAGATCAGTTCTTTGTCTGATAGTGTGTTGGTGAAGATTTTTACCCATCCAGTAGGTTGCCTTTTTGTCTTATTGACTGTGTCCTTTGCTTTACAGAAGCTTCTCAGTTTCAGGAGGTCCCATTTATTTATTGTTGCTTTCAGTGTCTGTGTTACTGGTGTTATATTTAGGAAGTGGTCTCCTGTGCCCATCCATTGAAGTTTACTTCCCACTTTGTCTTGTATCAGGTTCAGTATGGTCAGATTTATATTAGGTCTTTAATCCATCCGCACTGGAATTTTGTGCATGGGTATAAATATGGATCTATTTTCATTCTTCTACATGTTGATATCCAGTTATGTTAGCACCATTTGTTGAAGATGCTTTCTTTTTTCTATTGTATAATTTTAACTTCTTTGTCAAAAATCAAGTGTTAATAGGTATGTGGATTAATATCCAAGTCTTCGATTCAATTCCATTGGTCAACCTGTCTGTAAAAACAGTTTTTTTTTTAAAAAAAAGGATAGATAGAAAATGCATAATTGTTGACACAGCATGCCCAAGAATGGCACATACAGTTGTAATATCCAATATCCCCTTGAAAGTCAGAGTAGGTTAGAAAAAAATAAAACAAAATTTGATCAGAAGATAAATTAAATTTTTTAATACGTGATAAAATAGTTTAAAATCTAAATAAATAGAATATTATGAAAGGCAACCAGGAAATGTGACTCACTTATACCCTTCAGGTAATGTACAAGAGATTTGACTACTGGAATTAGATTAGTGTAAACATCATCTCAAACTTTATAATTTATTTTTATTTTCTTCTTTTTTTTTGAGACAGTGCTTTTCATTTCTCTTTGTAGCCCTGACTGTCCTAGAACTTGCTCTGTAGACCAGACTGGCCTCGAGCTCACAGAGATCTGCCTGTATCTCTCTTCACAGTACTGGGATTAAAATGTTAGCCACAATGCCCAGCCTATAATTTCTTTATGTTGAAGAATTGCTCATCACTAGCATGGACCTGTGGGACATTGTGATAAATAAATACATCAGCTGCATAGATAGATACCACTTGATTTTACTGATAATTAGAACCTAACTAGAACAGAGAATAGAGCGTTCAATGTGTGGTGCGCAGCCTACAGCCCTCAGAAACTCCCTCCGTTTGTGAACCTGCTGGTGGCTGTTTCCTCCGTATTATCAGGAAAATGGAGCTGTGGCTACTCAAAGCTCGCCAACTTTCACCTTCACATTCGCCCTCTCATGCAGCTTTCACCAGGGAGACAATAAAAAGAATGTCTTCACCCCAGATAGGGCAAAAAGTGTGCAAACAATTGGTCCCATTCAGGTAGAGTCGAGTAAAGCAGTTTACCTGGATCACCTGGGTACTTCATTATTTATAGGCAGGCGCAGGGAAGACACAGAGTTAGATCTGGAAAGTCTGCTCCAACATGGATGACAACCCCAAAAAAAACTGTACAAGGAAATATTCCAACCCCCAATCAAACGTTCACTTGCTACGTGCTCCTCCAGATAATATGCAGCTCTGTCAGAAGGAGTGAAGATGTGGAAACAGGCCCCACCTTCTAGCCCTCATGAGTCTTTAATTGTCTCATTAACAGCACCATAAGGCAAGCTACCTCTCTGCTCTTCAGTGTTTATCATTGCTGAGGTTGTAGGCAAGGGTTCTCTGTGGGACAAACCCTAACTCTACTTCATGGTGGCCAATGGCCATGGCATGCCTGAATGAAATAGAACCACCACAGAACTCCTCTGGTTCATACATTCTCTCCACTACTTCCAAACCACTCTCTTGATATCTTGAGATGCTGAATCCCAAGACCAAGTGGGTCCCTAAGCTGGTTCATAGATTGGAAATGTGGGTGGAGGAAGACCGGTCTGGGGAAACTGGGAAATAGTGACAGAACATGTCGGAATTTATGGTGTTTGTTTCCTCAGTTCACATCTTTCTTTGAACAGTTAAACCATAACAGCTACTGGGATAACTTCTGAGCCAAACACTGTAAGGATTGTGGAGGAAGAAGAAAAGCTTCACTGGAAAGTCTGAGACTGCAGTTTCCTGACATGGTGACAATGACACCTGAAGTCTTTGTGATTCTTACATGGAGCAAAGAACCACAGGAATCCTGAAAGTACAGATAGGACCTGGAACTGCTTACACTGCAGACTTGAGCCAGGAGCTCACACAGCAAGGAGACCTTGAAACCCTTTAGTTGACTTGAGTGTAGTGCTAGAGTGGTTTGTGACAAGTTCTTACTGTTTATCTCTAGGTAGCTGTAGAAGGAGCTGCGGGCCGCTTCCCGCCTCCCAGCTCCCAGCCACCGGCTAGCTTTATACCCAAAATAACAACACACAAACTGTATTCATTTAAACACTGCCTGGCCCATTATATCTAGCCTCTTCTTGGCTAACTCTCACACCTCGACTAACCCATTTCTAATAATCTGTGTAGCGCCACGAGGCAGTAGCTTACCAGGAAGATTCTAGCCTACGTCCATCTTGGGTTGGAGCTTCATCGTGTCTGCCCTGGAGAGGAGAGGCATGGCGTCTGCCTCACTTCCTCTTCCTCCCAGTATTCTGTTCTGTTTACTTCACCCACCTATGTTCTAACCTATCGTGCCAAAAAGTTTCTTTATTAACCAATGACCTTCCTCCATCAGGTAGCTTCTAAGTCACAATCCTGCTGTAGTCTCCCTGGTGCTGGTAATACAGGCTTTTTTCCCCCTTTGGTTGAGGGTTTTGGTTGTTGGTTTTTTTTGTTTGTTTGTTTTGTTTTGTTTTGTTTTTTTTTGACGGGGTCTTACTATGTCACCATGGCTGGGATAGAACTGACCACATGGACCAGCCTGGATTCAAACTCATAGTGATCTGCCTGTCTCAGCTTCCCAGTACTGGGATTAAAGGCATTCAGCACCATATCTGGCTGAGGGAAGTTGTGTCTAAAAGCTTCCAATTTCTGACTCTATAGTTATTCATTCAGTAGTCTACCTTTATTAATGACCTCTAATGTTTTTCTCATGGAAAATGATCACATAATTCATTAATTGTTAGAGACTCAGGATTGGATACTGATTCCATCAGTGTGTTCCTGGCATCTGGTGTCCCCACATGCAACGGAAGAAGCAGGAGTTGAAAGGCAGAACCTAAAGCCAGGTGCTACCAGTTACCAATTCTAGGTGCAGGCCAGTATTCACAAAGGTCAGGTGTGCAGAAACCTGCAGAACAGAAAACTCTAAAGCAGTCTTGTAATAATAACTAGGAAGTAGAAGAGTGAGGGATCAGTTTGAACTTCTAACTATGTTTGGGGACCAAACATCATAGCTTCCTTTATCATATGAATATGTCTATATGGGACACGTGATGGTGGAGTTTCTGGATGGGAAACAGTAAACTTCTGCTCCATCTAGAAATCAGAAAATCAACTTGATCTGAAAGAGATCACAGTGACCTGGTTATTAACAGTATTGAGGGAAAGGATATGGGTAAGAAATATCGACTCCAGAAATTTTTTTCTGAATCCCTTGACAATACACAACAGCAAATCATTCTACTTCAAAGACAACCCAGGAGATTCAAATGTAACCCAGGAAATATTAAAGCCATGGAACAAAGACAGAAGTCACCACGCTTACCAAAGGGAGAGACAGAAGGGAAAACTGAACTAAATTAGTGCGACAAAGGGACTGCCTCTGCAAGAAAAGCATGCTTGCTGCCTACTGTGACATCTGAGTTTCATCCCAGAAGCATGGTGGAAAGAAACAATTCCTGGGAATTGTCCTCCAACTTACTACCCCCCCCACACACACACACCATAGAGCTTTTGTGTGCCCAAACATATACATATATACAGACACAAAACAAATCAATGTTTTTAAAGATATAAAATTATATCTTTAGACAGAGTAGAAGCTGCAACACCCATAGACTCTGAGATGTTAAAGAACTAGAATCAGCAAATTCCCCAAGTGTCTGTGCATAGGATATAGATAGGATGCATTGATCTAACCTCTGGCATTTGGAATTGCATGATGGTAATATGATAGAATGAGATAATGGAAATGAAATAAGAAATAGCTCCATAAGTTAGGGAAAAAAATAGATTATCTTCAACCATCCTGAGCTTGACCATGGGCAGAATAAACAAGGATACGAACAACTTGATTTTCCACTATGGGGCTCAAGCAGTGTGGCTAGAAAATTTTGATATTTGTTCTGTGTTGCTGAATATTCCTTTACACTGTGTGAAGATGTGCCACTGTGATTGGCTCAGTAAAGTGCTAAATGGCCAATAGCTAGGCAGGAAGAGTACAGGTGTGACTTCTTGGGACAGAGACAACTCAGAGAGGAAGAAAGGCAGAGTCACCACCTGGATGCAGAGGAAGCAGGAGATGCAGGAGGAGAGAGAAAAGCCACGAGCTACATAACAGCATGTAGATTAATAGAAATGGGTTAATTTAAGTTGTAAGAGCTAGGTAGAAAGCAGCCTAAGCTAAGGCCAAACTTTCATAATTAATAAGAAGTCTCTGTGTCATTATTGGACCGATGTCTGGTTAGACAGAGAAAGACTCTGGGACAGAAATGTAGTAATTTGAATGTGGTGATTTGCATAAGAATGGCCCTCACGGGCTCCTGTATTTGAAAGGTTAGTCATCATGGTGGGGACACTATTTGAGCAGGATTAGGAGCTATGACCTTGATAGTAGAAATATGTCAGCAGGGGAAGTTTGGTGGTTTCAAAAGCCCACTCCTGGCCCAATCTTTATCTCTTTCTCTTTCTCCCTCCCCTGCCTGCAGACTAGGACATAACTCTCCACTGCTGCTACAGTGCCATGAGCTCCACCATGCTACCGCCTTGCCCCCAAAAGATTATAATGGACACCCCTCTAAAACTGTAAACATATCCCCTCAGATAAATGCTTCCTTTGAAGAGGACTGCATTGCTCATGGTGTCCCTCCACAGCAAAATAACAGGGACTAAGATAAGTAGATGTCATACATCTATTAGATAATTTAAGCAAAGTGGCACTTGCAACAGCATTCGAGGCAACACAGAATGATCTATAAACATTACCACTGATGAAGGTGCAGAGCTATTGAAAGGATGGGGGACTGCAACCTTAAGCATGACTGTCCTTTACACAGAAGAAAGGAGCTCTGAGATGAAAGAGATTTGCAGATATACATTATTGCTACTGATGCTTTCTTTAAAAGGGTATTTTCAAGATCCAGGTTTATCAGTCTGTGACCTACGAAATGGATTTGAATTTTGACAAGGGAATTATCAAGTTGTTCTGACTGCACTGGTATTATGAGAAACACCTTGGTTCTTGTGAAATGTATATTCAGTTTGGGGGAAGGAGTTGAAAAGAAATCTGTTTCCTTCGCATCCATCTGAATTTTATCAACATTATAACGATTCTTTTAAAAGCATTTCTTTAGATAACAGCGGTTGCTTTGAGAAGCTTTCTGGATGATACAAGCTAAGGGTTTTGTTTACATGAACAGGGTGTCCCAGGGCTACTCACAGTGAGTTCCAGAGCCTCCAGGTCCGAAGAGACTCAAGCTGAGGAGTGCACAGCAGGGGCTTCTCTCGCTGCTTTTCTTTTGGATCCACAATTCCATCACCAACACGAATCTCCTCCATCCATCAGAAAATCAGCGTGAAAACACATCACAGCTGAGGAAGAGGGCTCAGCACTGCTGATTTCTACAGGAAGGACAGAAGGTGAAATGGACTTCCCTCACTCTCAGTCTCCTACATCTTACAATTTTTCAGAGAGGCGTGGGAGAAAACAGTGGTTGCATGGTATCTCATCTCCACTGGCATGTCCTCTACCTTCAGAACTCCAAGTTTCCCCCAAAATCTAATCCTGAGTTGAAAGCTGACCAGTGTCCTCCTCCTAACATTGTGTTTTCTTTACTTTAATGGACAGAATGTGGGTTTCCCGTACTTGTAAGTTTCTCTTTAGAGAACAATTCATTGATAGTAAACATTCATGACTTTCTGACCCTGGGTTGTACAATTATCAGCCCTCTTGTGCTCATTCACAAAGCTGGACTGAGGCTGAATTTCGTCATGTCAACAGGAGACACAGACGTTGAAAAAAGTCTCTTTCACTTCTCTAACAAATGAGTTTGAAAGAATTCTGAGTTTTATGTAAAACAAAACCTCATCACAGTAGCTTAAGCGGATGTTTATCTTTTTAGACAATAATTACAGTAATCTGAAGCTCGGAGCAGACCTCTGTTCACAGTCTACTGTGGAACAATGGTCTTTTATCCTGTCACTTGTTTTATTTTTAATAAAATGTTGATTGGCCAGAAGCCAGGCAGGAAGTAGAGGCGGGACAATGGGAATGCTGGGAAGAGGGAAGCGCAGTCTGCTGTCATGACCCAGCAAAAGAAGAAGCAAGAAATGACTGCCTCGCTGAATAAAGTACCGAGCCACATGGCTAACACAGATAAGAATAATGGGCTAATATAAGTTATAAGAGTTAATAAGAAGTTGGAGCTACTAGGCCAATCAGTTTATAACCAATGTAGACCTCTGTGTGATTTCTTTGGGACTTAACAACTGTGGGAACCTGGCAGGACAGAAACCTCATACAACAACAGTCAGAGTGAAACACCACCAAACTGGAAAACCTGGCAGACATCAAAGAAATTCTTGATACGTGCAACCTATCATGGTTAAATTAAGATCAAACAAATGAACAATGTAAACAGATCTCTAAATCCAGTTAAATCGGAGCAGATAGAAGCAGTAATTAAAATACTCTCAAAAGAAACCAAAAGAGAAAACGTATCTTACACTCCCTGTGCCTCACCATCAGGGATGAGCCTGGGGAAAGGGTGGCTTGGTAGACAGAAAATGTGGCAGCTTCAACTCAAAATCCCCATGCAAGAGCTGGTTCTCTTTGACAGTAAGAGCATGATGTTGTCACGTGAGATGTGATCAAGCAATCTCTGTAGATATAAAAATGCGAGATGTTTGGATTTGGGTGTTAGCAATTATAGGGGTAGTATGATTTAGCTTGATTTCCAATAATTTAAGATAGAATCAGTAATGTTTACTGGAGACTACAATGCTAAGTTTGACAGATTTATTTTTTACTTGAAATCCTTGGTAACTGTTGATGGTAATTCACTGGATGAATATGGTTTGGAGGATTGGACTGCATACAACAAGTAGAGTTTAAGATATGTTAAATATTATTTGCATATTAAGCAAATCCTGTGGTTTCAATATGGTTTAAGGATCTCTTACTGATCTATGGGTTGGAAGTGTGGTGCCCATCTGGCAGTACTGATGATGTAGAACCTTATTTGGAATGGAGTCAGTTCATCAGTGACTCTTCCAAAGTGAAGATGTCAAGGATTAAGTCATTCTTATGGGAGTGTGTTATATAACAAGACCTCTTCTGTATGTAGTCCTTTCCTGTTCTCTTTCTTAACACATTGTGAAGCATCCAGGAGTCCCTCACCAGCACAATAGTGCTATGCCGTTTGTACCTTCACAATAGAATTGTGATCCAAATAGACCTTTACAAAGTACAAAGTACTTAAACATAACAACACAAAATAGATTACTAAATCATCCAAATAGATGTTCCAGTTGGCAAAAACATTTCCCTGGATGGACAGATTCTTACCTGCCTCCCTCTCCACTATGCCCATCATGTGACTTGGGATCTCGTGTTCACTTGTCAAAAACACTGAACGAGACCCCATTGCCAGGAATGAAGGACTACAAACAAAAGGGAAGAGCTAATGATCATCCACATTTATGTCCCCTCAATGTGCTCCCATGGTTATCACAACAGGGAAATACCCAAGCATTGCCTGTTTATCATAGGCTCTGACAGGAACAAAGAGCATGCGACAAACAGGGAAAGAGGTGTCAGCATGTAACTGTCATGGCAGAAGATCAGATATTCTAAAAAGGGACGTATGTTCCCAACTTTTTACAATACACAGAGATAACTGAAATTTGCCCGTGAGCCTGTCCCACCCTTGGGGAGGGGAGAGAAGGCTGGAGCCCTGGCACTGTCAGAAGTGGAACTTGGGCTGGAGAAATGGCTCAGCCATTGAAGGCTAGGCTCACAATCAAAAATATAAAGTTCTGTTCCCAGAGGAGGAATTTGCACCCCCTCAAGAAAGTTCTGATAGTAATGAGAGTACATGAACATTTTCTAGATTTTCTATTTTGTTATAAAATTGTAACTTTGCTGCAGACAAGAGGGAGAGAAAGGAAGAGTCTTTTTCCCTGCTTTAGCCAAACAATAAATAAAGCCATTTGCTTTGTCAGTTTGGCCCCTAATTTCTCAAAGAAGCAGTGGCCTTGTGGATTTTTTTGTAGTTTCGATTTTTCAGGTGTGTTTACATCTTTGGGACTGGACGGGCACACGTGTGTGAGGAGGTGCACATGCACATTTGTGCTCCCCTGCATTCAGGAGACTGAGGTTGGTGTCAGGAATCATCCTCCATTGTCCTCTTTACTGAGTCGGGAGCTGTCAGTCAAACACAGAGTGCAACAAATGGCCAATCTCACCACCCAGTTCCTCTAAGGATAACCTGTCCCTGGCTCCTGAGTCTGGAGATACAGGCAAGCTGCCCCCCACCAGGTGTTAACTGAGGGGACACTCAGACTTGGAAGCAAAGCATTCTAACCACTGAACAGTCTCTCCAGCCAGGGTTTATTACTCTTCAGTGCTACCCTGTTACAAGGAAATATCCTTCATATGAGGTCAGCGTGTGGAACAAAATGGAGGTCACTAGAATTTTTTGAACAAAATAAAAAGACAGAAGGAAGTGCTCTTTGTTGAACCAGAGATAATTATTTTAAATGTTTTATTATTTTTTTACCTTACTATTTAAAACAATTTTAAAATTTAAATACATTTTGATTATAATTCTTCCCCTGTCCTAAGTCCTTCCAGATCATTTCCCATCTCAACCTACCCAAACTTAACTCTTTCTCACAACACATGCAAAAATGAATATAACAGTAAAATCACATAAAACTAAAAAAAGAAACCAAAAAAAATTCAAAAAAATCACAACAACAGACAACAAACTTTAACCAAATAAAAGCACAAAAAATAATAATAATAAAAACAGAACAAAACAGAAACAAAAGTTTACGTAGTCCAATCATATATTTTCAGCAACTCCTTCACCTGAGACCTATCCTGGAGTGGATGCTACACCCAGTGTGACTCTTGGAGAAAACTGATTTTTGCTTTCAGAGAAAGCATAAGTGACAGTTTAGTTGTTAACCTTTATCCCACTGCTAAGGTTTTCATTCATTCATTCATTCATTCAATTCATTTTTTTAAATATAATAAGATAAAATAAGTGCTATTATACAGATGTTGGCTAAGACAAACAGAAGGAAAATAACCCAATGAAGGCACAAAAATCAGGAAACAACTCATTTTTACACTCAGGAATCCTATAAAAACACTAAACTTTAAGCCATGATATACCTGCAGTCCCTGGGCATGCTTCTTCAGTCGCTGTGAGTTCACATGGGCTTTGCTTGTGTCGATTTAGAGTCTGGTTTTCTTGATGTCCTGCATTCCATATGGCTCTAACATTCTTTTCACCTTCTCTTTTACAGGATTCTGTGACCTCTGAGGGGAAGAATTTGATGTAGACATGCCATTTAAGGGCTGAGTGTTTCAGGTCTCTCATTCTCTATGTATTGTCTGACTGTGGGTCTGTGTATTTGTTCCCATCTGCTGCAGGAGGAAGCTTCTCTGATGATGTCTTGATAAGACACTGATCTAGGAATGCAATAGAATATCATTAGGAGTCATTTTATTACTACATTTTTTTTTTCTTTTCTTGAACCAGTCCTACTTGGTTTTACTCTAGATCCATGGCAATCTGTTCTCAGGTTCTTGATCACCTTAGCAGGACGAAACATGGGTTTGATCACATGGACACCGTAAGTCAAATCACTCATCGGTTGGTTACTGCCACAAGCTTTGTTTCACCATTACCTTGGCTTTTCTTGCAGGCATGTAAGACACCATTGCAGATAAAGGGGTTATGGCTGGGTTGCTGTTTATATTTTTCTTTTGAAAGCACACAGAGTACATTCCTGCACCAAAGAAGCTGAAACACAGGGGTAAAACCTCTATGTAGGCAATGATCCCACCTGTCCATTTTAATGAGCTAAGCATGTGTTGTCTTCAGCAGTGGGGCCTTGCTGTGAGTTTGTGAGGAACAACCTACAGTCTTAGTAGTATCCTGGATTGTTTGGATTCCCATAAGGCCCATTTGGCCAACAACTCTTATTTTTCAATTTCAAACAACTCTTATTTTTCAATTTCAATTGATCCTGACATATGTAATATATACCTTTGTTTCTATGTTTCTGGATTCCCCTTTCAATAGGAAGGATAGAGATCCTGGTTTCCTCAAAATCTGTCATTTCATTTATACATTTAGCTTCTGTTATGTGCCAGTTGCATCTATGTGTATGGAGACACCACGATGCAAGGCACAGAGTAAGAGCCATAACTTTGAACTCATCTCCCAAGGCAACCCTGTGGTGCATTCTTTCAAGAATACAATGATGATACCATCATTTTCAATCTCAGTCCTGAACCCACCTTTATTTACATCATGTTTCATTTGGCATAGGAAGGGCTTCCTAGGAACTAGCTTGAAAAATACACAGAAGGACCACTCTTGGACACCACTAAGTTAAAAAAAAAATTCCCTTAAAATTTTGTAAGTAAAGGTAACTTTTAGAATAAAGTCAGTATTGGGGAGGCATTTATATTTTAAGTCTCATTTGAAATTTAAAGTAATTAATTGGTAGAAATGAAAGAATCATATACAGAAAAGTACTTTACAAAGACAGGAACAAGTAGAACAAGGGACTTTAAATCATCCTGGTCCATGTTTGGGACTTTCTCAGAAAGCAGAATCTTGAGTGCTTAGCCTCATTTATTCTACTCCTGTGCAATGAAGGATTTTTGGAAAGAAAATCAAGACACCTGGTCTATGTGTGAGAAATAGGTCCTGCCCAGGTCACAGTTTGGCACTTTGAAATGATGAAAACCAGTCAGAAGAAGCAGGGCACTCTGTACACAGAAACTTAAGTTAGTCGTTCATTTTCTCACCTCTTGTTTTTCTTCTCAAAAATAATTAAACCATAATTAATCTTGAAATAACTGCTGAACAAAATAGATGGAGTAATCGTGGAGAGAGAGGGAAGCTGTACTTCAGGGACCGGGGCTCAGCAGAGGCCTTCCTTCCCCTGACACCGTGACAACATGAAACGTGAAGTCTGCAATTCCTGATGTCAGCCAAGAGCCCACAAATCCTGAAGTACAAATATGACCCGACAAGCGTCACCTTCCCAGAGCTGCTCCAGATCCTCTCTGCACCACAGAGGTTCAGGTGAGTACATGGAGGTAAGATCTTCCACCCCCTCAGCTGTGCCATGGAGAGTTTCATTAAAGCAAAAGAGTCTCAGACTAATCCAGGCAGCAGTAAACCTCAGGACCTCCACTTTCCTTCTGTCCCTGGCACCAGAAAGATCAAAGGAAATTAGTTCCTGTAGATACAGAGATGGAACAGAAATGCTGAGGCATTGCTCTCCATCCTCAGGCTGATGTATCATGACAGAGCTCTGGCTGGGTCTTTGCCTAAGTTACCTTTCTAAATGGATCAATAAGATAGATAAGATTTTCAGATGTCTGTAAACCCTGAAGAATCTCATGATTCATTCCTGTAATGTCAGCATTAGAAAGACTGAGGCAAGGGAAGTGTTTAGTTCTATTCTGCTTTACAGAGGACGATTCTCTCTCAAAAATAACTAGATAGATGAAGGACAAAAACATCTTTCTTTTAGGTGTCATTTTGCCAGCGCTGTGCCTTCAACAGTGTCACTAGTGTGTGTAACACTTACACTTTTCTCTTTTGATGCATTTTCATGTTTCTAATATTGGCATAGTTTTACTATGGTCTTTTAACTCCCAGTTTGATGTTTTGCTGCCTGTATCCATCCTTAAAGGCTCTCAATTTTATCACATACTATTTTAAAACTTGTCTTAAATTCAGTCATTGTATTCCTTGAGGGTGAAGAATATAACACTCAGTGTAACAGTTATCGTTACCTTCTTGAGAACTCTGCTATTTAGGATCCAGGCTGTGAAAGGGTACACCCTGAAGCAGCTCATCTAATGTTCATCCCATGCTGAGCAGCAAAGAACAATGATCGTTTTAGTTTGGTTTGTTTGCCTGCTTGCTTGTTTCCTTTAGAGAAAACCACGATGGATGGATGTAACTTACTTTGGGCTCTTAGGAGATAGACTCAAACTGGCATCACCCATCTATTTAAACACAAGTCCATCCTGTCTTTCAAATTCATTTCCTTTAGCATTTCCCAAAAAATGTGGAAGATGAGACACCTCCTCCTCCACTGACAGTGACTTCAGTAGAAAGGAATCAATTATTAGAAGATCAGAGACTTGTCTCAAATATGACTTAAAGCTTAGAAAAGGAAAGAGAGGACTAGAAAAGTAGTAATCTCCCCAAAAGCAAGGATTAAACAAACAGAAAAGTGTTTATATCTTGCATCAGTACTTGAGTGAACTGACAATAGGGATTTTGACAGATTCCAATCACTGAAAAAACACTTAATTTTTTAAATCTAAATCTGTCAGTGAATGCTGATGTGCTGCCAAGGACCAGCCCCGACAAAAATGCCTCTTGCCAGGATAGGAACGTGAGAATTTAGAAATATAACTAAAGAATACAGAGACTCATGAAAATAACAGAACAAAACCACAGAAAGTATTGGGAGTGCATTCCTGTGAGTACTGAAAATTGCCTGCATTTATTTTTCCACAGCTTTTATGCCCAAGTAAACAGGGGAGGGGATGGAGGGTGGGGAGAGAGAAGTTAGCAAAGGACTTTATTAGCATGATATGTAGGACAACTCAAAAAGTCAATTGATTTATTCTGTGATATCAAAACATAGAATTTTGTTCTTTAAGCAGTAAACTGTTCTAGACCATGGATGCTAAAGGCAACCACTCCCCAGGTGACCTCATAGTTACAAAAGAAGGAGCAGAAGTCCATTTACATTTTTGCATGACATGGACCTACTTGAATGAGCTCTTTCAATGTTAAAGGAACCAAGCAATCAGATCTTGAGTTGAGGTGTGCAGCTAAGCTTGTTGATCATTTGAGCAACCTCCAACTCTCTGACTGCAAGACAAGGTGGAAATGGGCCCACAGTTTTGAGCCTCCACAATTCCTTCCTTTTCTATTAATTTTAATAAAGCCTGTATTTTGCAGCAGGATAGATGATCATATCTGCCTTAGCTGAACACGTTCTTATATCCCAGGCTTAGCTGTCTTTGGCACATGTATTTTAATTATACATGTCTATGTCTTAGGGGCCTGGGAGGAAGAAGGATCAAACCAGTCAATGATTGCTGACCTCTGTAAACAAAGGTTAAGGGAAAAAGTTCCTCTGGGATCTCTGTCTCTGAGGCAAATTTTTGTTAAGAAAGTTTATGTGCTATTAGATAATGTCTTGTGAATAAACATGCTCCTACAGTCTTTTAATTAAAGGGGAGGAAGATCACCAGGGTTGGGAATGTCTTTTTTAGTTGGTCTGGAGTGTTTTTAAACAATTTTTTGTCATATGAAAATCTAAATTTTTTATTAAATATGTCAAATTTAAGCCCACAAGGAAACATCAAACTTTTTAAAAACATTTTTTTTGGTGAACTAAAGCAGTTACAAATATTACCAGGTCAATACTGTAATTTTAGAGTGGAAATTAATAATAAACACATAATTCGTCACATTACAATTTTTTAAAAACCATTTTAATTAAAAGACAAGAAAAGGGTTTTTGATGGGCGAAGTTCAACCACATTGCTCTTTTAAATAATTGTCTCAGTCTCTGAGCAGCAGCAAACCCTTAGGCCACCATTTTCATATTTGAAGAGGGGCATTAATCATTCATCATTCCTTGGAACGAGTTCGTTTTCCCTAGGGGAAAATTGAGGTCTCAGATTTTAGGTCTAATATTTTAACAGTAGATTGAATACCATACTGTCAAAATGAGTTCTGTGTCACAGAGTAAAAGTCAAATGTTCAGTCTGTATTTTTGGAATGGCTCCAAGGTAAACAGGACTCATTAGGTCTGGAAATCTGTGTAGCAAGTCCATCAAGAGGCTAGAAATCACCAGTTATCACCATGATCTTTTTTTTTTTTTCTTGTAAGACTGCAGTAAATGGTTGTCCAGATTATTGGTTTAGGTACCCTTGTCTCGGTCTGCACTGTGTTGGTATGAAGAGGGCAGGATTATGGTCTTAGGAACCTCTTTTTGCTTTTCTTTATGGAGGCATTAGTAGCTGTGATGTCATCAGGGCTGACATGCTCTGTACATCTGCATATCCTGACCAACTGTCAGGTTGGCACAGACCTACTTAAATAAACTAATTTAATATCAAAAACAAAACAAACAATCACATCCTAAGTAGAGATGTAAAGAAACATTTGTCCACCATTTCAACAACCTTTAACTCTCTGCCCATCAGACAAGGTAAAAAGGGGTCCGCATTTTTGGGCCAATACAATGTGCTTCCTATTAAAATCAGAATCATATTTCATTTGTAGAGCTATTTGGATGGTATCAGAGTTTCTAGGACTCGCTTACACAGGCAATAATTAACTCCTTTCTATAGGAACAACTGACAGAAATAACTGTCATTTCAAGCCATGAGGTCATTCATCGGGACATAGATATTTAAAACAATCTTGTGAATTTAACAGGAATGAGGGCAATGAACAGAGGCATTGCAGGTACTCAGAACACAAAACCCATGCAGCCACTGTAATATTCAGATTCCTCTTATCCTAGAAAATGTGCAAAAAGCTAACCACAAATTGCTGAGAAACGAAAATGCATCTCCAGAACTCGAGGAATAATATCCTACCCAAATTCAAGTTCTGGAATCAGCTTAGACTGGTGTATAAAAAAGCAGCCTGTCTGACAAACAGGTTGTAGGAAAAGCAGGCTGCAATACCAACGGACATAATTGCTGTTCAAAAGGCCCCACAGAAGCAAATGGCACCATGAACTATTAGATAGTGGAACACCTGCTCACACCAGTTACCCCAAGTTACTGTGCTACATGCAGTTGACACTGAGGAATCATGACTCAAAATGCACTCATGTCATGACAGTATATAATCCCTCATTAATCCCATTAATAATCAGGATCCCCTGGTTCAGAGCTGTTCCATATTCCCTTAGATGTCCCGAGGTAACTCAGTGGGGTACAGATGCCGTGAGTTATCTGCTAGGATTACAGTTCTCTGCTGGCCTCTGTTCTAGGAAGCAATACAAGGTTCTGCTAGTCACCATCCCTAGCTTCAGTCTGGCAGTTACATGAAAAATTTTCAGGTTATATTTTAATAATTCAGTTTTAACTGTAGCACCCTATCTAAAGAAGTTGTGCGATTGAACTTGACCTTGAGAACTACATTTTAAAAAGACCAATAAATATTCATATTGAGTGAAATTATAGAATGGTCAACATACAAATTTTAAAAATATTAGGATGTAGAAATTGAAGTTATAAATCTTTGAAGCCAAATGCAAATCTAGACATTGTTACAGTAATTAAGATACAAATAAGAAAGAAACCTGTGTGTTTGGAAATTCAGTGGGGGAAATATGATGAAATAGAGAAAGAAGAAGAAAGAATTTGGTTGAGGAAATTTGCAGTACAATTCAGTTGTGTTGAAAGTTAAATTATTAATCCACGCATGTACATAGACAGACAGACAGGCACACACACGAATACACATTTTAACAAGTCAATTTTGCTAGTATAGAACTCAAACATATCTCCTTTAAAACTTTAGGGTTTCATTCCAGTTACCAAGCTCCCCTGTCAGAGCACACACATAACTCAGAGTCCACAGGGAAGAGGAGGAGCTCAGGGCCACAGTCTACAGCAGCACATGTGTCCATCACTGACTCGTATACCAGAAAATGCTATTATGCAAAATGTTTTTCAGATAAATGTCTAGCATTATTGATGCCTTCCTGGAAAACTCTTTGTATCCTGAATACAAGATTTTCTACCCAGAAAGGAAGAAATGCTTTTAAAATTTATTAAGCAAATAATTTTCCTCTTCATGACTATGTTTGGCACTCTGGGGAACATTTCTGTTTCTGTGAATTATATGTTCAGTTGGTGCGGAGGGCCTGAGAAGAAACCCATACACCTTATTCTCATCCACTTGGCTTTTACAAACATCATAATCCTTCTTGCAAAAGGATTGCCAAAGACAATGGCAGCTTTTGGTTTGAGAAACTTTCTAGATGACAGAGGATGCAAGATCCTCATTTACCTGACAAGGGTGGCCCGTGGAGTTTCCATCTGCACCAGCGGTCTCCTCACTGTGGTCCAGGCCATCATCATCAGTCCCAGAGCATCTGGGTGGAAAAGGCTCAGACCAAAGTCTGCATGGCACATCCTTCCATTCTTTTCATCCCTTTGGATACTCAATGCTTTAATAGGTATGAACCTAATCCATTCCATCACAAATACAAGCCTGAATATATCACAGTTTATGAGTGAAGACAACTATTGTTATTTTATGCTAGAAAATCAGAAAACAAAATGGATTGCTCTCCCTCTCATGGTCCTGAGAGATGCTGTGTTTCAGGGAGCCATGGGAGGGGCCAGTGGCTACATGGTACTTCTTCTCCACAAGCACCACCAGCATGTCCTACACCTCCAGAACTCCAAACTTCTCTACAGAACTCCCACTGAGCTGAGAGCTGCTCAGAGTGTCCTCCTTCTGATGGTCTGTTTTGTTTTCTTCTATTGGGCTGAATGTGTTTTTTCTCTACTTTTAAGTCTTTCTTTAGCGGACAAATCCTTGATGTTAAATATTCAAGAATTTATAATCCTTGGTTATGCAACTTTTAGCCCTGCTGTGTTGATTCACAGGGATAGACTTCTCCCTGAGTGTTGGCATCCTCAGTGGGAGAAATTGAGAAAATGTTTCTCTCCTTTATTCGTTCAATGAATTTTATAACATCCTAGTTTTATAATACTTTATGTAAGACAAAAATCTCACAAAGCATTTTAAGCGTGTGTTTATTCTCACACATTCTTCCTAGTAACTCACAGCCTTGAGCTGAGAGAGAGATCTCAGTAAACTACAGTGATATGTGAATCCTTAATCTCCACTTTTCCTCTCTTTTGAAGGGATTTTTAAAAAAAAAATTTTTTGTATTTGTACTGTGTATGGATAATTTACCTTCATTATGTCCTTGTAACACATACATGCTTGGTGCCTATAACAAGTAGAAGAGATAATCAAAAGCCTGTGACTGACTGGAGTTAGAGAGGTTGCTCTGAACTACAGTGTGGTTGCTAGGAATTGATCCTGGGTCCTCTGGAAGACAAGCTAGTGCTCTCAACTACTGAGTCATGTCTCCAGCATAGAGAAAATGGTCTTAATTATATTTCATAAAGCTAATTTTACTATTACCAAGATGGGGAGCACACAGATGAATTTATGTAAAAGGAGACTGAAAATTGTTTTACTGGCTGCCCTGAATAAATAATCACAGAGAAAATATATCAATTGCAACACTTTTTCCCTGATGGCTCAGATAGATTTCTAGCTAGCTCTTACATCTTAAATTAACTAATTTCTATTAATCACCACCAAGGTATGGCCTTCCAGTACAGTTCCGGTGCCTTTCTCCTCCAGCAGCTACATGGCAACTGCCTTACTCCGCCTTCTTATTCCCTTCCTTAAGTATAGTTTTCCCACCTAGCTCTATTGTTCCCTGCCATAGGACAAAACAGTTTTTTATTAACCAATGGTAATAAACCATATTCACAGCATACAAAGGGGAATCCCACATCAAATTTGATTTATTTTATCAATTTTATAGTGATTTATTTAATCATGTTATTCAAAAAAATCCATATCCTGTACCTGATGCTGCACTAAAAACTGCACTCATATTCCCAAATATAGATTATAAATGTTCTTTTACATTTAAAGGGGAATATGATACAAATATGAATAATTTGCATTGGTATGGATTTTAAGGTCAATTTTGTTATATGTATATGTATTTGTGCACTTGATTAAGGTTTTGTGATTGTGTAGTTCACTTAAAAATGTAATGTATATAGGTTGTTAATGGATAATCATCTATAGTAGTCAAATTTGTAGTCATGTTAGATTTTCTAGATATATAGAGATATATTTCAGTTTGATAGAGATTCTTCATATCTTTCAAAGACTGAAGAATATGGCATTTAATGTTTTAATAACTTAGGAATTTTCATGATAATGAGACACATCTGCTCCTGGCAGCACCAATCTACTTCATGAAGAAGATGGGCATCAAAGAGGCTCCTTATGGAGTTTGATAGCCATTTGGGCAAGAAACTGCTCTTTCAAAGACTGTTGCATAAACTGGACACAGAAAACCCACAGAGAGAGAACTGCTAAACTTGCCTACAGGTGAGATGGTCTTTCAGGGTTCCTGATTCATGAAAGAGTCTGCGAGACATTCTACAGGACACAACAAAAAGTGACTAAACCGTCTTTAAATTTTCCTGCTTCATGAAAATGTCTGCTGGATACTATGGGCCTGTAAGCCAAAGATGGATGACCCAATGGTACAGAGGAACTTTGGATGACTGTACAGGCAGCGAGATGTCTCTGTTATTTCAAGAGTTTTGGATTTCTTGTTTACTTAGGTAATATTATATCCTTCTGGAGTCTTTGATGGAGTTAAAGAATGGTTAGTTATAGTTTTCCTTAGTTATGATAAAGGATAAAATAGATATAAATATTGTAACTGTAATTCTTGCTTGATAACTTTTGTTATATGTAATTTTACTATGTTAAAGTTAAAGCCTTTCTTTTTTGTTTAAACAGAAAAAGGGGGAATGATGTGGGATTCTTGTTTTGTGTTGACTTCATTGGTTAAATAAAGAAACTGCTTGGCCTTTGATAGGACAGAAAATTAGGTAGGTGGAGTAAAGAGAACAGAATGCTGGGAGAAATAAGCCAAGTCAGGCATTTGCCATGATTCTCGCACTCCAGACAGACGCAGGTTAAGATCTTTCCTGGTAAGCCAGCTTGTGGTACTACACAGAATAATAAAAATGGGTTAGATCAATATGTAAGAGCTAGCCAATAAGAGGCTAGAACTAATGGTCCAGGCAGTGTTTAAAATAATACAGTTTCTGTGTAATTATTTCAGGGCATAAGCTAGCCAGACGACCGGAGCTGGGGTGGCAGGGAAGAGGTCCATTGCTCCTTACAACAGTTAACTATGATGCAGTTTTGAGATTCTTCAAAGTATCTGATTGCTTCCGTCTGTAGAAAACATTTTACAGAATTGTGAAAAATGCTACAAACTACATCCACTTCCTGGAATCCCAATGCACAAATCACAGAACTTAAATGCACTGAAATGTTTCTTTGGTTTTATATTCATGAAGGTTCTCTGCAGGAATTAAGATTTTTCATATGGGATAAACGGGATAAGGAATACACGGTTAAGTTTCATTTTATCTCCATCTACAGATTCTATGTTGATTAAAAAATGTGGATTGTCATTTTGCAAGATTAATATGCAGTGTGATTGAAACAGACTGAGGCTTGTTTGCAGCTGCCCTTTGTTAATGCCTGGTTGCTCTCCACAACATTATCCAGCTGTTTGTCATCAAAGAGCTGCAAAAGGATCTGATTCTACATCCATTTAAGTGAAGGATTCACTATTTCCTTTCTTAAAATAGATCCACAAAATAAGATAGTGACATGGTTCTACGAATCTGTTAGACACATTCTTAAAAATTGTAATTGATATAATCATTGAACATGAAAGTGTAGACTCACTAATCACCAGTTTTATGCCATATTTAAAAGAATGCTCTGTCCTATCTGACTAAACACCTGTAACATATTGGGTACATCATGGCTCTACTTCACAATGATGTATACCTTTTTATATTTTGCTTGGTTGCGCTGTATATACAAAACATTAAAGTAAGTGATGTGTATTTTATTCTGTTACAGATTATTAAATATCTTGTTCTTCTAGTATTAGGATTTATTTTATGTATGTGTCTCTGTGAGTGTGTGTCACGTTTGTACAGTTCCCCACACAGACCAGAAGAGGACACTGACCACAGGGAGCTAGGGCTACAGGCAGTCATGAGTCCTAGATGTGAGCGCTGGGTAAGGAACCAGGGTCCTCTGCAAGAGGAGCAGGTCTCCTAACCGTCCCTGCAGCTCCTTCTCACATTTCCCATGTAATATGACGTGTTTGTAGGGAACATCCACTACTTCTCTGAGTCTCACCCTCTTCTGTTACAGACATTTTCTCATAACAGAGAACCAGACTAATGAAAACTTTCTCAGACACTTTGTGTAATTTGACTCAAAATGAAGTGATGTAAGAACACGGAGAAGGAGAGAAGAAAGATGTGTTACATCTCAATGATGAAAAGTTCAAGGTTAAGAATAGATACAGGTCTTAAGAGATGCCTCAATGGTAAAAGCATCTGCCAACAGGTCAGACAATCTGTATCTCTAATGAATAAAACTGACTCCCACATGTTGTCCTCTAACCTGCAGATGTGTGCTGTGACACACCATAAGCATATAAAATAAACCGTAGAATACTTTTAGCTCCTTTATCAAAAATTAGGTGTTCATATGTTTGTGGGTTAAAATCAGGGTCTTCTACTCGGTTCCATTGATCGACTTCTCGGTTTTTATGCCAATACCAAGCTGTTTTCAATACTGAAGCTCTGTAATAGAGTTTGAAGTCAGGGATGGTAATGCCTCCAGATGATCCTTTATTATATAAGATTGTTTTGGCTATCCTGGGTTTTTTGTTTTCCCATATAAAGTTGATTAATGTCCTCTCAAGATCTGTGAAGAATTTTGATGGGATTTTAATGGGGATTGCATTGAACCTATAAATTGCCCTTGGTAGAATTGCCATTTTTACTATGTTGATCCTCCCAATCCAAGTACAAGGGAGATCCTTCCATTTTCTGGTATCCTCCTCAATTTCTTTCTTCAAAGACTTGTCAAATAGATCCTTCACTTCCTTGGTTAGAGTTACCCCAAGATATTTTATGCTATTTGTGGCTATCGTGAAGGGTGATGCTTCTCTGATTTCCCTCTCTGCTTCTTTATCCTTTGTGTATAGGAGGGCAACTGATTTTTTTGGAATTGATCTTGTATCCTGCCACTATACTAAAGGTGTTTATCAGCTGTAGGAGTTCTTTGCTGGAGTTTTTGGGGTCGCTTATGTACACTATCATATCGTCTGCAAATAATGAGAGTCTAACTTCTTCCTTTCCAATTTGAATCCCTTTGATCCCCTTATGCTGTCTTATTGCTATCGCAATTTTAACCCAATTTAAAAAATGGGGCACTGAACTGAACAGAGAATTCTCAACAGAAGAAATTCAAATGGCCAAAAGACACTTAAGATCATGCTCAACCTCCTTAGCAATAAGGGAAATGCAAATTAAAACAACTTTGAGATACCATCTTACACCTGTCAGAATGGCTAAAATCAAAAACACCAATGATAGCCTCTGCTGGAGAGGTTGTAGAGTAAGGGGCACACTCATCCATTGCTGTTGGGAATGCATACTTGTGCAACCACTTTGGAAATCAGTGTGGCGGTTTCTCAGGAAATTTGGGATCAACCTACCCCAAGATCCAGTAATACCACTCTTGGGAATATACCCAAGAGATGCCCTATCGTATGACAAAAGTATCTGTTCAACTATTTTCATAGCAGCATTGTTTGTAATAGCCAGAACCTGGAAACAACCTAGATGCCCTTCAACGGAGGAATAGATGAAGAAAGTGTGGAATATATACATATTAGAGTACTAGTCAGCGGTAAAAAACGATGACTTCTCGAATTTTGCGTGCAAATGGATGGAAATAGAAAACACTATTCTGAGTGAGGTGTCCCAGACCCAAAAAGAGGAACATGGGATGTACTCACTCATAATTGGTTTCTAACCATAAATAAAGGACATTGAGCATATAATTTGTGATCCTAGAGAAGCTAAATAAGAAAGTGAACCCAAAGAAAATCGTATAGTCATCCGCCTGGATAGGGGAAGCAGACAATATTGCCGGGCAAAAACTGGGAACTTGCGGGTGAGGTGGCATGGGGCTAAGGGGAAATGGGGTGAGAAACGTGAGAAGGGGAGGATGGAAGGAGCTTGGGGGATTGGGATGGTTGGGATATAGGAAGGGTGGATACGGGAGCAGCAAAGTATATATCCTAACTAAGGGAGCCATCTTAGGGTTGGCAAGAGACTTGACTCTAGAGGGGCTCACTGGTGTCCAGGGAGATGTCCCCAGCTAGTACCTTGGGCAACTGAGGAGAGGGAACCTGAAATGACCCTATCCTATACTGATGAATATCTTACATATCACCTTAGAACCTTCATCTGGCGATGGATCGAGATAGAGACAGAGACTCAATTTGGAGCAACGGTCTGAGCTCTTAAGGTCCAAATGAGGAGCAGAAGGAGGGAGAACATGAGCAAGGAAGTCAGGACCACGAGGGGTGCACCCACCCACTGTGACAGTGGAACTGATCTATTGGGAGCCCACCAAGACCAGCTGGACTGGGACTGAAAAAGCATGGGTTGAAACTGGACTCTCTGAACATGGCAGACAATGAAGACTGATGAGAAGCCAAGGACAATGGCACTAGGTTTCAATCGTAATACATGAACTGGCTTTGTGGGAGCTTAGCCTGTTTGAACACTCACCTTCCTGGACCAGATAGAAGTGGGAGGACCTTGGTGTTCCCGCAGGGCAGGGAATTTGGCCTGCTCTTCAGTATGGAAAGGGAGGGGGAATGGTGTAGGGGGAGGAGAAGAGGAGTGGGGATAGGGGGAAGGGAGTGGGGGGAGGGGGCAATATGTGGGAGGAGGGGGAGGGAAATGGGAAACGGGTACAGATGGAAATTTTAATTAAAAAATAATAAAAATAATAATAATAATAAAATTAAAAAAAACTAGCAAAAATAAAAAAATAAAAAAATAAAATAAACCGTAAAATAATTTTAACAATTTATAAAACAATAGACAGGAGATACATACTTGTTGACACAGCATGCCCAAGGATGATCTGGACTCTGAGTAGTACATATAGTTGCAATTTACAATTTTCCCTCAGAAGTCAGATTAGATAAAAAACAAATTGATCAGAAGATAAATTAGATAATTTAGAACTTTTCATTCATAATGAAAATAGATAAAATCTAAATAAGTCAAGGGTTGTAAAGGCAATCT
The DNA here is from genome assembly GCF_950005125.1 of Chionomys nivalis. Lineage (NCBI taxonomy): Eukaryota > Metazoa > Chordata > Mammalia > Rodentia > Cricetidae > Chionomys > Chionomys nivalis. The sequence goes on from NC_080098.1 coordinate 42,262,879, forward strand.
GGAAATGTGACTCAGTTATGTTCTTTAAGTGGTGTACAAGAGATTTGACAATTGGAATTAGATTAGTATAAACATCATCCCAAACTTTCTAATTTCTTTTTAATAAGACAGAATTTCTTGTTGTGGCCCTGGTTATTCTTGAACTTACTTGTAGACCAGGCTGGGCTCAAGCTCACTGAGGTCTGTCTGTCTCTGCATCCCAAGTGCTGGGAATAAAATTGGTAAAGTGGTAGTCTTTCTTTCTTTCTTTCTTTCTTTCTTTCTTTCTTTCTTTCTTTCATTCTTTCTTTCTTTCTTTCTTTCTTTCTATCTCTTTCTCTCTTTTTTATTTTTTGGATGCATTGCTTATCACTAACATGGACCTGTGGAACATAATGTGAAATAGAATAGCTCAGCTACATGTAGACAAGTACCACATAATTTTACTAATAAGTGGAACCTAAATGAAAAGAGAATAGAGTGTTCAGTATGTGGTGTGCAGTCTACAGTCCTCAGAAAGTCCCTCTGAAAGACCCTCTAAATGGGTGTCACATCTGAGGGATCCCCCTTTACCCAAGACAGAAACCAGGCCACTGGATGCAAAAGCAAGAGGAAGTTTATTGGGTACACAGGCACCTGTGGGCATATCAGTCAGCACAGCTGAGAATGGTCAGCCTGCTGAATGAGCTCATTGGGCTGAGAATACATCATGTATATATAGGGGGTTCAGGGGTTACATAAAAGACGGCATAGCAACAAGCATTTCATTAGTTCCTATATATTGGGTGGGCTAGGGTCAAGTTTAGGACAGGGTTGTTTATCCATTTGCAGTTTTATGGAAAACCATAAAATCTAGATATAGCTAAGTTCAGCTCTCTGGGTATTTTGACAGGCTGTCGCATTGGTTAGCTGTCTTCCTGTCGGCCCAGTTTCTACAGAGCTAGCTGATCGCAGATATCCTGTACAGCTGAGCTGAGCCCCTCTGGTTCTGTAAAATTTGTTTTTCTAAGCTTATGTAGGTGACCTAATTTGAACTTTACTGCAGGCTGGGACGGGGGTCTTTCACCTCCACTTGTGAACCTGAGTGTGGCTGGTTTGTCTATATAATCAGGAATATATAACTGTGGCTACTCAGAGCTTTACAATCTTTACCCTCAGATTCTCCTTGTCACGTGACTTTCCCTAGGACAACATTAAAAGCATCTGTTCACCCAAGATATGGTAAAAACTGTGCAAAGAACTGGTTCTACCCAGGCTCAGTTGAGTGAAGCAGTTTACTTGCATCCCCTGGGCCCATCGTTATTTATAGGCACATGGAAGATATAAAGCTGCATATAGAGAGTCTGGCTCCAACATGTATCATAACCAAAAACCATCCATACAAGAAAAGATCCAAACAATGAAGATCCTAACAATAGTTATTCACACAGAAGTCTACTTTTATTAATGAACACTATTGTGCTTGTGATGGAAAATTATGATGAGTGCTTTAGATGGAAGAAAGAAGGCATGTCATCAAGGAGGGATATGGGGAAGGGATTTTAAGTGGTAAAACCACAAGAAGATCTTCAATATCTACCCAAGCAAGCAAAAACTGGTCTTTCCTGACAAGTTTAAGTGGTTAATGTGTTCAAAACATTCTTTGGGTATCTGGATAAGCAACATACAAAAGCCAAAAAGGCAATTATTCATATAACAACAAGGAATATTGTCACATTTTTGAGTAAGGGGTCACTGAGTCATGGTTACTGGCAACGTATCTTCCCAGTACTGGAGTCAGACACAAAAGGCTATGGGTACCAAGATAGGTGCCTAGATAAAATGGAGTTTCTCTAGTGATCATATTGGCACAGGCTGACCTGGCATCAGTTAGCAGCACAGGCTGATCTTGAGCTGTTGCAGCATCCCAAATGCTGTGATTACAGACCCTTTCCACCACACTTCCATTTTCTTTAATGATGAAATGTATTATGACATTAAAATAAATATTATAACAATACATCTCCTTTTCTTAAGAAGTTTGGCATCTCACAGTCTCAAGAGTAGCTCGGGGAAGCAGGCAGGAAACAGGCAGGTGCAAAGTAGATTTACACCATCTTCCCATTCCACCATTGTTATCATGTGACTTTTAGATTTGTGTGAACACTGGGAAAGTACAGGCAGTAATGCTTCTGTCAGATATGAATATTTCATTTTATCCCCAAAATCAGAGCATGAGAACAACACAAGAAAGTGGAGGTGGAGATGAGATGACCCTTATCTGTGGTGAGTTTGATGGCAGATTGAAGATGACAGTGAGACAAGCAAACATCATAGCCAGCACATTTGATCAACAATTGTGTGACATTGCTAAGTTCCAAAACTAAGAAAACTAGTGTTGATGCTATTGGACAATTATGAACAGGTTAGACATTAGAGTACCACCACAAGAAAGTCTGGAAAACAGAATCTCTCAAATGATGGCATCATGGGTCTGGAGACTGCTCCTTTGTTTCCTGACCTCCCAGATCTGAATAATCACACAGAAACTATATTAGTTACAGAACTATTTGGCCTATTAGCTCAGGCTTCTTTTTGACTAACTCTTACATCTTAAATAAACACATTTCTATTAATCTGTGTATCACCACAAGGATGTGACATATCAGTAGGGTTCTTGGGTATCTTGTTCCTTTGGCAGCTCCATGGTATCTGCCTGACTCCACCTACTCTTCCTCCATATCCCTTCTAACCTGGCTATTTTCTGACCTGCCATTGTCCAAAGCACTATAAAATAAAAGCAACATATATACAGAAGGACATCCCACATCTGGCTTCCCTCTCACCCTGATCTTACACTCCCAATTTTCTCAGGAGACCTTGACTATTTCCTCTTCACAGGGGTATCTATGTATATTTCTCTTAGGGTTCTCTTTGTTACTTACATTCTCTGGGTTCATGGACAAAAGGCGTCTTATTTTTTGCTTTACAGCTAGTAATCATCAATAAATGGGTACAGTGCTCAACTTTCTGGGTCTGGGTTACCTCCCTCAGGATGTTTTTTTTTCTAGTTGCATCCATTTGCATGCAAATTCCTCAGGATGTTTTTTTCTAGTTGCATTCATTTGCATGCAAATTTCAAAATGTAATTTATTTTCCCCACTGAGTAGTACTTCATTATATAAATGCACCGTATTTTATTTATCCAGTTCATTGAGAGGCATGAAGGTTGCTTCCAGGTTCTGGCTATTACAAACAATGCTACTATGAATACAGATGAACAAATGTCCTTGTGGTGTGTTTCAGCATCCTTTGAGTATATGCCCAAGAGTGGTATTGCTGGGTCTTGCAGGAGGTCAATTCCCAATTTTCTGAGAAACCGCCATACTGATTTCCAGAGTGCCTGTATAAATTTGCATTACCACCAGCAGTGTATGAGTGTTTCGCCTTACTCTACATCCTCTCCAGCATAGGCTATTATTGGTGCTTCTGATCTTAGTCATTCTGACAGGTGTAACATGGTATCTCAGAGTAGTTTTGGTTTGCATTTCCCCAGTAGCTAACAATGTTGAACATTTCCTTAAATATCTTTTGGTCATTGATTCTTCTGTTGAGAATTCTCTGTTTAGTTCAGTACCCCCCCCCATTTTTGTAAATTGTGTTATTTAGAATTTAATGTCTAATTTCCTGAGTTCTTTATGTATTTTGGAGATCAGTCCTCTGTCCGATGTGTGGTTGGTGAAGACCTTTTCCCATTCAGCAGGCTGCCTTTTTGTCTTATTGATTGTGTCCTTTGCTTTACAGAAGTTTCTCAGTTATAGGAGGTCCCATTTATTTATTGTTGCTCTCAGTGTCTGTGCTACTGGGGTATATTTACGAAGTGGTCTCCTGTGCCCATGCATTGCAGAATAATTCCCACTTTCTCTTCTGTGAGGTTCAGTGTGGTTGGATTTATATTAGGGTCTTTAATTCATTTGGACCTGAGTTTTGCGTATGGGTATAGGTGTGGATCTATTTGCATTCTTCTACATGCTGACATACAGTTATGCAAGCACCATATGTTGAAGATATCTTCTATTTATTGTATAATTTTAGCTTCTTAGTCAAAAATCAGGTGTTCATAGGTGTGTTGATTCATATCCAGATCTTCAATTCGAGTCCATTGATCACCTCTATAATAGAGCTTGATATTAGGGATGATGATGCCTCCAGAAGTTCCTTTTTTATATAGGACTATATATATATATATATATATATATATATATGATTGTTCCTGGGTTTTCTGTTTTTCCATATGAAATTGAGTATTGTTTCCAGTCCTAAGAAAACCTGTGTTGGGATTTTGATAGGAATTGCATTGACTCTGTAGATTGCTTTTGGTAGGATTGGCATTTTTATTATGTTGGTCCTACTTATCCAAAAATATGTGAGAACTTTCCATTTTCTGGTATCTTTTTCAATTTCCATATTCAAAGACTTACAGTTCTTGTCAAATAGGTCTTTCATTTGTTTGGTTAGTGTTACTCCAACATTTTATGTTACTTGTGACTATTGTGAATGGTGATGTTTCTCTGATTTCGTTCTCAGCTTCTTTATCATTTGTGTATATGAGGGCTACTGAATTTTTTTAGTTGATCTTGTATCCTGCCACATGATACCATAGTTTTCAGTCTCAGTTCTGAACCCACCTTTATTTGTATCATGTTGAATTTGGGATAGGAAGGGCCTCAAGGGAACTAGCTTGAAAAGTACACAGAGGGACCACTCTAGGACACACCTAAGTTAAAGTAGTGCCCTTAAAGTTTTCTAAGTAAAGATTGCTTTTAGAATAAGGCCAATATTGGGAAGGTTTTTATATTTCAAGTCCCACATGATATTTAAAGTATTTAATGGGCAGGAATGAATGAGTCATTTACAGCAAAGTTCTTCACTACAGATGGGCACAGGTAGAACAAGGGACTCTAAATCGTCCTGGTCTGGGTTGGGGACTTGATCTGACAGCAGAATCTCCAGTGCTTAGCATCATTTATTCTAATTCTGTAGAATGAGGGGTTTGAGAAAGAACAGCAAGAGACCTGGTCTATGTGTCAGAAGTAGATTCTGCCCAGGTCACTGCTTGGCACTTTGGGAAGACAAAAGACAGTCAGGAGACGCAGCACAGGGAGCACCATACACAAAAACTTAGTTGTTCATTTTCTCAACTCACATTCTTCCTCTCAAAATAATTAATCTCTAATTAAGCTTGAAATAAGTTCTGAGCAAAACAGATGTAGTAATTGTGGAAAGAGGGAAGCTGTACTTCAGGGACCGGGGCTCTGCAGAGGCCTTCCTTCCCCTGACACCGTGACAACATGAAATGTGAAGTCTGCAATTCCTGATAGAAGCCAAGAGCCCACAAATCCTGAAGTACAAATATGACCTGACAAGTGTCACCTTCCCAGAGCTGCTCCAGATCCTGTCTGCACCACAGAGGTTCAGGTGAGTACATGGAGGTAAGATCTTCCATCCCCTCAGCTGTGCTATGGGGAGTTCCATTAAAGCAGAAGACTCTCTCTGGCTAATCCAGGGAGCAGATGCCACGCTTTGTGGTCCTCAGGACCTCCACTTTCCTTCTGTCCCTGGTGCCAGAAAGATCAAAGGAGACTAGTTCCTGGAGATACTGAAATGGAAAAGAAATGCTGAGGCATCACTATCCATCCTCAGGCAAGAGTATCATGTCAGACCTCTACATGGGTCTTTGACTAATTACCTTTCTAAATGGATTATTAAGATACATAAGATTTTCAGATGTCTGTCAGACCCTGGAGATCATCATGATATATTAATTTAGCTTCAGGACTAGAGAGATTGGAGCAAGGGAATTGCCATTCAGGGCTAGCCTGGTTTACAGAGAGACTGTCAAAAATAACTAGATAGATGAAAGACAAAAAAAATTCTTCTTTTAGGTTTTATAAGTTTTCCAGCATTGTGACTTCACCAGTGGCACTCGTGTTTGTAACACTTGTACTTTTTACTTTTGATGCATTTTTACTTTTCTAATATTGGCATAGGTTACAATAGCCTTCTAACTCCCAGTTTTACGGGTTCCTGTCTAAATCCATCCTTAAAGACTCTTAATTTTCTCACATACTATTATAATATTTGTCTTAAATTCAGTCATTATTTGCCTGGCTGGGTGAAGAATACAACACTCAGTGTAACAGTTATCGTTACCATCTTGAGAACTCTGCTATTTAGGATCCAGGCTGTGGAGGAGTACATCCTGAAACAGCTCATCTTAAGTTTATCCTATGCTAAGCAGCAAAGAGCAGCAATCTCTTTAGTTTTGTCTGTTTGCCTGCTTGTTTCTTTTAGAGATAAACAGAATGGATGGGTGTAACTTACTTCATCAATCTAAACACAAGTCCATCCCGTCTTTTAAATTCATTTCCTTTAGCATTTCACAAATGAAGTGGAAGATGAGACACCTCTTCATCCACTGACAGTGACTTCAGTAGAAAGGAATCAATTATTAGAAGATCAGAGCCTGGTCTCAAATATGACTTAAAGTTTGGAAAGGGAAAGAGAGGAGTAGAAAAGTAGGAATCCCCATGAGCAAGGATTAAAGAAACAGAAAAAATGTTCATATCTTCCCTCAGTATTTGGGTGAACTGATATCAGGGATTCTGGCAGATCCAATCACTGAAAAAACACTTATTTTTTATTTTAAATATGTCAGTGAATGTTGATGTGTTTTCTTTTAATATCTGGAACACATTTCATTTGTACAGATATTTAGATGGTACTGTGATGTCTAGGGCTCACTGAAACAGGCAATACTTGCATCATTGCTAGAGGAACAGTTGAAAGCAATAACTGACATTTCTAGAGTCATGAGACCACCTGATCACAAATCTCAGAACAAGGCTAGGTTGATGAAGGTCACCAGTAAGATCATCTGGACACAGACATGTAAAGTTATCCTGTGAGTTTAACAGGAAGGAGGGCAGTGAATAGAAACATTGCAAGTACTCAGAACACACAAACCGATGCGGTCACTGTAATATTCTGATTTTCATATCCTAGAAAAGATGCCCAAAGCTTACAGCAAATCCCTGAGAAATGAGAATGGAGCTCCAGAACTTTAAGTATTGCATCTTACCTGAGTCCAAGTTCTGGAATCACCTGGTACTGGTAAATAAAAAGCAGCCTGCCTGCAAACAGGTTGGAGGAAAAACAGGCTGCAAAACCAGCTGACAAAATTGCTGCTCAAAAGGCCCCGGTGATGCAAATGTGAACACAAACTCTTACATAGTTGAACCCCTGCTCACACCAGTTGCCCCCACGTACTGTCATACGTGCAGTTGAAATTGAGGACTCATGATCACAAAAAGCACTCATCTCATGGCAGTATATACTCCCTCATTAATCCCATTTAGGTTTACCTCATCAGGATCCCCTGGTTCAAAGCTGTTCCATGTTCCCTTATGTGTCCTGAGGTAACTCAGTGGGCTACAGATGCCCTGAGTCATCTGCTAGGATCACAGTTCTCTGCTTCCCTTTGTTCTAGGAAGCAACACAAGTTTCTGCTAGACACCATCCTTAGCTGCAGCCTGGCAGTTACATGAAAAATTTCAGGTTATATTTTGATGGTTCAGCTTTAACTGTAGGGCTCTTTCTGCAATGGTTTACAATTGAACTTGACATTGAGAACTACTTATTAAAAATAACTAGTAAACATTTATATGGAATGAAATAACAGAATGATCAACATAAAATTTAAAAAATATTAGGATGTAGAAATTGAAGTAATAAATCATTGAAATAAAATGCAAATCTAGAAATTGTTAAACTAAGTAAGATGAAAATAAGAAAGTAGCCTTTGTCTTTGAAACTGGGTGGAGAAATATGATGAAGTAGAGAAAAATAGGAAGAAATTTGATTGCAGAAAGATGGAATTCAATTCACCTATTCTGAGAATTAATTAGAATAATTCACGCCCACATAAAAATGGACACACACATTCAAACAAGTCAATTTTGCTAGTATAAAGTTCAAATATATCTCTTTTAAAACTTTAGAGTTTTATTCCAGTTACCAAGCTCACCTGTCAGAGCACACACATAACTCAGAGTCCACAGGGAAGAGGAGGAGCTCAGGGCCCCAGTCTACAGCAGCACATGTGTCCATCACTGACTCTCGTATCCCAGAAAATGCTATTATGTGAAATATTTTTCAGATAAATGTCTGGCATTACTGATGCTTTCTGGAAAGACTCTGTGTATCCTGAATACAAGATTTTCTACCAAGGAAAGAAAAAATGCTTTCAAAATTTATTAAGCAAATAGTTTTCCTCTTCATGACTGTGTTTGGCACTCTGGGAAACATTTCTGTTTCTGTGAATTATATATTCAGTTGGTGGCGAGGCCCTGAGCACAAACCCATACACCTTATTCTCATCCACTTGGCTTTTACAAACATCATAATCCTTCTTGCAAAAGGATTGCCAAAGACAATGGCAGATTTTGGTTTGAGAAACTTCCTAGATGACATAGGATGCAAGATCACCATTTACCTGTCAAGGGTGGCCCGTGGGGTCTCCATCTGCACCAGCGGTCTCCTCACTGTGGTCCAGGCCATCATCATCAGTCCCAGAGCATCTGGGTGGAGGAGGCTTAGACCAAAGTCTGCTTGGCACATCCTTCCATTCTTTTCATTCTTTTGGATACTCAATTCTTTAATAGGTATGAACCTAATCCATTCCATCACAAGTGTCAGCTTGAATATATCACAGCTTAAGAATAAAGATGACTATTGTTATTTTATGCAAGAAAATAAGAATACAAAATGGACTGTTCTTTCATTTATGGTCCTGAGAGATGCTGTGTTTCAGGCAGCTATGGGAGCGGCCAGTGGCTACATGGTACTTCTTCTCCACAAGCACCACCAGCATGTCCTCTACCTCCAGAACACCAAGCTTCTCTATAGAACTCCCCCTGAGCTGAGAGCTGCTCAGAGTGTCCTCCTTCTGATGCTCTGTTTTGTTTTCTTCTATTGGACTGACTGTGCTTTTTCTCTAATTATAAGTATCTATTTAGCAGACGAATCTGTGGTTGGAAATATTCAAAAATTTCTGGCCCTTGGTTATGCAACTTTTAGCCCTGTTGTGTTGATTCGCAGGGATGGACTTCTGCCTGAGTGTTGGCATGCTCAGTGGGAGAAATTGAGAAACCATCTCTTTCATTTTTCTGTTCAATGAGTGTGAATGAGTTCTCAGTTCTGCAATTTTGTGGGTAAGACAAAATTCTCACAGAGCAGGTTAGGCATGGGGTTATTCTCACACACTCTTCCTGGTGGCCACAGCCTTGACCTGAGAGAGAGAGAGACAGAGAGAGAGAGAGAGAGAGAGAGAGAGAGAGAGAGAGAGAGAGAGAGAGAGATCTTAGAAAAATATGGTGATAAAAGAAATCTTATTCTCTAATTTTCCTGTCTTTTCAAGTGATTTTTTTTAATTCCTATATTTTTGTGTATGGATAATTTACCTGCATTATGTTCTCGTAGTACATCCATGCCTGGTTCCTGTCAAGGGTAGAACAGGTCATTAAATGCCCTGTGACTTACTGGAGTTGGAATGGTTGCTGTCAACCAAAGTGTGGTTGCTAGGAATTAAACATGAGTTTTCTGGAAGACAAGTTAGAACTCTCCGTTACTGAACTGTCTCCAGCACAGAGAAAATGGCCGTAATCATATTTTATAAAATTGGTTTTACTGTCACCAAGACTGGTCAGTTTTATCAATTTCATAGTGATTTAGTCATGTTATCCAAAGAAATCTATATCTTGTACCTGATGCTGTACTTGCTAAATGTTAGTTTAGCTATGATGCGATTTGGGGTTCTCCAAAGTGTCTGCATGTTTCCATCTGTAGAAACTGTTTTACAGAATTGTGAAAAATGGCATGAACTACACCCACTTCCTGGACTCCCAGTGCACCAGTCACAGAACTCAACTGTACTGGAATGTGTCTGTGGTCTTATATTCATGAAGGTTCTCTGCAAGGATGAAGATTGTCCATATGGGATAAACTGGATAAGGAATACACAGTAAAGTTTTATTTTGTCCATCTATAGTTTCTACGTTGATTTAAAAAATGTGGATTTTCCTTTTTGCAAGATTAATATGCAGTGTGACTGAAACAGACTGAGGCTTGTTAGCAGCTGCCCTTTGTTAATGCCCGGTTGCTCCCCACAACACTATCCAGCTGTTTGTCATCAAAGAGCCGCAAAAGGATCTCATTCTACATCCATTAAGTGAAGGATTCGCTACCTGATTTCTTAACTTAGATCCACACAATAAGATACCGACATGGTTCTAAGAATATTATAGACCCATTCTTAAAAATATTTATTGATATAATCATTGATCATGAAAGTATTGAATTGCTAGAGGTGGGTTTATGCCTTATTTAAAAAAACTGCTCTTTCATATCTGACTAAACTGTAACACTTTGGATTCCTCATGGCTTTACTTTACAATGATGTATAAGTTTTATATTTTGCTTGGTTGCAGTGTATATACAAATTATTTAAAGAAGTGATGTGTATTGTATTGTGATACAGATTATTAAATACCTTGTTCTTTTAGTATTAAGATTTATTTTATGTATGTGTCTCTGTGAGTGTGTCACGTTTGTACAGTTCCCCACACAGACCAGAAGAGGACACTGACCACAGGGAGCTAGGGCTACAGGCAGTCATGAGTCCTAGATGTGAGCGCTGGGTAAGGAACCAGGGTCCTCTGCAAGAGGAGCAGGTCTCCTAACCGTCCCTGCAGCTCCTTCTCACATTTCCCATGTAATATGACGTGTTTGTAGGGAACATCCACTACTTCTCTGAGTCTCACCGTCTTCTGTTACAGACATTTCCTCATAACAGAGAACCAGACTAATGAAAACTTTCTCAGACACTTTGTGTAATTTGACTCAAAATGAAGTGATGTAAGAACACGGAGAAGGAGTGAAGAAGGATGTGTTACATCTCAATGATGAAAAGTTCAAGGTTAAGTATAGATACAGGTCTTAAGAGATGCCTCTATGGTAAAAGCACCTGCCAACAGGTCAGACAATCTGTATCTCTAATGAATAAAACTGACTCCCACATGTTGTCCTCTAACCTCTAGATGTGTGCTGTGACACACCATGAGCATATAAAATAAACCATAAAATAATTTTAACAATTTATAAAACAATAGACAGGAGATACATACTTGTTGACACAGCATGCCCAAGGATGATCTGGACTTTGAGTAGCACATTGAGTTGCAATTTTCAATTTTTTCTCAGAAGTTAGATTAGATAAAAAACAAATTGATCAGAAGATAAATAACATAAATTAGAACTTTTCATTCATAATGAAAATAGATAAAAATCTAAATAAGTCAACGGTTGTAAAGGCAATCTGGAAATGTGACTCAGTTATGTTCTTTAAGTGGTGTACAAGAGATTTGACAATTGGAATTAGATTAGTATAAACATCATCCCAAACTTTCTAATTTCTTTTTAATAAGACAGAATTTCTGGTTGTAGCCCTGGTTATTCTTAAACTTACTTGTAGACCAGGCTGGGCTCAAGCTCACTGAGGTCTGTCTGTCTCTGCATCCCAAGTGCTGGGAATAAAATTGGTAAAGTGGTAGTCATAGCTTCTTTCTTCCTTCCTTCCTTTCTTTCTTTCTTTCTTTCTTTCTTTCTCTTTCTCTCTTTTTTATTTTTTGGATGCATTGCTTATCACTAACATGGACCTGTGGAACATAATGTGAAATAGAATAGCTCAGCTACATGTAGACAAGTACCACATAATTTTACTAATAAGTGGAACCTAAATGAAAAGAGAATAGAGTGTTCAGTATGTGGTGTGCAGTCTACAGTCCTCAGAAAGTCCCTCTGAAAGACCCTCTAAATGGGTGTCACATCTGAGGGATCCCCCTTTACCCAAGACAGAAACCAGGCCACTGGATGCAAAAGCAAGAGGAAGTTTATTGGGTACACAGGCGCCTGTGGGCATATCAGTCAGCACAGCTGAGAATGGTCAGCCTGCTGAATGAGCTCGTCGGGCTGAGAATACATCATGCATATATAGGGGGTTCAGGGGTTACATAAAAGACGGCATAGCAACAAGCATTTCATTAGTTCCTATATATTGGGTGGGCTAGGGTCGAGTTTAGGACAGGGTTGTTTATCCATTTGCAGTTTTATGGAAAACCATAAAATCTAGATATAGCTAAGTTCAGCTCTCTGGGTATTTTGACAGGCTGTCGCAGTGGTTAGTTGTCTTCCTGTCGGCCCAGTTTCTACAGAGCTAGCTGATCGCATATATCCTGTACAGCTGAGCTGAACCCCTCCTGGTTCTGTAAAATTTGTTTTTCTAAGCTTATGTAGGTGACCTAATTTGAACCTTGCTGCAGGCTGGGACGGGGGTCTTTCACCTCCATTTGTGAACCTGAGTGTGGCTGGTTTGTCCATATAATCAGGAATATATAACTTGGCTACTCAGAGCTTTACAATCTTTACCCTCAGATTCTCCCTGTCACGTGACTTTCCCTAGGACAACATTAAAAGCATCTGTTCACCCAAGATATGGTAAAAACCGTGCAAAGAATTGGTTCCACCCAGGCTCAGTTGAGTGAAGCAGTTTACTTGCATCCCCTGGGCATATCGTTATTTATAGGCACATGGAAGATATAAAGCTGCATATAGAGAGCCTTGCTTCAACATGTATGATAACCAAAAACCATCCATACAAGAAAAGATCCAAACAATGAAGATCCTAACAATAGTTATCCACACAGAAGTCTACTTTTATTAATGAACACTATTGTGCTTGTGATGGAAAATTATGATGAGTGCTTTAGATGGAAGAAAGAAGGCATGTCATCAAGGAGGGATATGGGGAAGGGATTTTAAGTGGTAAAACCACAAGAAGATCTTCAATATCTACCCAAGCAAGCAAAAACTGGCCTTTCCTGACAAGTTTAAGTGGTTAAGGCGTTCAAAACACTCTTTGGGTATCTGGATAAGCAACATACAAAAGCCAAAAAGGCAATTATTCATATAACAACAAGGAATATTGTCACATTTTTGAGTAAGGGGTCACTGAGTCATGGTTACTGGCAACGTATCTTCCCAGTACTGGAGTCAGACACAAAAGGCTATGGGTACCAAGATAGGTGCCTAGATAAAATGGTGTTTCTCTGGCGATCACAGTGGCACAGGCTGATCTGGCATCAGTTAGCAGCACAGGCTGATCTTGAGCTGTTGCAGCATCCCAAATGCTGTGATTACAGACCCTTTCCACCACACTTCCATTTTCTTTAATGATGAAATGTATTATGACATTAAAATAAATATTATAACAATACATCTCCTTTTCTTAAGAAGTTTGGCATCTCACAGTCTCAAGACTAACTCGGGGAAGCAGGCAGGAAACAGGCAGGTGCAAAGTAGATTTACACCATCTTCCCATTCCACCATTGTTATCATGTGACTTTTAGATTTGTGTGAACACTGGGAAAGTACAGGCAGTAATGCTTCTGTCAGATATGAATATTTCATTTTATCCCCAAAATCAGAGCATGAGAACAACACAAGAAAGTGGAGGTGGAGATGAGATGACCCTTATCTGTGGTGAGTTTGATGGCAGATTGAAGATGACAGTGAGACAAGCAAACATCATAGCCAGCACATTTGATCAACAATTGTGTGACATTGCTAAGTTCCAAAACTAAGAAAACTAGTGTTGATGCTATTGGACAATTATGAACAGGTTAGACATTAGAGTACCACCACAAGAAAGTCTGGAAAACAGAATCTCTCAAATGATGGCATCATGGGTCTGGAGACTGCTCCTTTGTTTCCTGACCTCCCAGATCTGAATAATCACACAGAAACTATATTAGTTACAGAATTATTTGGCCTATTAGCTCCGGCTTCTTTTTGACTAACTCTTACATCTTAAATAAACACATTTCTATTAATCTGTGTATCACCACAAGGATGTGACATATCAGTAGGGTTCTGGGGCATCTGGTTTCTTTGGCAGCTCCATGGTATCTGCCTGACTCCACCTACTCTTCCTCCATATCCCTTCTAACCTGGCTATTTTCTGACCTGCCATTGTCCAAAGCAGTTTTAGTCATTATACAATAAAAGCAATACATATACAGAAGGACATCCCACATCTGCCTTCCCTTCTCACCCTGATCTCATGCTCCCAATTTTCTCAGGAGACCTTGACTATTTCTTCTTCACAGGGGTATCTATGTATATTTCTCTTAGGGTTCTCTTTGTTACTTACATTCTCTGGGGTCATGGACAACAGCCGTCTTATTTTTTTGCTTTACAGCTAGTAATCATCAATGAATGAGTACAATGCTCAACTTTCTGGGTCTGGGTTACCTCCATCAGGATGTTTTTTTTTTTTCTAGTTGCATCCATTTGCATGCAAATTTCAAGATGTAATTTATTTTCCCCACTGAGTAGTACTTCATTATATAAATGCACCATATTTTATTTATCCAGTTCATTGAGAGGCATGAAGGTTGCTTCCAGGTTCTGGCTATTACAAACAATGCTACTATGAATACAGATGAACAAATGTCCTTGTGGTGTGTTTCAGCATCCTTTGAGTATATGCCCAAGAGTGGTATTGCTGGGTCTTGCAGGAGGTCAATTCCCAATTTTCTGAGAAACCGCCATACTGATTTCCAGAGTGCCTGTATAAATTTGCATTACCACCAGCAGTGTATGAGTGTTTCGCCTTACTCTACATCCTCTCCAGCATAGGCTATTATTGGTGCTTCTGATCTTAGTCATTCTGACAGGTGTAACATGGTATCTCAGAGTTGTTTTGGTTTGCATTTCCCCAGTAGCTAACAATGTTGAACATTTCCTTAAATATCTTTTGGTCATTGATTCTTCTGTTGAGAATTCTCTGTTTAGTTCAGTACCCCCCATTTTTGTAAATTGTGTTATTTAGAATTTAATGTCTAATTTCCTGAGTTCTTTATGTATTTTGGAGATCAGTCCTCTGTCCGATGTGTGGTTGGTGAAGATCTTTTCCCATTCAGCAGACTGCCTTTTTGTCTTATTGATTGTGTCCTTTGCTTTACAGAAGTTTCTCAGTTATAGGAGGTCCCATTTATTTATTGTTGCTCTCAGTGTCTGTGCTACTGGGGTATATTTACGAAGTGGTCTCCTGTGCCCATGCATTGCAGAATGATTCCCACTTTCTCATCTATGAGGCTCAGTGTGGTTGGATTTATGTTAGGGTCTTAATTCATTTGGACCTGAGTTTTGCGTATGGGTATAGGTATGTATCTATTTGCATTTTTCTACATGCTGACATACAGTTATGCAAGTACCATATGTTGAAGACGCTTTCTTTTTTATTGTATAATTTTAGCTTCTTTGTCAAAAATCAGGTGTTCATAGGTGTGTGGATTCATATCCAGGTCTTCAATTCGAGTCCATTGGTCAATCTATCGGTTTTATACCAATACCAAATAGTTTTCATTACTGTATCTCTACAATAGAGCTTGATATTAGGGATGATGATGCCTCAAGAAGTTTTATATATATATATATATATATATATATATATATATATATATATATAGGCTTGTTTTTGGTTTTTCTGTTTTTTTATATGAAATTGAGTATTGTTTCCAGTCCTATTAAAACCTGTGTTGGGATTTTGATAGGAATTGCATTGACTCTGTAGATTGCTTTTGGTAGGATTGGCATTTTTATTATATTGGTCCTACTTATCCAAAAATATGTGAGAACTTTCCATTTTCTGGTATCTTTTTCAATTTCCGTATTCAAAGACTTAAAGTTCTTGTCAAATAGGTCTTTCATTTGTTTGGTTAGTGTTACTCCAACATTTTATGTTACTTGTGACTATTGTGAATGGTGATGTTTCTCTGATTTCGTTCTCAGCTTCTTTATCATTTGTGTATATGAGGGCTACTGAATTTTTTTAGTTGATCTTGTATCCTACCACATGATACCATAGTTTTCAGTCTCAGTTCTGAACCCACCTTTATTTGTATCACGTTGCATTTGGGATAGGAAGGGCCTCAAGGGAACTAGCTTGAAAAGTACACAGAGGGACCACTCTAGGACACACCTAAGTTAAAGTAGTGCCCTTAAAGTTTTCTAAGTAAAGATTGCTTTTAGAATAAGGCCAATATTGGGAAGGTTTTTATATTTCAAGTCCCACATGATATTTAAAGTATTTAATGGGCAGGAATGAATGAGTCATTTACAGCAAAGTTCTTCACTACAGATGGACACAGGTAGAACAAGGGACTCTAAATCGTCCTGGTCTGGGTTGGGGACCTGACTGACAGCAGAATCTCCAGTGCTTGGCATCATTTATTCTAATTCTGTAGAATGAGGGGTTTGAGAAAGAACAGCAAGAGACCTGGTCTATGTGTCAGAAGTAGATTCTGCCCAGGTCACTGCTTGGCACTTTGGGAAGACAAAAGACAGGAGACGCAGCACAGGGAGCATCATACACAAAAACTTAGTTGTTCATTTTCTCAACTCACATTCTTCCTCTCAAAATAATTAATCTCTAATTAAGCTTGAAATAAGTTCTGAGCAAAACAGATGTAGTAATTGTGGAAAGAGGGAAGCTGTACTTCAGGGACCAGGGCTCTGCAGAGGCCTTCCTTCCCCCGACACCGTGACAACATGAAATGTGAAGTCTGCAATTCCTGACAGAAGCCAAGAGCCCACAAATCCTGAAGTACAAATATGACCTGACAAGTGTCACCTTCCCAGAGCTGCTCCAGATCCTGTCTGCACCACAGAGGTTCAGGTGAGTACATGGAGGTAAGATCTTCCATCCCCTCAGCTGTGTTATGGGGAGTTCCATTAAAGCAGAAGACTCTCTCTGGCTAATCCAGGGAGCAGATGCCACGCTTTGTGGTCCTCAGGACCTCCACTTTCCTTCTGTCCCTGGTGCCAGAATGATCAAAGGAGACTAGTTCCTGGAGATACTGAAATGGAAAAGAAATGCTGAGGCATCACTATCCATCCTCAGGCAAGAGTATCATGTCAGACCTCTACATGGGTCTTTGACTAATTACCTTTCTAAATGGATTAATAAATTACATAAGATTTTCAGATGTCTGTCAGACCCTGAAATCATCATGATACATTAATTTAGCTTCAGGACTAGAGAGATTGGAACAAGGGAATTGCCATTCAGGGCTAGCCTGGTTTACAGAGAGACTGTCAAAAATAACTAGATAGATGAAAGACAAAAAAAATTCTTCTTTTAGGTTTTTTTTTATTTTATTTTTTTTTTGTTTTTAGAACTTCTCATTTTTTTTCTTTTTTTATTTATTTTTATTCTTTTTTAATTAAAATTTCCACCTGCTCCCCGTTTCCCATTTCCCTCCCCTCCTCCCAAATATTGCCCCCTCCCCCCACTTCCGTCCCCCTATCCCCACTCCTCTTCTCCTCCCCCCACACCATTCCCCCTCCCTCTCGATACTGAAGAGCAGTCCAAATTCTCTGCCCTGCGGGAAGACGAAGGTCTTCTATCTACTTCCAGGAAGGTGAGCGTCTAAACAGGCTAAGCTCCCACAAAGCCGGTTCATGTATTAGGATCGAAACCTAGTGCCGTTGTCCTTGGCTTCTCATCTGCCTTCATTGTCCGCCATGCTCAGAGAGTCCGGAATCAACCCATGCTTATTCAGTCCCAGACCAGCTGGTCTTGGTGGGCTCCCAATAAATCAGTTCCACTGTCACAGTGGGTGGGTGCATCCCTCGTGGTCCTGAATTTTTGCTCATGTTCTCCCTCCTTTTGCTCCTCATTTGGACCTTATAAGTTTTCCAGCATTGTGACTTCACCAGTGGCACTCGTGTTTGTAACACTTGTATTTTTTACTTTTGATGCATTTTTACTTTTCTAATATTGGCATAGGTTACAATAGCCTTCTAACTCCCAGTTTTACGGGTTCCTGTCTAAATCCATCCTTAAAGACTCTTAATTTTCTCACATACTATTATAATATTTGTCTTAAATTCAGTCATTATTTGCCTGGCTGGGTGAAGAATACAACACTCAGTGTAACAGTTATCGTTACCATCTTGAGAACTCTGCTATTTAGGATCCAGGCTGTGGAGGAGTACATCCTGAAACAGCTCATCTTACGTTTATCCTATGCTAAGCAGCAAAGAGCAACAATCTCTTTAGTTTTGTCTGTTTGCCTGCTTGTTTCTTTTAGAGATAAACAGAATGGATGGGTATAACTTACTTCATCAATCTAAACACAAGTCCATCCCGTCTTTTAAATTCATTTCCTTTAGCATTTCACAAATGAAGTGGAAGATGAGACACCTCTTCATCCACTGACAGTGACTTCAGTAGAAAGGAATCAATTATTAGAAGATCAGAGCCTGGTCTCAAATATGACTTAAAGTTTGGAAAGGGAAAGAGAGGAGTAGAAAAGTAGGAATCCCCATGAGCAAGGATTAAAGAAACAGAAAAAATGTTCATATCTTCCCTCAGTATTTGGGTGAACTGATATCAGGGATTCTGGCAGATCCAATCACTGAAAAAACACTTGTTTCTTATTCTAAATATGTCAGTGAATGTTGATGTGTTTTCTTTTAATATCTGGAACACATTTCATTTGTACAGATATTTAGATGGTACTGTGATGTCTAGGGCTCACTGAAACAGGCAATACTTGCATCATTGCTAGAGGAACAGTTGAAAGCAATAACTGACATTTCTAGAGTCATGAGACCACCTGATCACAAATCTCAGAACAAGGCTAGGTTGATGAAGGTCACCAGTAAGATCATCTGGACACAGACATGTAAAGTTATCCTGTGAGTTTAACAGGAAGGAGGGCAGTGAATAGAAACATTGCAAGTACTCAGAACACACAAACCGATGCAGTCACTGTAATATTCTGATTTTCATATCCTAGAAAAGATGCCCAAAGCTTGCAGCAAATCCCTGAGAAATGAGAATGGAGCTCCAGAACTTGAAGAATAGAATCTTACCTGAGTCCAAGTTCTGGAATCACCTGGGACTGGTGTATAAAAAACCTGTCTGCCTGACAAACAGGTTGGAGGAAAAGCAGACTGCAAAACCAGCTGACATAATAGCTGCTCAAAAGGCCCCACAGAAGCACATGGCACCATGAACTCTTAGTGGAATCCCTGCTCACACCAGTTGCCCCCACGTACTTTGCTATGTGCAGTTGAAATTGAGGACTTGTAACTTTTGGCAGTATATAACACCTCCCTAATCCAATTCTTAGGTTTACCTCACCAGCATCCCCTGGTCCAGAGCTGTTCTATGCTCCCTTACATGTCCTGGTAACTCACTGGGGTTCCAGATGCTCTGCAGTCATTCACTGGGATCATAGTGACTTCTGTTTTCTCCTCTTCTAGGAAGCAACACAAGTTTTCTGTTAGACACCATCCCTAACTGCAGTCTGGTAGTTACATAAAAAATTTCAGGTTATATTTCGATGATCCAGCTTTATCTGTAAGGCTTTATCTAAAACGGCTCCACAATTGGACTTGACATTGAGAACTAATTTTTAAAAATAACTAGTAAACATTTATTTGGAGTAAAATCACAGAATGATCAACATAAAAATTTTAAAAATATTGGGATGTATCTCAACTGACCTTCTGAAAAAATGTTGGGATGTAGAAATTGAAGTTATAAAGCTTTGAAGCCAAATGCAAATCCAGTAATTGTTACATTAATTAAGATGCAAATAGGAAAGGAGCCTGTGTCTTTGGAAACTGGCTTTGGAAATATGATAACATGAGGAAAAAAGAAGAAATTTGGTTGGAGAAATTTGCAGTTCAATTTAGTCATGCTGAGAGTTAACTAGGATAATCTGTACATGTAGACAGATAGCAAACAGACACCAAATACACACTTGAACAAGTCGCTTTTGCCTTTACAGAGCTTAAACATATCTCCTTTAAAACTTTAGTTTTTTTTTCCCAGTTACCAAGCTCCCCTGTCAGAGCACATATAACTCAGAGTCCACAGGGAAGAGGAGGAGTTCAGAGACCCAGTGTACAGCAGCACATGTGTCCACCACTGACTCTCGTATACCAGAAAATGCTATTATGTGAACTGTTTTTCAGATAAATGTCAAACATTACTGATGTCTTCTTGGAAAACTCTTTGTATCCCGAATACAAGATTTTCTATCCAGAATGGAAGAAATGCTTTGGAAATTTATTAAGCAAATAGTTTTCTTCTTCATGACTGTGTTTGGCACTCTGGGGAACATTTCTGTTTCTGTGAATTATATGTGCAGCTGGGTGGGAGGCACTGAGAAGAAAGCCATACATCTTATTGTCATCCACTTGGCTTTTACAAACATCATAATCCTTCTTGCAAAAGGGTTGCCAAAGACAATAGCAGTTTTTGGTTTAATAAACTACCTTGATGACTTAGGATGTAAGATCATTGTTTACCTGGAGAGGGTGGCCCGTGGACTCTCCATCTGCACCAGCAGTCTCCTCACGGTGGTCCAGGCCATCATCATCAGTCCCAGAGCATCTGGGTGGAGGAGGCTCAGACCACAGTCTGCATGGCACATCCTTCCATTCTTTTCATTCTTTTGGATACTCAATGCTTTAATAGGTGTGAACCTAATTCATTCCATCACAAGTACAAGCCTGAATATATCACAGCTTAAGAATAAGGATGACTATTGTTATTTTATGCTAGAAAGTAGGAATACAAAATGGATTGTTCTTCCCTTTATGGTCTTGAGAGACGCTATGTTTCAGGCAGCCATGGGAGCTGCCAGTGGCTACATGGTACTTCTTCTCCACAAGCACCACCAGCATGTCCTCTACCTCCAGAACTCCAAGCTTCTCTACAGAACTCCCCCTGAGCTGAGAGCTGCTCAGAGTGTCCTCCTTCTGATGCTCTGTTTTGTTTTCTTCTATTGGACTGACTGTGCTTTTTCTCTTTTTGTAAGTCTCTCTTTAGTGAACAGTTCCTTGATGGTAAATTTTCAAGAATTTATAACACTTGGTTATGCAACTTTTAGCCCGCTTGTGTTGATTCACAGGGATGGACTTCTGCCTGACTGTTGGAATGCTCAGTGGGAGAAATTGAGAAAATGTCTCTCTCCTTTATCTGTTCAATGAATGTGAAAGTGCTCTCAGTTTTATAATATCTTAAGTAAGCCAAAAAGAAAAACTCACAAAGCGTTTTAAGCGTGTGTTTATTCTCACACAATCTTGCTAGTAACTCACAGCCTTGAGCTGAGAGAGAGATCTCAGTAAACTACAGTGATATGTGAAACCTTATTCCCCACTTTTCCTCTCTTTTGAAGTGATTTTTAAAAATTTCTATAGTTGTACTGTGTATGGATAATTTACCTGCATTATGTCCTTGTAGCAATACATGTCTGGTGCCTGTAAAGGGATCAAAAGCCCGTGACTGATTGGAGTTAGAGAGGTTGCTCTGAACTACAGTGTGGTGGCTAGGAATTGATCCTGGGTCCTCTGGAAGACAAGCTAGTGCTCTCAACTACTGAGTCATGTCTCCAACATAGAGAAAATGGTCTTAATTATATTTTATAAAACTGATTTTACTATCACCGTGATGGGAAACACACAGATGAATTTATGTAAAAGCAGACTGAACATTGTTTTCCTGGCTGCCCAGAATGAATAATCACACAGAAACTGTATTAATTTCAACAGTGTTTCCCTGAAGGCTCTTACATCTTAAATTAACCCATTTCTATTAATCACCATGAAGGTATGGCCTTCCAGTAAGGTTCTGGTGCCTTTCTCTTCCAGGGGCTACATGGCAACTGCCTGACTCTGCCTTCTTTCTTCCTTTGTTCAGTTTAGTTTTCCCACCTAGCTCTATTCTACCCTGCCATAAGATAAAACAGCTTTTTTTATTAACCAATGGTAATAAACCATATTCACAGCATACAGAGGGAAATCCCACCTCAAATTTGATATATTTTATTAATTTCATAGTGATTTAGTCATGTTATCCAAATAAATCCATATCGTGTAACTGATGTTGTTCATGCTAAATGTTAGTTTAGCTATGATGCAGCTATGATGCTATTTGGGGTTCTTCAAAGTGTCTGTATTTTTCCATCTGTAGATAATATTTTACAGAATTGTGAAAAAATGCTATGAACTACATCCACCTCCTGGAATCCCAATGTATCAGTCACAGAACTAAAATGCACTGAAATGTTTCTGTGGTGTTATATTCATGAAGGCTCTTTGCAGGAATGAAGATTGTCCATATGGGATAAACTGCATAACAAATACACAGAAAATTTCATTTTATATCCATCTATAGATTATATGTTGATTAAATAATATGGATTTGCCTTTTTGCAAGATTAATGTGTAATGTCATTGAAGCAGACTGAGGCTTGTTGGCAGCTGCCCGTTGTTAATGCCTGGTTGCTCTCCACAACACTATCCATCTGTTTGTCATCAAAGAGCTTCAAAGGGATCTGATTCTGCATCCATTTAAGTGAAGGATTCACTACCTGATTTCTTAACTCAAATCCATACAATAAGATATCGACATGGTTCTAAGAATATGATAGACGCATTCTTAAAAATAGCAATTGATACAATCATCGAACATGAAAGTGTAGAACCACTAGAGGTAGTTTATGCCATGTTTAAAAAAATTCTCTGTCACATCTGCCTAAACACCTGAAACATTTTGGGCGCATCATGGCTCTACTTTCCAACGATGTATACATTTTTATATTTTGCTTGGTTGCACTGTATATACAAAACATTTAAGTAAGTGATGTGTATTGTATTGTGATACAGATTATTAAATAGCATGTTCTTCCACTATAAAGATTTATTTTATGTATGTGTCTGTGTGAGTGTGTGTCATGTTTGTACAGTTCCCCACACAGACCAGAAGAGGACACTGACCACAGGGAGCGAGGGCTACAGGCAGTCATGGGTCCTAGATGTGAGCGCTGGGTAAGGAACCAGGGTCCTCTGCAAGAGGAGCAGGTCTCCTAACCGTCCCTGCAGCTCCTTCTCACATTTCCCATGTAATGTGACGTGTTTGTAGGGAACATCTACTTCTACCCTCTTCTTTTAGGGAAAATTTACAATAGCAACTCTGTACGCCATTCAGAATCCAGACCGTCCTAGTTGTTGTTGTGTTAACAGATACATATCCTGTCTGTGTTTTTTAAAATTTTAAATTAAAGTTTTCATGTGTGCATTGCTACTTCTCTGAGTCTCACCCTCTTCTGTTAGAGCTGTTTTTTCAGAAACAGACATGAAAGGTGAGAATAACAGACACTTTCATGTCATTTGACTCAAAAGGAAGTGATGTAAGAACATGGAGAAAGAGTGGAGGAAGTTGTGTTTAAGCTGAATGAGGGAGAGAGTGTTCATCATTAAGAATAGAGTGGGATCTTGAGAGATGCCTCGATGGGTAAAAGCACCTGCTGACAAGTCAGACATGATCCATTTCTGAAGAAGGAAACTGACTCCCACATGCTGTCCTCTGACTTCCATATTCATCCTCAGCCATATAATATGAATGCACACATGAAAACTTTAATTTAAAAATTTAAAAAAGAAAGACAGGATATATATATATATATATATATATATATATATATATATATATATATAAATCTGTTGACACAACATGAACTAGGACGGTCTGGATTCTGAGTGGTGTACAGAGTTGCTATTGTAAATTTTCCCTAAAAGAAAAGAGTAGATTGGAAAAAATAGAAAATAAAAGTTTGATCAGAACATAAATTTTAATGTATGGTGAAAATTCTAAACAAATAGAGGATAGCGAAGACAAATGGAAATAGTTATGCCTTTCCATATAAATCACATGGGATTGGACAGATGGATTAGTATAAATGACTTTATCATTTCCTTATGCTGGACACATTGGTTGTCATTAGCATCGACCTGTGGAACATTATGCTAAATGATATAGGTCAACTGCATGGATACAAATTCCTCTTGATTTTACTACTATGTGGAATCTAACAGAACAGAGAACAGAGCCTTCAGAGTGTGGTGTGCAGCCTACAGCCCTCAGAAACTGCTTCCATTTGTGAACCTGCTGCTGAATAGTTCCTCAATATAATCATAAATATGAAGCTGTGGCTACTCAGAGCTTACCAATCTTCATCTTCAAATTCTTCCTGTCATGTGACTTTTCCTAGGAAGACATTGAAAAATTTTTTTCACCCCTGTTAGGGTAAAAACTGTGCAAAGAATTGACCACCTAAGCTGAATTGAGAGAGAGAGCCAGGTTATTTCGATTACCAGAATACACTGTAGTTTATAGCACATGGGAGATTCAAATGCACCTGCATGACCAGGAAATTGACGTAATATAACATTTGAAGTTCCCAAGAATGACTGCACCCTACAAAAATAAATCTACTTGGCTTGTGGTATTGCCACTAAGTTGACAAACACTATCCAAAGATCAGCGCTGAGTTACAAACTGCTCAGGACATTCAAATCACTAAGTTCATATTAGATTGACAGTAACATTTTACCAGAAATGCTGATCCTACATAGGTGACAACACACACACACACACACACACACAAAACCTGTGAGAAAAGATCCCAAGCCTCAATGCACTTCCCAAGTCAATTAGCGCTATGGCAGGAAGAAGTGGAGACCAGAATCTTAGGCAAAAGGGGGAAAATGGCCTCCATGTCCCCAAGAGATTCTAACTGTCTCATTCCCAGTACCATAGAATATGCTACCACTCTACTGTGCCAAATATATTCTGTGGGCCTTACAGTCACTGCTTCATGGTGGCCAATGGCCATGGACTGGCTAGTTCTGTCAACTTGACACAGGCTAGAGTTACCTAAAAGGAGGAGCGATCCATTGATAAAAGACCATAATAAGATCCAAATGCATGGTATTTTCGTAATTACTGGTTGATGACTAACTGCTAGCTATGGCCCCAGTGAGAGACCGTTATGGTGAGAGACAGCTATGGGGAGACTACTCTGAATGGTAAGGCACTCAGAGGCAAGGACCTAGTGAATACCAGGTTCTCAGCTACTCCAGTGGGATTTTGCTTTGCCCTAACATTTCAGATCATTAAGTTAATCCATGTTTTTAAAAATAGATATGTATATTACCCTGAAACCCAAACCACATAAAGACATTACCAAGAAAGAGAATTACAGACGAATCTCACTCGTGAACATTGATGCAAAAATACTCAATAAAATACTGGCAAATTGAATCCAAGAACACATCAAAAAATCATCCACTGTGATCAAGTTAGCTTCATTCCAGAGATGCAAGAAGGCTTCAACATAATGAAAATCTATCAATGTAACCCACTACATAAACAAAATGAAAAATAAAAAACACATAATCATCTCATTAGATGATGAAAAAAACTTTCAACAAAATACAACATCCCTTTATGATAAAGGTCTTGGAAAAAGCAGGGATACAAGGAACATACCTAAACATAATAAAGGCAATATACAGCAAGCCAACAGCCAATATCAAACTAAATAAAGAGAAACTCACAGTGATCCCAGTGAAATCAGGAATAAAACAAGGTTTTCCACTCTCTCCATATCTATTCAATACAGTGTTTAAGGTCCTAGCTAGAGAAATAAGACAACAAAAGAAGACCGAGTGAATAAAGATTGGAAAAGAAGAAGTCAAACTCTCACTGTTTGCTGATGATATGATAGTTTACATAGTGGCCTCAAAAATTCTACCAAGGAACTTCTACAACTCATAAACACTTTCAGTAATGGAGCAGGACACAAGATTAACTCAAAAAAATCAGCAATCCTCCTTTATACAGATGATAATGGGCTTAGAAAGAAATCAGGGAAAAATCACCCTTCACAATAGCCACAAATAATATAAAATATCGTGGAGTAACTGTAACCAAACAAGTGGAAGACCTGTATGACAAGAACTTTAAATTTTTGAAGAAAGAAATTGAATAAAACACCAGAAAATGGAAATATCTCCCATGCACTTGGGTAGGTAAATTAACACAGTAAAAATGGCAATCTTCCCAAAAGCAATCTACAGATTCAATACAATGCCCATCGAAATCCAGGAAAATTCTTAACAGACCTCAAAAGAAGAACACTCAACTTCATATGGAAAAGAAAAAGCCCCGGATAGCCAAAACAATTCTGTACAATAAAAGAACTTCTGGCAGCATCAGAATCCCTGACCTCAAACTCTATTACAGAGCTACAGTATTGAAAACAGTCTGGTATTGGCATAAAAACAGACAGGAGAGCCAACGGAACAGAACTGAAGACCCAGATACAATCCACACATCTATGAAAACCTGATTTTTGACAAAGAAGCAAAAAATATCAAATGGAAAAAGAAAATAAGTTTAACAAATGGTGCTGTCATAACCTGATATCAACAAATAGAAGAATGAAAATAGACCCATACTACACAGCAAATAATAATAATAATAATAATAATAATAATAATATCTTGAAATTTGCAGGCAAATGGATGGAGCTAGAAAACACAATATTGAATGAGGTAACCCAGACCCAGAAAGACAAATATCATATGTACTCACTCATAAGTGACTTCTATACATAAAGCCTACAATTCACAATCCCAGAGAACCTAGACAACAATGAAGACCCTAAGAGAGACATACATGGATCTAATCTACATAGGAAGTTGAAAAAGACAAGATCTCCTGATTAAATTGGGAGCATCAGGACCATGGGAGAGGGTTGAAGGAAAGGGGAGAGGAAGGGAGGGGAGTGGAGAAAAAATGTACAGCTCAATAAAAACAATAAAAAAATAGGTTTGTATTCTTTTACTTAAAATCTGTACTGGGCATTGTAAGATCTCAGGAATCAAGAAAGCTGGACAGATTCTTCCCCTTTTCACATTTCTTAAGTCCATTCATTCAATGGGTTAATTTTCTTTGCAAATAACTAGACATATTAGAAGAAAGAATATCCAACATGTAATATTTTGAAGGAACAGGAAGCTCATCTTTAATCTCAAAGGAAAATACATCTCAGAGCAATTTTATTTTTTATATTTTAAAATTTAACTCATTTTTATGTTTTTTTACTGTTTTTATTTAAGACAAGTCTTTACTATCTAGCTCTAACTATCCTGGCATTCACTCTGTAGATCAGTCTAGGCTTCTTGCACAGAAATTTGCCAGTTCTGCTTCTGTTCTGGGATTAAAGGCATGCAAAATATACTCAGCATATCTCTCTGATTATCTTAATATTCAATATTTCCAGTACCATGTGGTCAGTATACAATTATATACATACAAGTAATACATAAAATCTGAGCATACTGTATATATATAATTTGGAACATACATACATACTCACACACATGTACACACAAAGCAGAATTAAAGAGAAAGGTTCCAGAGGTGATAAACTTGAAAGAGAACAATGGGCTAGGTATGCAGGAGAATTTAGAGGGAGGAAATAGAAGAGGGAGATTATATGCTTATATTTTAATTTAAAAATTATTACAGAATTGTGACCAAAGACACTATCCACTAGTGAAAGCAAAAACTAAGCAGAAGAGTAGTATTTTGCATGTGGACTTTTGTGGAAGAGCATTCTTATTTCTGACAGATGGAAGGTATGCAAATGATGAGATGGGGATCAGGGCTATCCAACAAAATGTTTGTAATAGACACTATGTTTAGGCTTGGCAATGAGAATAACAGGAAGTCATTGAAGAACTTTCAGTAAAACAATGGCAAATTGCAGCACATTTTAAAAGCCACCCTGGTGTGGGATTTCCCTCTGTATGCTGTGATTACCGTTGATTAATAAAGAAACTGCTTTGGACATATAGCAGGACAGAACTCAGGAAACTAAACTGAATGCTGGAGAGAAAGAGGGAGAGTCAAAAAGAAACCATGTAGCCCCTGTCAGAGATAGACACGGGACAGAACTTACCCAGTAAGCCACAGCTACGTGGTGATAGACAGATTAATAGTGATGACTTAATTTAAGATATGAGTTAGTCAGGAATATGCTTAAGCTATTGGCCAAACAATATTGCAAATAATATGGTTTCTGTGTGGTTATTTCAGTGCTGAACAGCTGGGACCCAACAAGCAACCTCATACAACCAATTGGCACTCCAAAGTTTGCTAGCTAAATCCACATAAAACCTGAGAAATCTTGAAAAGTAATTCTAGACACAAAAGAACAGAATTAAGTATGGCTTCTTGTTAGGCAGCATTTTGCTGGTGTTGTGTCACAGTCCCTTTAAGAGAGGACTTCCTGATTCAGTGATAACAGAAAAATAGCCATGCCATTTTGAAATGGTAGCTTCCTGGTCTGTACTTCCAGTACAAACTCTGACAAGGTTTGGTCATGGAGCATTTAAGTGGGTTTTGTGAGCAGAGTGATACAATTTGCTTAATGACAACATAGACCAGCTGTGTGCCTAAAGATAGGGCAATGTACGTGGCTCTCAGAGGCGGTGAACATGCTGGACTGGGTGGGGAAAGCAGGCAATACTTATTCCCCTTGCAATGCTGCAGCTTAGGTTCTTAGAGAAGTGCTTAGTATTTTAATAAGCCATCCTGGTGAGAAAATATTTACAGAAACACAATAAAGACAGATTCAGACAGATATAGACCTCTAAGTAGGTCACTTCTAATCTTAGCACTGTATATTTCTTTACATCATTTTCCATCTGGGACAGGTAGAGCCTCTTAGGAACTAGAATGGAATGTGAACGGAATGTCTGCCTTTGTGTACACATAAGCATTAGAAATGTCACTGAAGTTTTATGATGAGTAAATATTGGTTCTGGAATAAGACCAAGAAAGTATTCACTTCAAGTCCCATATAACATTCAATGTGAAGGAATGAAAGGATCAGTTACAACAAAGACCTTCACTACCAACGGGAAAGGTAGAACAAAGGACTCTCAACTTGTTCTAGTCCATATGTGAAACTTGCACATGAATTCCCAGGGTTGAGTATCATTCATTCTAATCCAGTCTAGAAATGGATTTAAGAAAGGAAAGCCAAGCTGGGCAGTGGTGGCGCACGCCTTTAATCCCAGCACTCGGGAGGCAGAGGCAGGCGGATCTCTGTGAGTTCGAGACCAGCCTGGTCTACAGAGCTAGTTCCAGGACAGGCTCCAAAACCACAGAGAAACCCTGTCTCCAAAAACAAAAACAAAAACAAAAAAAAAGAAAAGAAAAGAAAGAAAGGAAAGCCAGTGTTGATCTGTGTGTCAGAAGTTGGTCCATGCCAGGCCACAGCTTGACACAAGGAACTCTAAACTTGTACTGGTCCATGTTTGGAATTTACTTAGAAAGCAGAATTCCTAGAGCTGAGAATCATTTATTCTACTCCTGTTTAAAATGGAATTTAAAAATGGACTTTGGCTGTCATTCAAGAGTTGGTGCCTGCCAGACCACAGCTTGGCAGTTTGGGAAGATGAGAAACAGTTAGAGTTGTGGGAAGCTCCGTACACAGAAGCATAGTTAATTGTTCATGTTCTCACCTCACATACTTCCTCTCAAAATAATTAAGCCCTGATTATACTTGAAATTACTTCTGAGAAAAGCCAATGTATTAATTATGGAAAGAGGGAAGCTATGCTTCAGGGACCAGGGCTCTGCAGAGGCCTTCCTTCCCCCGACACCGTGACAACATGAAACGTGAAGTCTGCAAAACCTGATGGTAGCCAAGAGCCCACAAATCCTGAAGTACAAATAAGATCTGGCAAATGTCCCCCTCCCAGAGCTGCTCCAGATCCTGTCTGTACCACAGAGGTCCAGGTGAGTACATGGAGGTAAGATCTTTGATCCCCTCTGCTGTGCCATGGAGAGTTTTTTTGTTTTTTTGGTTTTTTTTTTTTTTTTTTGGTTTTTCGAGACAGGGTTTCTCTGTGGTTTTGGAGCCTGTCCTGGAACTAGCTCTTGTAGACCAGGCTGGTCTCGAACTTACAGAGATCTGCCTGCCTCTGCCTCCCGAGTGCTGGGATTAAAGGCGTGCACCACCATGGAGAGTTTTATTAAAGCAGAAGACTCTCTCTGACTAATCCAGGTAGCAGGTTCCAGGCTCTGTGATCTTCAGGACCTTTACTTTCTTTCTGAACCTGACAAAGCTGGTCCCTGGCTCCAGAAAGATCAAAGGGGATTAGTTCCTGGAGATAGAGAGATGGAACAGAAATGCTGAGGATCACTATCTGTTCTCGGACTTAAGTATCATGACAGAACTCTGGTTGGGCCTTTGATTAAGGTTTCTTACTTGTTTTCTTTTTTTTCTTTTTTAGGAATCAATAGTATATAGAAGATTTTCAGATGTCTGTCAAACCCTGGAGATGATCATGACACACTCCTGTCACGTCGAGACTAGATAAATTGAGGCAAGGTACTTGCTGTTCAGGGCTAGCCTGGTTTACATAGAGAGACTCTGTCTCAAAAAATAGCAAGACAAAAGAAAAATAATTTTCTTGTTTTAACAACTATGTTTGCCAGTCTTGTGACTCATACAGCATTACTAGTGTTTGCAACAGAAAAATGTTAATATTTTATATCAGGATTTAGGGTGAATTATTAAAGGGATTTTTACAGATTCCAAGCTCTGAATAGACACATAATTTTATTGTAAATATGTTAATGAATGCTGAAGTGTTTGGTATTAATGTCTGGAGCATATTTCATCATGTGCAGATATTTGGGGTGCTATTGTGATTTCTAGACTTACCGATAATACAGGCAACAATTACCCCTCTGTCAGAGGAACAGTTAAAAAACAATAACTGACATTTCTAGAGCCATGAGGCAACATAAACCCAAACCTGGGAACATGGCTCAGTTTATACAGGACACAGGTGACATCATCAAGACATAGACATTTGAAACAATCCTGTGAGTTTCACAGGAAGAAGAGCAGTGTGAACAGAGGCATTACCTACTGTACTGTGCGCACCCAATGCTGAGGGGTCATCAGTCATTAACTGCACCCATCTCACAGCTGCACCTAACACCTCATTAATCCTCTTATTCCATCGCCCTCATCTTCTCCCCTGATGGAGAGCTGATCCCTGCTCCCTGAGATGCCCTGAGGTCACTCACAGGAATCACAAATGTCCTGAACTCATCCACTGGAGTCACAGTTCTCTGCTATGCCCTCTCTTAGGAAGAACTACAGGGTTCTGCTAGACACACTCCCTAGCTGCAATCTAGTGGGTCCATGAATTTTTCAGCAAATCTTTTTATGATTCAGCTGTAACTGTCAGGTCCTACCTGGAGAGGTTTTACTATTTGATTTGACATTGAGAACTACCTTAAAAACTGACCAGTAAATATTTATACGGAATGAAATCAGAAATAGAAGTTACAAAGCTTCAACACCAAAGGCAAACCTAGAAATTGTTATGTTAGTAAAGATGCAGATAAGAAAGGAATATCAGAAAAAGAAGGAAGGAGTGTGGAGGGTAAAGTTAGCAGATCTGAGAGAAGTTACAGCTGCTGATCCAGCAGGTTTTCCCAGTGTCTGTGATGTGGGGAAGGCAGAAAGGGTCAGTGTGAACCTCAGATTTTGGGAACTGAGTGGGGAAATATGAAATAGAATGAGAAAAAGAGGAAGAAATTTGGTTGGAGAATCTTGGAGTTCAGTTCAGCTATGCTGAGAGTTAACTAGGATAAGCCATGCACGCAGACAGAAACACACACACACACACACACACAACTTCAAAAAGTCAATTTTGCTAGTGTAGTGCTCAAAAATAAAAATCTTTAAAACTTGACATTTTGAATAGCAGTTACCAAACTCACCTGTCAGAGCACACACAATATTCCAGAGTCTACAGTGTGGAAAAAGGAGGTTTTTCACGGATTTAATCTTCGACATTATATCTGACCATTGCTGCCTCTTGCACACTAGAAAATGCTATTGTGGAAAATGTGGTTTTCAGGTCCAGTTGTAACATTATTGATGCTTTCTTGAAAAGTGTTTGCATCCTGGGCACAAATTCTTCTACGTGGAAAGGAAGAAATGGTTTTGAATTTTATTATGGAAGTGATTTTCTTCTTCATGACTGTGTTTGGCACTCTGGGGAATATTTCTGTCTCTGTGAATAATATGATCAGTTGGTGGAGAGGCCCTGAGAAGAAACCCATACACATTATTCTCATCCACTTGGCCTTTACAAATATCATGATCCTTCTTGCAAAGGGATTGCCAAAGACATTGGCAGATTTCGGTTTGAGAAACTTTCCAGGTAACATAGGATGTAAGATCACCATTTACCTGCAGAGGGTTGCCCGTGGTGTCTCCATCTGCACCAGCAGTTTCCTCACTGTGGTCCAGGCCATCATCATCAGTCCCAGAGCATCTGTGTGGAGGAGGCTTAGATCACAGTCTGCATGGCACATCCTTCCATTCTTTTCATTCTTTGGATACTCAACGCTTTAATAGCTATGAACCTAATCCATTCCGTCACAAGTACATGTTTGAACATATCACAGTTTAAGAGTGAAGATGGCTACTGCTATTTTATGCAAGAAAGTCAGAAAACAAAATGGATTATTCTCCCTCTCATGGTCCTGAGAGATGCTGTGTTTCAGGCATCCATGGGAGGGGCCAGTGGCTACATGGTACTTCTTCTCCACAAGCACCACCAGCATGTCCTCTACCTTCAGAACTCTGAACTTCTCTACAGAATGCCCCCTGAGCTGAGAGCTGCTCAGAGCGTCCTCCTTCTGATGATCTGTTTTGTTTTCTTCTATTGGGCTGACTGTGCCTTTTCTCTATTTTTAAGTCTCTCTTTAGCAGAAAAATCCTTGATAGGAAGTATTCAAAAATTTCTGGCTCTTGGTTATGCAACTTTTAGCCCTGTTGTGTTGATTCACAGGGATGGACTCCTGCCTGAGTGTTCTTGCTCAGTGAGAGAAATAGAGAAACTATCTCTAATTTTTCTGTTCAATAAGTGTGAAAGAGCTCTCAGTTCTGTAATGCTGTGGGCAACACAAAATCTCACCCTGCACTTTAAGCATGTGTTTATTCTCAGACAATCTTCCAGGAGACCCAAGCCTAGAGTGGAGACAGAGGGAGACCATAGCAAATTATAGTCATATAGAAACATCATTCTGTTTATTGCCACACTTGGAAGGGACTTTATTCTTTAAACTTTTTCATGTTTATATTCATTCCTTGTGTATGAATAATTTGCCTGAATTATGTCTGTATAGCTTGTGTGTGTCTGGTGCCTTTGGAGAGTGGAAGAGGCCATCAAGTGCCCTGTTACTACTGGAGTAAGACTTATGGTTCTGAAGTAAGGTATAGTTATCAGGAATTGAACCAGGATCCTCAGCAAAACCAGCTATTGCTCTTAACTGAACCATCTCTCAGGCACTGAAAACAATGGCTTTAATTGGGATTTGTAAAATTGGTTTACTTCTACCATGACTAGAAACATGAAGATGAATTTGGTAAATTTTATCATAATTCATATTAACTTAATCCTGTCAATCCAAGGAACTCCATATCTTGTTCCTGATGTTTTTGATTGCTTAATGTTAGTCCCACAAGTCTATTTTGGGATTCTTCAAAGTGTGTGTAAGATTCCACCCATAGAAAAGATTTTACAGAATTGTGAAAGGCTGACATGTACTATGCAGTCAGTCACTAGACGATCAATGCTCAGTCACTGCACTTAAATGCCCTGAAACGTCTCACTGGTCTTAGACCTGGGAGCATTTTCTGCAGGAATAAACATTGCATGTGTAATAGAAAATTTTATTACTCAACATAGAAACGTGGGACAATGTAGATCAAGGTAAAAAGTGAGTAAAAATCTTTTTAAAAGGGTTCCAAACACACAAAAGCAGGGTCGAGCGTGGCTTCTTGGTAACCACCTTTTCTTTGGTAGGCTTATTGCTAATGGCAATCAGAGGCACAGCCAATTTAAGAGGCCCTGCTACTGAGCACTTAAATGGGGTTTATGAGCCGTTTGCATGTGCTACTTGGTGGTAAAGTAGACACAACAACTTTCCAGAGCTGGAGCAGTAAAGGTGGCTCCTGCTGGTACCTTGGCCATGAGGCTAAATTGACTGTCAGGGAGCCAAGAAGCAAAGAGGCAGCCACTAATGTTCTGTGCTAACACGTGTGGTAAGCTGAGTAGTGCCAGTGACTAACATAGCAGTTTAAGATCATCTCAGGCAATCAAAGAACAATACAGATTCAGATGAAAAAATACTCTAAACAGGTTGCAGGGTGTTTAAAAATATGCATAGGCCTGAGAGAGAAAAGAGAAAAAGTATATGCAGTTATGAAATAAAAAATAGTTTAAAGATGATAGTAAAGTCTTTAGACATTTTTAGTTTAAAACTTTTAAAGTGAAAAAATTAATAATAAGCCACATAAAGATGGGAAATACACAGATTTTCTGAATCCTGCATGTTACTGTGCGAACTTTAGATACTTTGCTTACTAATGAAGGAACGACAGCTGCTAAAACACATTTGATTAGGAAAAGTGCTGGATTAAACTAACCTATATTTTAAAAATGTCAACTTCAAACTGGAATATGCTACTTTGAAGAAGAGAGATGGGTGGGCAGTGGCTACATGGTTCTTCTTCTCCACAAATACCACTGGCATGTCCTCCACCTGCAGAACCCTACGTTTTCCAACCAACGCCCCCTGAGCTGAGAGTTGCACAGTGTCCTTCTCCTAATGTTGTGTGTTCTTTACTTTAGTGGACAGGATGTGGTTTCCTGCATTTTAAGTTTCTCCTTAGACAACAATTCCTTGATAGTAAATAACAAAACTAAATCTCATCACAATAGCTGAAGAAGATTTTTTTTTAGAACAGAATCATGGTAAACTGAAGCTCTGAGCAGACCTAAAGTTCACAGTTAGAGTGAAACAGACACCCCATTCTCCATGCTGCTGCTCCTGAAGTGATTTAATTGTAAATCTTCCAAGTCTCCAGACTGAGTTTTTACTAGTATAGACCAAGAATCATTTGTCAATTTTTTTTTATCAAGATTGGGATTTGTTGGTTCATTTTCCCTGGATCTCCTTTTCTAAAACCTGATCCTCCAAACATGCTTGCTTTGAGAAACACAGCAGGAAATGCTGTAGATGGGAGTCCTCATTATTTCATAGAGATAAATGGCAACAGCAGGGAAGGCATTTGGTTAATTTACAAGGTCTAGGTGGCCAAGTGTGGTGGCTTACACTCAGGGCAAGCATGTGTGATGGTGATCAGGACAATTACCATGAATTTAAGGCCTACATAGCATTATATAGTGAATTCCAGGAAAGCCTGGACTTCAAAATGAGACTCTGCTTTAAAATGGTGGAGGAGGCAGATGAAAGACACACCTATGGGTGAGAGGGTAAAAGAGAAGGGGAACAGGAGGAGAGGACAAACTTAAAAAGAAATCCATATGCATCTTGCCATAAAAATGGATTTTACATTACTTGTAAATTAAAGTTGAATTTAAGTTTTATTATTTGTGGGTAAGGACATGCAGCTGTCTTATTATTTTTTCCTTAAAAATAAATAAACATAAAAAAACACTAAGTCTCACTAGTAGAAACTGACAGGTTTCAACATTGCAGTCATAATGACTCTGCCTCCCACCTGCTTGAATACAGAGGTATTCCATGTATTACACTCAGCCACAAAGCATAATTTCATTCACTAGAACAGCATGCCAGAATAATGGGTTAAAAGTGAAGTGAATCATTTCTATCATGTTAACTGCCATCCCCAAACCTTTCCTCCTCAGTTGATAAGAGTCCTCTGCAGCACTGCACTGGATCCACGGTGCTGGACACTGCTCCTTTCACCCAGGCCAGAGAGGGAGAGGACACGTGACCACACATGACCTTTGGACCAGAGTGTGTAAATGCACTTATTCTTCACAATCTCCAATTTATGAACATCATCCCTGCATACCAGTAGGAATCTGTATCATTTATGGGACCCTTTCTCTCTCTTTCTCTCTCTCTCTCTCTCTCTCTCTCTCTCTCCCTCCCTCCCTCCCTCCCTCCCCCTCCCTCCCTCCCTCCCTCCCCCTCCCTCCCTCCCTCCCTCCTCCCTTCTCTCTTTCTTTCTTTCTTTTTTCTATTTCCAATCCATCCAGTCCAGGATCCAGAACACAACTATGTATATTATCACAGAGAACTGAGTGAAAAATAGGCACAAGGACATACAGTAATACCTTTAGAAAATGATTCTTAAACACATGTTGTTAGTTTACATAAAGAGTTTGTACCCCAGATCATTGAATCTGCAATAGTTGCCAGCATATTATGTGACCGGGCTCCCCCAGGAACAATGTGCATAAGAGAAAAATGAGGAAAAAGAGTTAGGAGATGTCTCTCATTTGGGTCCAGTTTACAGGGCCCAGTGGAGGTGGCCAGAGAAAGTAGCAAACTCTCCAGAGTACAGTGGCCTCCTCTAGGCATTACTTGGTGTTCCTTCCAAAAGTGCTGAGGAAACTTGTAAGGATAAATGAATAAATAATAAAATTCATGTGCATTAAGTCATGAATGATGGTCACAAAATACACAGGAAAGTACAGGGAATAAATTCTTCTCCAAGAATAGAAAACATTATCCTGAGTGAGGTAAGCCAGACCCAAAAAAAAGATCATGGGATGTACTCACTCATAATTGGTTTCTAGCCATAAATAAGGGACATTGAGCCTATAATTCGTGATCCTAGAGAAGCTAAATAAGAAGGTGAACCCAAAGAAAAACATATAATCATCCTCCTGGATATTAACCTTCATCAGGCGATGAAAGGAGACAGAGACAGAGTCCCATATTGGAGCACTGGACTGAAACCCCAAGGTCCAAATCAGGAGCAAAAGAAGAGAGAGCACGAGCAAGGAACTCAGGACCGCGAGACAATGGTTTGTCTATCGGGATGTTCTATCAGGAACTCACCAAGGCCAGCTGGACTGGGTCTGAAAAAGCATGGGATAAAACCGGACTCGCTGAACATAGCGGACAATGAGGACTGCTGAGAAGTCAAGAACAATGGCACTGGGTTTTGATTCTACTGCACGTACTGGCTTTGTGGGAGCCTAGGCAGTTTGGATGCTTACCTTACTAGACCTGGAAGGAGGTGGGAGGTCCTTGGACTTCCCACAGGGCAGGGAACCCTGATTGCTCTTTGGGCTGCTGAGGGAGGGGGAGTTGATTGGGGGAGGGGGAAGGAAATGGGAGGCGGTGGCAGGGAGGAGACAGAAATACTTAATAAATAAATAAATAAATTCTTCTCCAAGGGTACTATGTGGGTTTGATAGTCCAGGTGAGGCTCAAATTCAAAATCCAGCCATCACTCCTCATGTGGAAATATCCCGCACCAACAGACTGCATCATGGGAGCATTGCTGCATAGCTATTTCCTTCAGATTGAATTATTTTCTCTGGATGTGGCAAGAGACACACAAGCCAGGGGAAGCTTACTAAACTTAGCACACTCATAAGGTCCTCTTCCCAGGGAGACATAACAGGAAACATTTGCTAGGGGGAGTGAAACAACTGTCTGCAAATCGGGCAGGAAATGCCTGTGTGATCTTTAGTTTCTTACCAACTTTACACAAACTACAGTCATCTGGGAAGAGGAACCTCAACTGAGAAAATACCTACATTGGATCATGTTATGGGTCTGTGGTCATTCATAGATTCACTAGTCTCACCTATGTAGCTAAGTTTTCCATGCTCCTGAAAAAAACCAGGACTGCTTCTGAGATTCAGAACTCCCAAGATGTAGCAACCACCTTCCTTGGCCAGGAGTTTATAAAGGCAAAACACACAAGTCTGTACTCTGGGTTCATGTTAAGCATTTATCCGCTCTGTTTGCAAGCAGGGGCTCAACTTAGCAAAGAAAAGTCTTGCAATTGCCTTGGTTATCTTGAGCAAGCAGACTTGTTTTACAAAAGCAGAAATAGCCTTTAGTGTTGTGACATGTTATTTTGCATGTATGGCAGTTTTTGGTAAAAGTTTTAGAAGACTATAATTACAGGGATAACCCTTAACATCCCAGGAAAAGTAAAGAAAACTGACAGGACACAGCTTGTACACACTATGGGCTTACAAGCTAAAACCAATTTTCTTTTGCATATCTCCTAAGCACAGTAGTTAAACATTAAGCATAATATGCACTAGGAGAATTGGACTGTAGGCAAGGCAGTGGGTCATTTTCTTGATTAATGATTGATATTCAGCCCACGTTGGGTGGTGCATAATCCTGAGTTATATAAAACAGGAAACTGAGGGAGGAATCAAGAGCAGGCCAGTAAGCTGCATTCTGCTGACGTTCTATGTGTGGAGGCAGGCTGACCCCGTAACTCTATCTCAGAGGTCCTGATGAAGGATGAAGGAAACTGACTCTGTGTAAGTCTGTGTCCAGTAACAGACTTGGCCAGACCTGTCTGACACTGGAGCCAGTGTTTTGCAGGAGTCAGGGCTGTGACTTTTGGAAACTCAACTCTTTTCCATGGGCTGTGGCCATCAATTGGAGGGCAGCTGTGTCTGAGGTATCTTGTAAACATTGTCAGTGGAATAGAAAATATCACATCTCAAACACAAGGTAAGGAACTGGATAATTCAGTCAAAGAAAATGTTAAATCAGCAAAATAAAAATAGAGTGAACTCTGGGACAGTATAGAAAGAGCAAACACATACTTCATAGGTGTAGAAAGAGAAGAGACCCAAGTCTCATACCAAGATGGTATCTCAGAGTAGTTTTGATTTTATTTCCCTGATGGTTAAGGATGAGGAACATTTACTTAAGTGTCTTTCAGCCATTTGAAATTGTTCTGTTGAGAATTCTCTGTTTAGATCTATACTCCAGTTTTTAATTAGGTTATTTGATATTTTGATGTCTAATTTTTCAGTTCTTTATATATTTTGGAGATCAGTTCTCTGTCTGATGTTGGTAGGTAAATATATTTTCCCATCTAGTAGGATGCTTTTTTTGTCTTTTGATTATGTCCTTTGCTTTACAGAAGCTTCTTAGTTTCAGGAGGTCCCATTTATTTATTGTTGCTCTTAGTATCTGTGCTACTGGGGATATATTTAGGAAGTGGTCTACTATGCCCATGCATTGAATGCTACTTCCCATTTTCTCTTCTCTCAGGTTCAGTGTGGTTGGATTTATATTGAGGTGTTTAATCCATTTGGACTTGAATTTTGTACTTAGGGATAGTATGTATCTATTTTCATTCTTCTACATGTTGACATCCAGTTGTGCCTGCACCATTTGTTAAACATGCTTTCTTTTTTCCATTGTATAATTTTAGCTTCTTTGTCAAAAATCAGGTGTTCATAGGTATGTGTATTAATATCTGTATCTTCAATTTGATTTCATTGACTAATCTGTCCATTTTTTTCCAATACTAAGCTGTTTTCATTGTTGTAACTCTATAATAGAGCTTGATGTCAGGATGGTGATGCCTCGGGAAGTTCCTTTATTATACAGGATCGTTTTGGCTATCCTGGGTTTTCTGTTTTTCCATATGAAGTGCTTATTGTTGTTTTGAGTCCTATAAAAAACCAAAATAATCACACAGAAACTGTATTATTTAAATCACTGCTTGACCCCTTAGCTCTAGCTTCTTATTGGCCAGCTCTTACATATTAATTTAACCCATTTCTATTAATCTGTGTATGGCCACGTGGTTGTGGCTTACTAGCTAAAATTCTATCTATCTCTGGCAGGGCTACAAGGCTTTCTCCCAGCATTCACTTTAGTTTTCCCCACCTAGTTCTGTTCTTTTGCCCTACTACAGGCCAAGACAGATTTTTTATTCATTAACCAATAAAAGCAACACATAGACCTCGATGACCCAGATGTCTGAGTTCTACATCCAGAACAGATTCAAGACTGCTTCCTGAGATGATCAAGCCTCACAGGATACTCCAATCATGACTTGGTCATAATTATAAATTTTCTTTAGGTCCCCATAAGTTTATCAAAGCCCCCAATCAGCAGGAAGTAGACTGGAAAACTATGCCCACATTCCCAAAAATGGACTATGGCTATTTTCCTCTGTTTAGAATGTTGGTTACAAGTTGTTATGGATAATGGTCAGGAGAAAAGCTAAACAAAAAATATAGATTCAGAGTTCTTGTTTAAAAAAGTGGGGGGGGTGCTGTGGGACAATGGTCTTTTATCTTGTCTCTTGTATTATTTTTAATAAAATGCTGATTGGCCAGTAGCCAGGCAGGAAGTATAGGTGGGATGATCAGGCAGGAAGTAGAGGTGAAGCAATGAGAATTCTGGGAGGAGGAAAGTTTCCTTCTGTAGTTGTGACCCAGATGCAGAGGAAGCAAGATATGTCTGGCTCACCAAGCCATGTGGCTAACATAGACAAGAATAATGGGCCAATTTAAGATGTAAGAAGTAATTAATAAGAAGCCTGAGCTACTAGACCAATCAGTTTATAATTTATGTAGACCTCTGTGTGATTTCTTTGGAACTTAACAACTGCGGGAACCGGGCAGGACAAAAAACTCAGTCAACACTGCATATCCAAGAGTATGGGGAAACTTTCCATTTTCTGATACCTTCTTTAATTTATTTCTTCCAAGACTTAAAGTTCTTGTCGAATAGGTCTTTCACTTCTTTGGTTAGTGTTACCCCAACATATTTTATATTATTTGTGACTATTGTGAAGGATGATGATTCTCTGATTTCTTTCTTAGCTTCTTTCTCATTTGTATATAGGATTTTTTTGAGTTGATCTTGTATCCTGACACATGATACCATCATTTTTAATCTCAGTCCTGAACCCATGTTTATTTATATCATGTTGCATTTGGGATAGGAAGATCCACCTAGGAACTAACTTGAAAAATACACAGAAGGACCACTCTAGGACACACCTAAGTTTTTAAAAAGTGCCCTTAAAGTTTTCTAAGTAAAGATTGCTTTTAGGATAAGATAAGTATTGGGGAGGCTTTTATATTTCAATTCCCACATGATATTTAAAGTATTTAATGGGCAGGAATGAATGAGTCATTTACAGCAAAGTTCTTCACCACAGATGGGCACAAGTAGAACAAGGGATTCTAAATCGTCCTGGTCCATGTTTGGAACTTTCTTAGTAAGCAGAATCCCTAGAGCTGAGAATCATTTATTCTACTCCTGTCCAATGAGGGATTTAAGAAAGAACAGCAAGAGACTTAGTCTATGTGTCAGAAGTAGATTCTACCCAGGTCACATCTTGGCACTTTGTGAGGATGAAAAACAGTTAGGAGACGCAGGGAGCTCCATACACAGAAACACAGTTAGTTGTTCATTTTCTCAACTCACATTCTTCCTTTCAAAATAATTATTCCCTAAGTAAGCTTAAAATAGGTTCTGAACAAAACAGATGTAGTAATTGTGGAAAGAGGGAAAGTTGTACGTTAGGGACCGGGGCTCTGCAGAGGCCTTCCTTCCCCTGACACCGTGACAACATGAAATGTGAAGTCTGCAATACCTGATGGAGGCCAAGAGCCCACAAATCCTGAAGTACAAATATGACCTGGAAAGTGTCACCTTCCCAGAGCTGCTCCAGAGCCTGTCTGTACCACAGAGGTCCAGGTGAGTACATGGAAGTATGATCTTCGATTCTCCCAGCTGTAACATGGAGAGTTTCATTAAAGCAGAGGAATCTCCCTGACTAATCCAGGGAGCAGTAGAGAGGCTCCGTAAATCTCAGGACCTCCACTTTCCTTCTGTCCCTGGCTCCACAAAGATCAAAGGAAACACGTTCCTGGATATACTGAAATGGAACAGAAATGCTGAAGCATCAGTATCCATCCTCAGGCTGGAGTATCATGATTGATCTCCGACTGGGTCTTTGACTAAGGCTACCTTTCTAAATGAATTAATAAGACAGATAAGATTTTCAGATGTCTGTCAAACCCTGGAGGCAATCATGATACATTACTGTAACATCAAGATTAGAAAGACTGAGGCAAGGGAATTGTCGTTCAGGGCTAGCCTCGTTTACAGAGTCTCTCTCTCTCTCTCTCTCTCTCTCTCTCTCTCTCTCAAAAATAGATAGATGAAAGACAAAAATTATTTCTTTCAGGTGTCAGTTTGCCAGCACTGTGACTTCAACAGTGTCACTAGTATTAGTAACAGTTGTATTTTTCTCTTGTGATGCATTTTCATTTTTCTAATATTTGGCATAGTTTTTACAATAGCCTTCTAACTCTGTTTGATGGGTTTTCATTTGTATTTATCTTTAAAGGCTCTAGATTTTATCACATACTATTATGTAATACTTGTCTTAAATTCAGTCATTATTTGCCTGAATTTATGAAGAATATAACACTCAGTGTACAGTTATCATTACCATCTTGAGAATTGCATTATTTAGGATCCAGGCTGTGGAGGAGTACACCTTGAAACAGCTCATCTTAAGTTTATCCCATGCTAAGCAGCAAAGAACAACAATCTTTTTAGTTTGGTCTGTTTGCCTGCTTGCTCATTTCTTTTAGAGAAAAACAGAATGAGTGGATATAACTTACTTCATCATTTTAAGCATAAGTCCATCCCACCTTTTAAATTCATTTTTTTTAGCATTTTCCAAATAATAGGGAAGATGAGACACTTCTTCCTCCACTGACAGTGACTTCAGTAGAAAGGAATCAGTTATTAGAAGATCAGAGCCTGGTCTCAACTACGACTTAAAGCTTGGAAAAGGGAAGAGAGGACTAGAAAAGCAAAAATCCGTATGAAAACAAGGATTAAAGAAACAGGAAAATGTTAATATCAGTTGAGTGAACTGATAGCAGGGATTTTGACAGATCCCAATCTCTGACAAAACAATTTTTTATTCTTAATATGTCAGTGAATGCTGATGCACTCTCTGGTAATATCTGGAACACATTTCATTTGTACAGATATTTAGATGGCGTTGTGATGTCTAGGACTTACTTCCACAGACAATAATTACCTCTTTGCTAAAGAAACAGTTGAAAGCAATAACTGACGTTTCTAGAGTCATGAGGCCATCTGGACACAAATCTCAGAACAAGGCTAGGTTGATGAAGGTCACCAGTAAGATCATCCAGACATAGACATGTAAAGCTA
Source organism: Chionomys nivalis (assembly GCF_950005125.1). Taxonomy (NCBI): domain Eukaryota; kingdom Metazoa; phylum Chordata; class Mammalia; order Rodentia; family Cricetidae; genus Chionomys; species Chionomys nivalis. The sequence goes on from NC_080098.1 coordinate 42,305,978, forward strand.
TCCTGTGAGTTTAACAGGAAAAGGAAAAGGAACAGAGACATTGCAAGTACTAAGAACTCTTAAAACCCTTGCAGCCACTTTAATGTTCAGATTCCTCTTATCCTAGAACAGGAGCCCAAAGCTTACCACAAATCCCTGAAAAATGAGAATGGAGCTCCAGAACTTGAAGAATAGCATCCTACCCAGAACCAAGCTCTGGAATCACCTGGGACTGGTAAATAAAAAGCAGCCTGCCTGACAAACAGGTTGGAGGAAAATCAGGCTGTAAAACCATCTGACATAATTGTTGCTCAAAAGGCCCCACAGAAGCAAATGCTAACACGAACGCTTACATAGTGGAATTCCTGCTCACACAGGTATGCCAGTACTTACTGTGCTACAAACAGTTGGTATTGAGGACATATGACTCAAAAACTGCACTCATCTCATGGCACAATATAATCCCTCATTAATCCAATTCTTAGGTTTACCTCATCAGCATCCCCTGGTCCAGAGCTGTTCCATGTTCCCTTATGTGTCCTGAGGTAACTCACTGGGGTACAGATGCCCTGAAGTTATCCACTAGGATCACAGCTCTCTGCTAGCCCCTTTCAAGGAAGCAACACAAGGTTCTGCTAGACACCATCCCTAACTGCAGCCTGGTAGTTCTATGAAATTTTTCACATTTTATTTTGATGATTCAGCTTTAACTGAAGACCTCTATCTAAACAGGTTGTGCAATTGGACTTGACATTTAGAACTATTTATTAAAAATAACTAGAAAACATTTATATTGAATGAAATCATAGAAGAGTCAACATAAAAACTTTAAAAATATTAATATGTAGAAACTGAACTTACAAAGCTTTGAAGCCAAATGTATATCTAGAAACTGTTACACTAAGATAAAAATAAGAAAGGAGCCTTTGTCTTTGAACATGGGGGGCGGTATGATTAAATAGAAAAAAAAGGAAGAAATTTGGTTGCAGAAAAATGAAGTTCAATTAAGGTATGCTGAGAGGGAGTTAGCATAATCCATGTACACAGATAAACAGGGACACACACACAAACACAAACACACATATTCACAGAAGTTAATTTTGCTAGTAGAGAGTTCAAACATATCTCCTTTAAAACCTTAGAGTCTTATTCCAGTTACCAAGCTCCCCTGCCAGAGCACACACATAACTCAGAGTCCACAGGGAAGAGGAGGAGTTCAGGGCCCCAGTCTACAGCAGCACATGTGTCCATCACTGACTCTCGTATTCCAGAAAATGCTATTATGTGAAATGTTTTTCAGATAAATGTCTAGCATTACTGATGCTTTCTTGAAAACTCTTTATATCCTGAATACAAGATTTTCTACCCAGAAATGCAGAAATGTTTTTGAAATTTATTAAGCAAATAGGTTTCCTCTTAATGACAATGTTTGGTACTGTGGGAAACATTTCTGTTTCTGTGAATTATATGTTCAGTTGGTGTGGAGGGCCTGAGAAGAAACCCATCCACCTTATTCTCATCCACTTGGCTTTTACAAACATCATAATGCTTTTTGCAAATGGGTTGCCAAAGACAATGGCAGCTTTTGGTTTGAGAAACTTCATAGATGACATAGGATGCAAGATCACCATTTACCTGCAGAGGGTTGCCCGTGGGGTCTCCATCTGCACCAGCAGTTTCCTCACTGTGGTCCAGGCCATCATCATCAGTCCCAGAGCATCTGGATGGAGAAGGCTCAGACCACAGTCTGCATGGCACATCCTTCCATTCTTTTCATTCTTTTGGATACTCAACGCTTTAATAGGTATGAACCTAATCCATTCCGTCACAAGTACAAGCCTGAATATATCACAGTTTTCCAGCGAAGACGGCTACTGCTATTTTATGTTAGAAAGTCAGCAAACAAAATGGATTGTTCTCCCTCTCATGGTCCTGAGAGATGCTGTGTTTCAAGGAGCCATGGGAGGAGCCAGTGGCTACCTCATATTTCTTCTCCACAAGCACCACCAGCATGTCCTCTACCTTCAGAACTCTGAACTTCTCTACAGAACTCCCCCTGAGCTGAGAGCTGCTCAGAGTGTCCTCCTTCTGATGCTCTGTTTTGTTTTCTTCTATTGGGCTGACTGTGCTTTTTCTCTATTTTTAAGTCTCTCTTCAGCAGAAAAATCCTTGATGCCAAATGTTCAAAAGTTTCTGGCTCTTGGTTATGCAACTTTTAGCCCACTTGTGTTGATTCACAGGGATGGACTTCTGCCTGAGTGTTGTGAGAAATTGAGAAACTGTCTCTTTCATGTTTCTGTTCAGTGACTGTGGAAGAACTCTCACTTCTGCAACATTGTAGGTAAGACAAAATTTTCATAAACTAGGTTAAGCATGTATTTATTCTCACATATTCTTCCTGGTGACTCACAACCTCGATCTGAGAGAGAGAGAGAGAGAGAGAGATCTTAGTAAATTACAGTGATAAAAGAAACCTTATTCTCCAATTTTCTTCTCCTTTGAAGGGATTTGTTAAATTCTTATATTAGTATTGTGTATGGATAATTTACCTGCATTATGTCCTTGTAACACATACATGCTTGGTGCCTATAACAAGTAGAAGAGATAATCAAAAGCCCGTGACTGACTGGAGTTAGAGAGGTTGCTCTCAACCAAAGTGCGGTTGCTAGGCATTAAACCTGAGACCTCTGGAAGACAAGCTAGTGCTCTCAACTAAGGAGTCATGTCTCCAGCACAGGGAAAATGGTCTTAATTATATTTAGTAAAACTGTCACCATGACTGGAAGCGCACAGATGAATTTGGTCAATTTTATTAACTTCATAGTGATTTAGTCATGTTATCCAAAGAAATTCATGTCTTGTACCAGATGTTGTACTTACTAAATGTTAGTTTAGCTATGATGCTATTTAACGTGTCTGTATTTTTCCATTTGTAGATAATATTTTACAGAATTTTGAAAAATGGTATGAACTACATGCACTTCCTGGAATCCCAATGCACCAGTCACAGAACTCAACTGTACTGGAATGTTTCTGTGGTTTTATATTCATGGAGGTTTGCTACAGGAATTTACATTGTCCATATGGGATAAACTAGATAAGGAATACACAATAAAGTTTTATTTTATATGCATCTATAGTTTCTATGTTGATAAAAAACTTGGATTTGCCAATTTGCAATATTAATGTGTAATGTGATTGAAACAGACTGAGACTTGTTAGCAGCTGCCCTTTGTTAATGCCTGGTTGCTCTCCACAACACTATCCAGCTGTTTGTCATCAAAGAGCTGCAAAAGGATTTGATTCTTCATCCATTTAATTGAAGGATTCGCTGCTTGATTTCTTAACTTAGATCCACACAATAAGATACTGACATGGTTCTAAGAACATAATAGACCTATTCTGAAAAATGCTTATTGATATAATTATTGATCATGAAAGTATAGAATTTCTAGAGGTGGATTTATGCCTTTTTAAAAAAAGAAACTGTTCTGTCATATTTGACCCTTGAAACATTTTCGGTTCCTTATGATTCTACTTTACAATGATGCATAAGTATTTATATTTTCCTTGATTGCATTGTATAAATATGCAAAATATTTAAGTAAGTGATGTGTGTTGTGCTATAGATTATTAAATAGCTAGATTTCTAATATAAAGATTTATTTTATGTATGTGTCTCTGTGAGTGTGTGTCACATTTGTACAGTTCCCCACACAGACCGGAAGAGGGCACTGACCACAGGGAGCTAGTCATGAGTCCTAGATGTGAGTGCTGGGTAAGGAACCAGGGTCCTCTGCAAGAGGAGCAGGTCTCCTAACCGTCCCTGCAGCTCCTTCTCACATTTCCCATGTAATGTGACGTGTTTGTAGGGAACATCCACTACTTCTCTGAGTCTCACCGTCTTCGGTTACATAGAGAACCAGACTAATGAACAATTTCTCAGTCAGTCTGTGTGATTTGACTCAAAGGGAAGCTATGTATGAACATGGAGAAGGAGTGAAGAAAGATGTGTTACATCTGAAATTGGCAATGAGATTGTTCAGTGTTAAGAATAGAGAGAGGTGGCAGGGTGGTGGTGGTTAATGCCTTTAATCCCAGCACTCAGGAGTCAGAGGCAGGTGGATGTTTGTGAATTTGAGGCCAGCCTTGTCTATAAGAGTTAGTTCCAGGACAGGCTCCAAAGCAACAGAGAAATTCTTCCTTGAAAAACAAAACAACAACAACAAAAACAACAACAACAAAATAGATGCCTTGGTGGGGAAAAGCACCTGCTGACTGGTCAGAAAAGCTGATCCACCTCTGACAAAGAAAACTGACTCCCATGCCTTGCCCTCTGACCTCCATATTCATGTTGAGACATGCACACGTGAATAAACACACAAAATCTTTAATTTGAAATTAAAAAATAAACAGACAGGAGATACATAACAGTTGACATAGCATGAACTAGGATGGTCTGGACTCTGGCATATAGAGTTGGTATTGTGAATTTTTCTCTAAACAAAAGAGTAGGTTGGGAAATATAAAATAAAAGCTTGATCAGAACATAAATTAAAATTTTAACATATGATGAAAATTGTAAATAAGTAGTAGATAGTAAAGGCAACCGGGAAATCAAATTCAATTATGCCCTTCAAGGAAAGCACATAAGATTAGACAGATGGGTTAGTATAATAACTTCATTATTTCCTTATTCTGGACACATGTTTGTAACTAGCATGGACCTGTGGGTATTATGCTAAGTGAAATCGGTCATCTGCATATAGACAAACACCACGTGATTTTACTAATAAGTGGAACCTAATACAACAGAGAATAGAGCCTTCAGAGTGTGATGTGCAGCCTACAGTCCTCAGAAACTGCCTCATATTTGTGAGGTGTTTGTGCTTGTGTCTGGTTCCTCCATATAACCGAAAATATGAAGGGGTGGCTACTCAGAGCTTGCCAGTCTTCACCTTCAAATTCTCCCTGCCATGTGACTTCCTAGGAAGATATTTAAAAAAATCGTTCACCCTAGATCAGGGTAAAAACTGCCTGGAATTGGTTCCATCTAAGCTGAGTTGAGTGGGCCAGTTTACTTGGATATCCAGATTACATTGTAATTTATAGGTCATGGGAGACTCAAACGCACCTGCATGACCAGAAATTCTGGCTCCAACATAGGTGACAACCTACAAAAAAATCTGTATGAGAAAAGATCCAAAGCCTTGATAATGATTCTGCCTCCTATGTATTCCCCCTAATCAATAAGCAGCTATGGCAGGAAGAAGTGGAGACTGGTGTCTTAAGTGAAGCTGTGAAGACAGGCTCCACCTCTCCAAAAGATTCTAACCGTCTCATTACCAGTACCATAGGGCAGCCTACCACTCTGCTGTGCCAAACCTATATACTGTGAGACTCACAGTCACTGTTTCATGGTGGTCAATGATTCTGTCAACTTGACACAGGCTTGAATTACCTGAAAGGAGGAAACCTCCATTGGAAAAACACCACCGTCATATCTAAATGTAGGGTATTTTCTTAATCACTGATTGAATGAGGAGTTCCCAGCCTTTGTGGATAGTGCCATCTTTGAGCAAATGGTCCCGGATTCTATACAAAGGTAGACTGAGCAACGATGGTGAACAAGCCAGTAAGCAGCATCCATCCATAAACTCTGCATAAGCTCATGCCTCCAGACTCCTACATTAGGTGAGTTCCTATCCTGGTACCTTGATGATAAACAGTGATGTGGAAGTGTAAGCCAAACCCTTTCCTCCATTTAAGAACATGACCCAGGAGTGGAGTAATTTGAGAATTCTGAGTGCTTGAAGAAACACTCCAAGAAAACTGGACAAAAATCTTCTCTTTCCGTTTGTTCAAATCACAGAACTTTTCTTGGAATGTGTTTCCATGCTCCATCCAGGCATAGCAGAAAGGAGTGGGTTTATTTCTGATTGCCGCTTACTGCTTGTTATCAATAATCACTTAAATGTTTAAAAAGTCCTTTGTGTGATTCTGTGAAGAACATGATTTTGTCATGCTCAGCTTGTCTTTGCCCTTGTATACAGCATGACCTCACGTGAACTTTCTTACCCTTAGGGTATAACTTGTCTGCTGCTCTGAATAAAGTTGGCTGTTGCATGAGACTCCAGTCCACCTCATTCTCCCAGGTCCCACTACCTCTGGAGGGTGACAAGTGATGCCTGAAAAGGGACCTGAAATTGGCTCTGAATCAGAGAGTAGGGACCCTCATGGAAGGAGATGAGTGAGAATAACAGGGCATACACCAGGGAAGGCTTTGTCTTACGTTGAGTTTCTGCTTCATTTTTTAAAGAAAGAAGGAACACCACTATCAAAATCACAGCTATTAAGTTGTTTGTGAGTACAAACCCTGGCTTTTGGAAGAAGAAACTTTACATGAGGAAGTATGGGACAGAGTCCCAAAAACACGTTGAAAAGACATATAAACAAGATGAAAAGATCCCCGATCAATTCTGGGTCACTTGGGCATTAATCTGAACAGTCGTAAAAATACCTAGAGAAAAATGAGGATGTTATTAATCATGAGAAAAAGATAACTAATTCCTTTCATGACTATAAGCTGGATAATGAAACCTTAAAATTGATTTTCAAAAAACAAAACAAAAGAAGATTTTTCCCATTCAGGAAAAATTGAAAGTGAAAATGCCCCACTGACAACTCTGGGGGTGATTGCTCCCCAGCTCCCTTACTGGAGCCTCTTTCAGATATGTGCCCTCCCTTGTCTGAAGATTTCCCTAAAACATGGGTGAGGAATTTGATGATCGATCTAATCTTGACATTTCTTAATGAGGATTTAGGAGAGCCTGTGGAAAAGCTAAGTCTAGAACTCAGGGAAGCCAGGAGACCCAGGTAAAAGAAATTCATTTACCAATTCCTCTCCAGCCTCATGAGCTGAGCTTGGTATTTCCAGTTCAGTTTCAACAAAGTCAAAATGTATGTCAGTGACTGAACTTGGACATAAGGAAAGATTTATGTAAAGGCCTATGCTTCCTATGGGACTATTCCATACTGTTATGAATATCTTACTGGTTACAATAACATTACACAATGATGACCATGATTTTTTTTGTTTATTTCTATTTTTTATTTTTGGGGTTTTTTTATTTTTTTATTAAAAATTTCCACCTCCTCCCATTTCCCTCCCACTCCCCCTACTCGTCCTCCCCCTCCCTTTCCAGACCTAAGAGCAGTCAGGGTTTTCTGCCCTGTGGGAAGTCCAAGATCCTCCCCACTCCATCCAGGTCTAAGAAGGTGAACATCCAAATAGACTAGGCTCCCACAAAGCTAGTACATGCAGTAGAATCAAAACCCAGTGCCATTGTCCTTGGCTTCTCAATCAGCCCTCATTGTCAGCCACATTCAGAGAATCCAGTTTGATCACATGCTCGTTCAGTCCCAGTCCAGCTGGCCTTGGTGAGCTCCCATTAGATCAGTCCCACCGTCTCCGTGGGTGGACACACCCCTCATGTTCTCCCTCCTTCTGCTCTTCATTTGGACCTTGGGAGCTCAGTCCAGTGTTCCAATGTGGGTCGCTGTCTCTATCTCCATCCATCGCCAGATGAAGGTTCTATGGTGATATGCAAGATATTCAACAGTGTGACTATGGGATAAGGCCAGTTCAGGCACCCCCTCCTCTGCTGCCCAAGGAACAAGCTGGGGACGTCTCCTTGGACATTTGGGAATCCCTCTAGAGTCAAGTCTCTTGCCAACCCTAAAATGGCTCCCTTGATTAAGATATCTATTTCCCTGCTCCCATATCCACCCTTCCTCTATCTCAACCATACCATTCCTCCAAGCTCTCCCTAATCCTTCCCTTCTCCCTTCTCCCTTCTCCTTCCCCATCTCACCTTACCCCCACCCTACCCCCACCCTCACGCTCCCAACTTTTGCCGGGCAATCTTGTCTACTTCCAATATCCAAGAGGATGAATATATGTTTTTCTTTGGGTTCACCTTCTTATTTAGATTCTCTAGGATCATGAATTATAGGCTCAATGTCCTTTATTTATGGCTAGAATCCACTTATGAGTGAATACATACCATATTCATCTTTTTGGATCTGGGTTATCTCACTCAGTAAAGTGTTTTCTATTTCCCTCCATTTGCATGCAAAATTCAAGATGTCATTGTTTTTTACTGCTGAGTAAAACTCTAAAGTGTATATTTGCCACACCTTCTTTATTTATTCTTCTATTGAGGGGCACCTAGGTTGTTTCCAGGTTCTGGCTATTACAAATAGTGCTGCTATGAACACAGTTGAACAAATGCTTTTGTAGTATGATTGGGCATCTCTTGGGTATTTTCCCAAGAGGAGAATTGCTAGGTCCTGAAGTAGGTTGACTCCCAGTTTCCTGAGAAACCGCCACACTGATTTCCAAAGTGGTTGCACAAGTTTGCATTCCCACCAGCAATTGATGAGTGTTCCCCTTACTCCACATCCTCTCCAGCATAGGCTATCATTGGTGTTTTTGATTTTAGCCATTCTGACAGTTGTTTTGATTTGCATTTCCCTGATAGCTAAGGAGGTCGAGCATGACCTTAAGTGTCTTTTGGCCATTTGAACTTCTTCTATTGAGAATTCTCTGTTTAGCTCAGTAGCCCATTTTTTAATTGGGTTAATTAGAGTTTTAATGTCTAGTTTCTTGAGTTCTTTATATATTTTGGAGACCAGACCTTTGTCTGATGCGGGGTTGGTGAAGATCTTCTCCCATTCAGTAGGTTGCCTTTTTGTCTTAATGACAGTATCTTTGCATTACAGAAGCTTCTCAGTTTCAGGAGGTCCCATTTATTTATTGTTGCTCTTATTGTCTGTGATACTGGGGTTCTACATAGGAAGTGGTCTCCTGTGCCCATATGTTGCAGACTACTTTCCACTTTCTCTTTTATCAAGTTCAGTGTGGTCAGATTAATATTGAGGTCTTTAAACCATTTGGACTTGAGTTTTGTGCATGGTGATAGATATGGATCTATTTTTATTCTTCTACAGGTTGACATCCAGTTATGTCAGCACTATTTGTTAAAAATGCTTTCTTTCTTCCATTGTATAATTTTAGCTTCTTTGTCGAAAATCAGGTGTTCATAGGTTTATGGATCAATATCTGGGTCTTGATTTGATTCCATTAGTCAACACCGCTGTTTTTGTGCCAGTACCAAGCTATTTTCATTACTGTAGCTCTGTAATAGAGTTTGAAGTCAGGGATGGTAATGCCTCCGGAAGTACTTTTATTGTATAAGATTGTTTTGACTCTCCTGGGTTTTTTGTTTTTCCATATGAAGTTGATTATTGTTCTCTCAAGGTCTGTGAAGAATTTGTTGGGATTTTGATGGGGATTGCATTGAATCTATAGAATGCTTTTGGTAAAATTGCCATTTTTACTATGATGATCCTCCCAATCCAAGAGCATGGAAGACCCTTCCATTTTCTGATATCCTCTTCAATTTCTTTCTTCAAAGACATAAAGTTCTTGTCAAATAGATTTTTCACTTCCTTAGTTAGAATTACCCCCAAGATATTTTATGCTATTTTTGGCTATCATGAAAGGTGATGTTTCTCTGATTTCCTTCTCTGCTTCTATGTTCTTTGTGTATAGGAGGGCAACTGATTTTTTGGAGTTGACCTTGTATCCTGCCACATTACTAAAGGTGTTTACCAGCTGTAGGAGTTCGTTGGTAGAGTTTTTGGAGTTGCTGATGTACACTATCATATCATCTGCAAATAACAAAAGTTTGACTTCTTCCTTTCCAATTCGAATCCTTTTGATCCCCTTATGCTGTCTTATTGCTATTGCTAGGACTTCAAGCACTATATTGAAGAGGTATGGAGAGAGTAGACAATCTTGTCTTGTTCCTGATTTTAGTGGGATGGTTTTGAGTTTCTCTTCATTTTATTTAATGTTATCTGTCAGCTTGCTTTTATTATATTTAGGAATGAACTTTGTATCCCTAATCTCTCCGAGACCTTTATCATAAAGGGGTGTTGAATTTTGTCAAATGCTTTGTCAGCATCTAATGAAATGATCATATGGTTTTTTTTCCTTCAGTTTATTTATATGATGGATTACTTTGATAGATTTTCATATGTTGAACCAGCCCTGCATCTCTGGGATGAAGCCTACTTGATTATAATGTATAATTTTTTGGATATGTTCTTGGATTCGGTTTGCCATTATTTTATTGAGAATTTTTGCATCGATGTTCTTGAGTGAGATTGGTCTGTAATTCTCTTTCTTGGTTAAGTCTTTGTATGGTTTTGCTATCAGGGTAACTATAGCTTCATAAAAGGAGTTTGGCAATGACTCTTCTGTTTCTATATTGTGAAATACATTAAGAAGTATAGGTATTAGCTCCTTCTTGGAAGTTCTGGTAGAATTCTGCATTGAAACCATCTGGTCCAGGGCTTTTTTGGTAGGGAGGTTTCTGATGACAGCTTCTAATTCCTTGCGACTTACAGGTTTATTTAAATTGTTCACCTGGTCTTGATTTAATTTTGGTATATGGTATTTATCTTTAAAAAAATGTCCATTTCTTTCACATTTTCCAATTTTGTGGCATACAGGCTTTTGTAGTAAGATCTAATGATTCTCTGAATTTCCTCTGTGTCTGTGGCTATGTCCCCCTTTTCATTTCTGATCTTGTTAATTTGTATGTTTTCTCCCTGCCATTTGATTAGTTTGTATAGGGGTTTGTCAATCTTGTTGATTTTCTCCAGGAACCAGCATTTTGTTTCACTGATTCTTTGAATTGTTTTTTGTGTTTCTATTTTGTTGATTTGAGCCCCCAGTTTGATTATTTCCAGTCTTCTACTCCTCCTGGGTGAGTTTGCTTCTTATTTTTTCTAGAGCTTTCAGGTGTGCTGTTAAGTTTCTAATGTGAGCTTTTTTTGTTTTCTTTATGTGGACACTTAGTGCTATGAACTTTTTTCTTAGTACTGCTTTCACTGTGTCCCATAGGTTTGGGTATGATGTGTCTTTATCTTCGCTAAAATCACTCTTAGCCCTTCCAAAATTCTCCAATGGTAAATGTATCTTACTTTCATGAAAAGTTTCGGTAACTAGGACTAAGGGATTATTCTGGAAATGCAACATATGAAATGCTGACAGGCGTTGGAAGATGGGTTGCCAGAAATTATCAGTTGCACAATATACCTCCCACAGCCCTTCCACCTGTCAAGGATGTAGCTATAGCTGCCTGGATGAAAACTGATACAGGATCTGACTTCGGGTCTAGTTATATGAAAAAAACTATACTAGACCTTCTCTGAGCCTCTGCTGATTGCATAGGGAGACTCAAAGATGCTATTGAAAACCAAGTAAAGGGGATCAAATTCAAAAGCTTGCCAAGAATTAATCAGGGCTTGGAAGGGGGGGGGGGGAGAGAGAGAGAGAGAGAGAGAGAGAGAGAGAGAGAGAGAGAGGAAATGTAGTTATATAAAATGTGGGAACCTACAAACATAAGAGCATAATTAACTGCTTTAGAAACATGTACTGTTCAGGAAAAAATGTCAGCAAAATGTTTCAATTATGGCTGACCTGGCCACTTCAAGAAACAATGTAAATTGCCTTTGTAACAAATTTATGCCCTAAATGCAAAGGAGGAAAGCACTGGTCCATGGAATGCCAAACTAAATTTGATAAAGACAGCAGTTCATTGCCCAGCAACATTAGCAATATCAACGAATAACTGGGGATCCCCGGAGATTTCAGGGGCTTCCACATTACCCATCAAATGATAAGGAAGGAGCAGGTGGATATGGAAACTTAGCTTATCCGTGAGATTTCAAATTTGTATCAAAAGTATGTTTATTGAAGGTTAATTATAAATCAGTTTTATTTTTAATAATGCAAGGGAAAACACAGAAAATAAATAGGCTTTGGATAGAAATGTCAGGTGGGGCACTGCCCTGTCCTTCTCACCACATTGCCCACTCTATAAGAGAGATGGAGGATACACCCTGGAAACACTCACAAAGTTTTTGGAGAGGCAGCCCTTCAGAGCACTGGAAAAAGGTGGATGTTTAGAGTTAGGGTTCCACACACACACAAACACACACACATATAGTTCTCAGCTCAAAAGTTGTGTCTGTGCAATATCGGGAAGATGGTGTCTCAGATTCACGGGCCAAGGAGACCAAGGAACAAACACCAGGATGTTTAGTGTAGGCCAGTGAGGGACTGGGAGTGAGAGGTGGAAATGCCGATGTTAACAACCTATCATGGAGCTCATGGCGAAGACCACTCACAGAAGACCGAGTACGATTGGGGCCACCAGGAATCCCTGCATAGGTGCTGAGAAGTCCCATCTGGATGGGTGAGTGTGTGCTATCCTGGGGCGCACTGTCCCGGTAGAGAGCACAAACGCCCCCCCCCCCCCTGCTGCAAGGCTTTCTTTCCTACACACCCGCCCCCCACCCCCACCCCCAAGCCTGCCTTGTCTGCAAGGTCCTTTACTGTGGAACAGTTTCCTGCCCTTTCACTGAGGCTACCAACCCAGAGTAGTGAGGGCCTGACTAGAGGGCAGGCCTCAAGGTCCCCGCCAGGGAAAGCGGGCCCCCGCTGCTGGGGCTGCAGTCTCTGCTGTGATCTCCTGGACCTGCTCTGCCTGCGCCCTACTTCCCTTTGTCCCTGGCTCATTGGGGCATCCAGGAGTTCCTGTGTAGGTGCCGAGAAGTTTCATCGGGACGGGTGAGTGTGTGCTATCCTGGGGCAGACGGTCCCGGTAGAGAGCACAAACGCCCCTCCCCCAGCTCCTGCTGCAAAGCTTTCTCTCCTACACACCCGCCCCCACCCCCACCCCCAAGCCTGCCTTGTCTGCAAGGTCCTTAGCTGTGGAACAGTTTCCTGCCCTTTCACTAAGGCTACCAGCCCAGACCAGTGAGTGCCTGACTAGAGGGCAGGCCTCAAGGTCCCCGCCAGGGGAAGCAGGCCCCTGCTGCTGGGGTTGCAGTCTCTGCTTGTGATCTCCTGGACCTGCTCTCCCTGCCCCCTATTTCCCTTGGTCCCTGGCTCATTGGGGCCACCAGGAATCCCTGCATAGGTGCTGAGAAGTCCCATCTGGATGGGTGAGTGTGTGCTATCCTGGGGCGCACTGTCCCGGTAGAGAGCACAAACGCCCCCCCCCCCAGCTCCTGCTGCAAGGCTTTCTTTCCTACACACCCGCCCCCCACCCCCACCCCCAAGCCTGCCTTGTCTGCAAGGTCCTTTACTGTGGAACAGTTTCCTGCCCTTTCACTGAGGCTACCAACCCAGAGTAGTGAGGGCCTGACTAGAGGGCAGGCCTCAAGGTCCCCGCCAGGGAAAGCGGGCCCCCGCTGCTGGGGCTGCAGTCTCTGCTGTGATCTCCTGGACCTGCTCTGCCTGCGCCCTACTTCCCTTTGTCCCTGGCTCATTGGGGCATCCAGGAGTTCCTGTGTAGGTGCCGAGAAGTTTCATCGGGACGGGTGAGTGTGTGCTATCCTGGGGCAGACGGTCCCGGTAGAGAGCACAAACGCCCCTCCCCCAGCTCCTGCTGCAAAGCTTTCTCTCCTACACACCCGCCCCCACCCCCACCCCCAAGCCTGCCTTGTCTGCAAGGTCCTTAGCTGTGGAACAGTTTCCTGCCCTTTCACTAAGGCTACCAGCCCAGACCAGTGAGTGCCTGACTAGAGGGCAGGCCTCAAGGTCCCCGCCAGGGGAAGCAGGCCCCTGCTGCTGGGGTTGCAGTCTCTGCTTGTGATCTCCTGGACCTGCTCTCCCTGCCCCCTATTTCCCTTGGTCCCTGGCTCATTGGGGCCACCAGGAATCCCTGCATAGGTGCTGAGAAGTCCCATCTGGATGGGTGAGTGTGTGCTATCCTGGGGCGCACTGTCCCGGTAGAGAGCACAAACGCCCCCCCCCCCCAGCTCCTGCTGCAAGGCTTTCTTTCCTACACACCCGCCCCCCACCCCCACCCCCAAGCCTGCCTTGTCTGCAAGGTCCTTTACTGTGGAACAGTTTCCTGCCCTTTCACTGAGGCTACCAACCCAGAGTAGTGAGGGCCTGACTAGAGGGCAGGCCTCAAGGTCCCCGCCAGGGGAAGCAGGCCCCTGCTGCTGGGGTTGCAGTCTCTGCTTGTGATCTCCTGGACCTGCTCTGCCTGCGCCCTACTTCCCTTAGTCCCTGGCTCATTGGGGCATCCAGGAGTTCCTGTGTAGGTGCCAGAAGTTTCATCGGGACGGGTGAGTGTGTACTATCCTGGGGCGGACGGTCCCGGTAGAGAGCACAAACGCCCCTACACTAAGGATACCCAACCAGAGCAGTGAGTGCCTGCCTAGCGGGCAGGCCTCAGCAACCCCCGAAAGGGAGCGCAGGCACCTCCAGCTTGTACTGCAGTGTCGCCTGTGTTCTACTTGACCCCGCCCGACCCCTTGCATTCGGCCTTCTTTACGCGGGTCATTGGAATACCACGCATCCATGTTTTGGTGTTGAGGAGTTCACCTGGAAGGGAACGGTTCCTGCCCCTACACTGAGGAGATACACCTAGAGAGTTAGTCACAGCAAAGACTGGTCCAAGACATCAGGCCTCTCCTGGCTCCATTTGAAGGAAAAGATGGGCAGGCGCCAATGCAAGAATTCCCCCAACAACTTGAAAGGCAACGTGACATCACCAGGATCCAGGAATCCCGAAATGAGAAGTGTACACCCTAATCCAGAAGAATTAGAAGAATTCGACTCAAAAGTGAATTTTATGAAAATAATAGAGGACCTTAAACAGGAGGTGAAAAACTGCCACAACCAATTAGAGATTACAAACAAAAAGGTAGAGGAAATGAATAAATCTCTCAAAGATACCCAAGAAAACCAAGAGAAACAAGAAAAAGTAATCAAACAGGTAAGGGAAACGGTTCAAGACTTGAAGAATGAAGTGGAAGTAATAAAGAAAACACAAACCGAGGGAAGGATGGAGATGGAAAATTTGAATAAACGAACAGGAACTACAGAGACAAGTACCACCAACAGATTACAAGAGATAGAAGAAAGAATCTCAGACACTGAAGATACCATAGAGAAAATAAACACTCTCATCAAAGAAAACAGCATAACCAACAAATTCTCATCACAAAACATTCAGGAAATCTGGGACACAATAAAAAGACCAAACCTAAGAATAATAGGGATAGAAGAAGGAGAAGATCTACAGCTCAATGGTCCAGAAAATATATTTAATAAAATTATAGAAGAAAACTTTCCCAACCTTAAGAAAGATATTCCTTTGAAGGTCCAAGAAGCATACAGAACACCAAATCGACTGGATCAAAAAAAAACATCTCCTCGTCATATAATAATCAAAACACAAAACATACAGAATAAAGAAAGAATATTAAGAGCTGCAAAGGAAAAAGGTCAAGTTACCTATAAAGGTAAACCTATCAGACTTACACCTGATTTCTCTATGGAAACCATGAAAGCCAGAAGGTCCTGGATAGATATACTGCAGAAACTACGAGACCATGGATGCAAGCCCAGACTTCTATACCCAGCCAAGCTTTCGTTCACTATAAATGGAGAAAACAAAATTTTCCAGGATAAAAACAAATTTAAACAATACGTAGCCACAAATCCAGCCCTTCAGAAAGTAATTGAAGGAAAATCACAAACCAAGGAGTCCAACAATGCCCACAATAACTCAGACATCTAATGACCCTTCACCAGCACAACTTGAAGAAGGGAAACACACAAACTCTACTACCAAAGGAAAGAAGGAAAGAAAGGAAAAATGACTGGAGTTAACAACCACTGGTCATTAATATCACTTAATATCAATGGACTCAACTCACCTATAAAGAGGCACAGGCTAAGAGATTGGATACGAAAACAGGATCCAACATTCTGCTGCTTACAAGAAACACACCTCAACCACAAAGACAGACATCTACTCAGAGTAAAGGGCTGGGAAAAGGTTTATCAAGCAAACGGACCTAAGAAACAAGCAGGTGTGGCCATACTAATTTCTAAGAAAGTTGACTTCAAACTAAAATCAATCAAAAGAGATGGAGATGGACATTTTTTACTCATAACAGGAACAATTCACCAGGATGAAGTCTCAATCCTGAATATCT
Organism: Chionomys nivalis; assembly: GCF_950005125.1. Classification (NCBI taxonomy): domain Eukaryota; kingdom Metazoa; phylum Chordata; class Mammalia; order Rodentia; family Cricetidae; genus Chionomys; species Chionomys nivalis. The sequence continues at coordinate 42,322,055 of NC_080098.1, forward strand.
ATGCCCCTAATATAAAAGCACCCACTTATGTAAAAGAAACGTTACTAAAACTCAAGGCAGTCATCAAACCACACACACTAATAGTAGGAGATTTCAACACTCCTCTCTCACCAATGGACAGGTCAATCAGACAGAAACCTAACAGAGAAATAAGAGGATTAAGGGAGGTAATGAATCAAATGGACTTAACAGACATCTATAGAACATTCCACTCAAATAAGAAAGAATATACCTTCTTCTCTGCAGCTCATGGAACCTTCTCGAAAATAGACCACATACTCGGTAACAAAGCAAACTTACACAGTTACAAAAAAATATCGGTAACCACCTGTGTCTTATCAGATCACCATGGATCAAAGTTAGAATTCAACAACAATGCTATCCCCAGAAAGCCTATGAACTCATGGAAATTGGACAGTCAACTACTGAACCACACCTGGATCAAGGAAGAAATAAAGAAAGAAATTAAAGTCTTTCTTGAATTCAATGAAAACGAAGACTCATCATACTCAAACCTATGGGACACTATGAAAGCAGTGCTAAGAGGAAAGTTCATAGCATTAAGTGCCCACATAAAGAAAACGGAGAAAGCACACATTGGAGACCTAATAGCCCACCTTAAAGCTTTAGAAAGAAAAGAAGCAGACTCACCTAGGAGAAGTAGAAGACTGGAAATAATCAAATTGAGGGCTGAAATCAACAAAATAGAAACACAGAAAACAATCCAAAGAATCAATGAAACAAAAAGCTGGTTCTTGGAGAAAATCAATAAGATTGATAAACCCCTATCCAAACTAATCAAACGGCGGAGAGAGAATACGCAAATTAACAAAATCAGAAACGAAAAGGGAGACATAACCACAGACACAGACGAAATTCAGAGAATCATTAGATCTTACTACAAAAACCTGTATGCCACAAAATTGGAAAATGTAAAAGAAATGGACACTTTTTTAGATAAGTACCATATACCAAAGTTAAACCAGGACCAGGTGAACAATCTAAATAGACCCGTTAGTCGCGAAGAATTAGAAGTTGTTATAAAAAACCTTCCCACCAAAAAAAGCCCAGGTCCAGACGGCTTTAATGCAGAATTCTACCAGAACTTCCAAGAAGACCTAATACCTATACTCCTTAATGTATTTCACAATATTGAAACAGAGAAGTCATTGCCAAATTCCTTTTATGAAGCTGAAGTTACTCTGATACCAAAACCACACAAAGACACAACCAAGAAAGAGAACTACAGGCCAATCTCACTCATGAACATCGACGCAAAAATACTCAATAAAATACTGGCAAACCGAATCCAAGAACACATTAGAAAAATTATCCATTATGATCAAGTAGGCTTCATCCCAGAGATGCAGGGCTGGTTCAACATACGAAAATCTATCAATGTAATCCATCATATAAATAATCTGAAAGAAAAAAACCATATGATCATTTCATTAGATGCGGAAAAAGCATTTGACAAAATTCAACATCCCTTTATGATAAAGGTCTTAGAGAGATTAGGAATACAAGGGTCGTTCCTAAATATAATAAAAGCTATTTATAGCAAGCCGTCAGCTAACATCAAATTAAATGGAGAGAAACTCAAAGCTATTCCACTAAAATCAGGAACACGACAAGGTTGTCCACTCTCTCCATACCTCTTTAATATAGTGCTTGAAATTCTAGCAATAGCAATAAGACAACATAAGGGGATCAAAGGGATTCAAATCGGAAAGGAAGAAGTTAAACTTTCATTATTTGCAGACGATATGATAGTGTACATAAGCGACCCCAAAAACTCCAGCAAAGAACTCCTTCAGCTGATAAACACCTTTAGTAGCGTTGCAGGATACAAGATCAATTCCAAAAAATCAGTTGCCCTCCTATACACAAAGGATAAGGAAGCAGAGATGGAAATCAGAGAAGCATCACCTTTCACGATAGCCACAAATAGCATAAAATATCTTGGGGTAACCCTAACCAAGGAAGTAAAGGATCTATTTGACAAGAACTTTAAGTCAATGAAGAAAGAAATTGAGGAGGATACCAGAAAATGGAAGGATCTCCCTTGCTCTTGGATAGGGAGGATCAACATAGTAAAAATGGCAATTCTACCAAGGGCAATTTATAGATTCAATGCAATCCCCATTAAAATCCCATCAAAATTCTTCACAGATCTTGAGAGGACAATAATCAACTTTATATGGAGAAACAAAAAACCCAGGATAGCCAAAACAATCTTATATAATAAAGGATCGTCTGGAGGCATTACCATCCCTGACCTCAAACTCTATTACAGAGCCTCAGTATTGAAAACAGCTTGGTATTGGCATAAAAACAGAGAAGTCGATCAATGGAACCGAGTAGAAGACCCTGATTTTAACCCACAAACTTATGAACACCTAATTTTTGATAAAGGAGCTAAAAGTATTCAATGGAAAAAAGAGAGCATCTTCAACAAATGGTGCTGGCAGAACTGGTTGTCAACGTGTAGAAGAATGAAAATAGATCCATATCTATCACCATGCACAAAACTCAAGTCCAAATGGATTAAAGACCTCAATATTAGTCTGAACACACTGAACCTGATAGAAGAAAAAGTTGGAAGTACTCTACAACATATGGGTACAGGAGATCACTTCCTACGTTTATCCCCAGCAGCACAGACATTAAGGGCAACATTGAATAAATGGGACCTCCTGAAACTGAGTAGCTTCTGTAAAGCAAAGGACACTGTCACTAAGACAAAAAGGCAACCCACTGACTGGGAGAAGATCTTCACCAACCCTGCAACAGACAAAGGTCTGATCACCAAAATATATAAAGAACTCAAGAAACTAAACTTTAAAATGCTAATGAACCCAATAAAAAAATGGGGCACTGATCTGAACAGAGAATTCTCAACAGAAGAAATTCAAATGGCCAAAAGACACCTAAGGTCATGCTCAACCTCCTTAGCGATAAGGGAAATGCAAATTAAAACAACTTTGAGATACCATCTTACACCTGTCAGAATGGCTAAAATCAAAAACACCAATGATAGCCTTTGCTGGAGAGGTTGTGGAGAAAGAGGCACACTCATTCATTGCTGGTGGGAATGCAAACTTGTGCAACCACTTTGGAAATCAGTGTGGCGATTTCTCAGGAAATTTGGGATCAACCTACCCCAAGATCCAGTAATACCACTATTGGGAATATACCCAAGAGATGCCACATCAAATGACAAAAGTATCTGTTCAACTATGTTCATAGCAGCATTGTTTGTAATAGCCAAAACCTGGAAACAACCTAGATGCCCTTCAATGGAGGAATGGATGAAGAAAGTGTGGAATATATACATATTAGAGTACTACTCAGCAGTAAAAAACAATGACTTCTCGAATTTTGCGTGCAAATGGATGGAAATAGAAAACACTATCCTGAGTGAGGTATCCCAGACCCAAAAAGAGGAACATGGGATGTACTCACTCATAATCGGTTTCTAGCCATAAGTAAAAGACATTAAGCATATAATGTGTGATCCTATAGAAGTTAAATAAGAAAGTGAACCCAAAGAAAATCATATAGTCATCCGCATGGAGAGGGGGAAGTAGACAAGATTGCAGGGCAAAAACTGGGAACTTGCGGGTGAGGTGGCATGGGGCAAAGGGGAAATGGGATGAGAAATATGAGAAGGGGAGGATGGGAGGAGCTCGGGGGATTGGGATGGTTGGGATATAGGAAGGATGGATACGGGAGCAGCGAAGTATATATCCTATCTAAGGGAGCCATCTTAGGGTTGGCAAGAGACTTGACTCTAGAGGGGTTCGCAGGTGTCCAGGAATATGTCCCCAGCTGGTACCTTGGGCAACTAAGGAGAGGGAACCTGAAATGACCCTATCCTATACTGATGAATATCTTGCATATCACCTTAGAACCTTCATCTGGCGATGGATCAAGGTAGAGACAGAGTCTCAATTTGGAGCAACGGTCTGAGCTCTTAAGGTCCAAATGAGGAGCAGAAGGAGGGAGAACAAGAGCAAAAAATCAGGACCACGAGGGATGCACCCACCCACTGTGACAGTGGAACTGATTTATTAGGAGCCCACCAAGGCCAGCTGGTCTGGGACTGAATAAGCATGGGTTGATTCCGGACTCTCTGAGCATGGCGGTCAACGAAGACTGATGAGAAGCCAAGGACAATGGCACTAGGTTTCAATCCTAATACATGAACTGGCTTTGTGGGAGCTTAGCCTGTTTAGAAGCTCACCTTCCTGGACGTAGATAGAAGACCTTCGTCTTCCCGCAGGGCAGAGAATTTGGACTGCTCTTCAGTATCGAGAGGGAGGGGGAATGGTGTGGGGGGAGGAGAAGAGGAGTGGGGATAGGGGGAGGGGAGTGGGGGGAGGGGGCAATATTTGGGAGGAGGGGAGGGAAATGGGAAACGGGGAGCAGGTGGAAATTTTAATTAAAAAAGAATAAAAAATAAAAAAAAAAAAAAAAAAAAAAAAAAAAAAAAAAGAAGACCGAAAAAAAAAAAAAAAAAAAAAAAAAAAAAAACAACCTATCATGGAGGTTTTAACACAACAATATTCCCCTGAAGCCCTGGTCTGGAGCGAGGCGTCATTTGAGAGAGCCCATTTACCAGAACTTCTTGCAGTGGTACACTAAGCTTTAACCCAACTATAATTATCCAACAGTGTTGACACTGTAGTGGGAGGCATTTTGGAAGCTAGCTGTGTCAAACAATTGGAAAGCAAATCTGCTGTGCTGTGGTGACCTTGCTTGTCACACTGTGGTCTCCACTCCGCAGGACGAGCTCACCTCAGATAAGGGCCTTCTCCTCACCTCCACTTAACCTATTTTGTTTTTCCTCTCTGGCTCTGGACAAAAGTGCGATACTAATTTCTGGCAGCAGCCTTACCTCCAGCATTTTCCCCAGTGCTAATGAGAAATAAAACATCGCATGACAGGGATGGAGGAATAGGAAGATGGTAAGAATCTGTGTTCTACTTGTCTAGAAATTTTGAACTAGTCTTAAAATTATGCAATGTTAGACTTTTTAAGGAAAGAAAATAAATTGTTATAAAATTTAATATAATATGATACATTAGAACATTTACGCAAATGGCAGTTTGGTGGTGAATGCCTGTAATACAAACATTTGGGGTTCCAAGGTATCTCAAGGTGAGCCTGTGCCATATACTGACTGCCAGGTCAGCCTATGCTATAGAGCAAACATTATGTCTGCACTTCTAAAATTCATCATGGCAAAGCAGCTTACAATGTACATACCTTTAGCTCATATGAATACATGGGGAATGTAATTTCTACACTTCTCAGTGAGCATATAAGACATTAGGAACACGGATGTATCTGCTAATCAGAACATAAGGACTAAAACCAGCATAACCAAGTTCTAAAAATGTCTTAATATTTAGTAAAATAGAATCGTGTGTTACTGTGAAACCAGTGTATAAAGAGAGAAGGAAATCTGCCCAGTAGAAGAAAAGGAAGCAGGTCATTAGAATGAGAACGCTCCAGGTAGCTCTGATTTCTGGAGGGGAATTGTGTGCACACCTGGAGCTGTGAAGGTAGAGGACACACTTGTGATGCTCATACAGATGGAGAGCCATGGACCCGCTGCTCCAGCCCATCAGACTCTGAAAGATGACATCACGAAGAGTCATGAGGGAGAGGAAAAGCCACTTAATTGTATGTCTTGATGGCAGCATATAGCAATGGCCAATGTATGCTCCAGGTACAGACCTATTCAAGCCATTCCCTGATTTGACATAGCAGAGTAAGTTGGAGCTTATGAGAACATTAACCACCCAGAAGAGAAGGAGAAATTGAAGAACTTGCCATGAGGTCTGTGGTTTTAGCTTTGTCCAAAGAGTGATCCTGGGACTGATGGTGACAGCCTGGACCACATGAGGAGACAGGTGGTACATATGGATAAACCCCGTGCCATCCTTGCCAGAAAAACCACAACTTTACAGCCAATATCTCCGAGGAAGTTTTTGAAATAGAACACTGTGGCTATATCTCTGATCCCTGTGGAACAAATAATGATCATATTAGAAAATGCCAAGTGGATGAGAATAATGCCCACAGGTTTTTTCTCAGTCCCCAAGGTGGAAGTGTGCACAAGTCTCACAAACATTAGGATATTCCCCACAATTCCAGGTCCAGCAAGAGAAAGGAAGATTATTGTGTGGATAATGTTATTCCACTTCATCCTCTGACTTCATGAACAGCACTAAGGAAAATCATTTGAGAAACACATGTAAGATTTTCTCTGTTTATTCTGATGAAAAGAATGGTATCAATTATGTAAACACATATGGTTCTTTCCATGATGCTGCCTGATCACATTCTTTATTTTCCCGGTTTGTCTAGCTTTCATTCCCACAGAAGTGGTGTTAGTTTATATCTGGGCATAAACATTATTTTTCCTGCCTTTCACAAAGACCCTTCTTTGTCTCCATCCTTCATCCATGGTCATATGACTATGTCCTTCCTAGAGAAAGGTAAACACGTTATCAGTCTGTTGGTTTTCTAAGCAACACAGTCCTGAGGATTAGCCTGACAGCCTCCTTCTTTTTCTCTCATCACACCCAGTAGGACCTCAGGCTCCTGGACTGTCTTGATGTCTCAACCTGATCCTCTTCACTGCCTCAAATGCAACCCTCACTCAAAAGACGGTGGAACTAAAAACAAAACGTGCTGTTTCTCAGGAAATTGTTGTTGGTCAATGATTCTGATTCTCAGGGGAGATGGTGTGGTATTCTCCTCTTCCCAAGCTCTCTGATCATAAATTATACAGAGGTTAGTGATGTAGTGGGGACATGAATGACTAGATCACTGTCCTCAATGTGGACTATATGTGATCAAAGATTGTGTCCCCAAACTCCATGGGTAGACTCATCCTGAAATTCATTTCCTGTTTACTCCACTTTATTTTGTTGTTACTCTTTCTACTGGGATCTTTTCCCCAGTATAACACCAGGAAAACTGTTCTTGCTGATTGTTTGAAAGTTGGTTCTGTGCTCTCTTCCCTAGGACCGTCCGGCCACGCGGCCACTTAACAAGGGAGGCATTGTGGGGTTGGCAACAGACTTGGCTCTAGAAGGGATCGCAGATGTCCACAGGGATGTCCCCAGCTAAGACCCTGGGCAGTGGAGGAGAGGGTTCCTGAACTGGCCTTGTCCCGTCCTCAGCCTGATGACTATCTTGAATATCACCATAGAAATTTCGTCCGGCGATTGATGGAGATAGAGACAGAGACCCACATCAGAGCACTGGACTTGGCTTCCAAGGTACAGTTGAAGAGCAGGAAATGGGAGAATATGACCAAGGAAGTCAGTGAGGGGTTGATCCACCCACTGAGACAATGTGCCTGAACTAATGGGAGCTCACCAAAGCCAGCTGGACTGGGACTGAAGGAGCATGGGATCAAAGTGGACCCTTTGAATGTGGCTGACAATTGGAGCAAACTGAGAAGCCAATGATAATAGCACTGGGATTTGTCTCTACTGCATGTACTGGCTTTTGGGGATCCTAGTCTATTTGGATGCACACTTCCTAAGCCTGGATGGAGGGGGGAGGGCCTTGGACTTCCCACAGGGCAGGGCACCCTGCCCTCTATTTGGACTGGAGGGGGAGTGGGAGAGTGAGTGGGGGAGCAGGAGGTAAGTAGAAGGAGGGGAGGAAATAGAAATTTTGATTCCTAGTATTAATAAAGTAAAAAAAATAAAATAAAATAAAATAAAGACAAAATGGAACACTGAATCCTAAAATAAATGAATGAACGAATACATAAATAAATAAATAAATAAATAAATAAATAAATAAATAAAGTTGGTTCTGTCTAGTGATGTTCTCAGGCAGAAATCCCCCAGCCTGCGAGTCCTCCCTGCTATCTCACACTGTGATTGCCATCATTTTATGTATGGTATCTCTTTCCTCTGTCTTTACTTTCTACATTGAACATGAAATGAGTCTTTGAAGCAGAAATTTACTCCATATGTTTTACTCCTCACAGAACACAGAGTTCTTCACATAACAACCTTAATTTCTATCTATGTCTACAATTTGACATCAGGTCCACATCAAAGTCAGTTCTGAATTCCTTTGAACCCCTCCCAAGCAAATGTCAGCATTGGCACTTACTTACCTTTCTGCAGGTCCATGAGCTGTATCCACAGCTGAGCTTCCCCAGCTCCCGTGCCTCCTGGCTCCCTGCTTAGCGTCTCACATCTTATGCTTTCCCTGACCTCAGAAGGCTGTGCAGCCTGTGTATGTGCTCCCTTCCTGCACGGGGCACTGAGCAGCCTCAGAGACACTGGTTCTGCGTGTCGTTTGTAAGTGTTCTCATAATGCCGGCTGGAAAGTCTATAGGTTTCTCAAGGCAACTGTTGGTTTAAAAACTGCTCTTTAATCATGGAGACAAACTGACAGCAATTTTGAGAAGCATTTGAGTTGGGCTTTTCATAACAATTGATAAATCTGGGTATCTTTGAGAAGTCAGTTCAGTTTGGATTATACATTTGGTGTCTAGCAATTCTTCACTTGTGCAAAGATGTGAGCTTTCAGGCTTCAAATAATTTAGTGATGGACATTGCTTATCCTTTAAGAACTTACCAACAATGCTTTATTTTCTCTCAAAATCCTTCTTACTGAACTGCATATAATTTGACAGCATTTCAGGTGTTGTTATGTGATCTCTGATATTCCAATAGCAAAATGTACAAGCATGAAATTGTCTTTGACTTCCAAACTGTCAGAACTTAGTTGTAAAAGCCACACACACACACACTCACCCATGTCCATTTGTTCATCTATTTCAGTGTGATTGGGTAATACACATGCACACACACACACATATATCTTCATATACATATCTAATATACTTCCTCAACCATCACTCCTCCAACATATAAGAAATAAAAAGAGCAACCTGTGTGAAACTAATCAGTTAGGGTTTTCTTTCAGGAATAGGTCATGGAATCTAGGGGCCAGTGCTAGGTCCAGATGCATGAGAGAGAAATCCATAAACTAGAGAAGGATAAATTGCCAAGTTGAAAAGCTACCCCATCTGTCAAACCCCAACTTTCCTAACCGCTCTGTGCCTGGCATTGATCATTTTCTTGGTCCCTTTAATAATCCCTAATGTAGGCATGGTGTTTGGTAACATCTATGTGTTTTGTGAGGATTAAATGGAGCAGAGGCACACAGTACTTAGGAGAGTGTCTGCCCGGTGTTAACCACGCTCTAATGCACTGTTCTGTGATTTGTGTCATGTCAGATTCCCCCGCGATTCTCTGCACTGTCACACTGTGTTATGTTTTGAGTCTGGACAGGAAAGCTGCAGGAACAATAAAATCAGAACAAAGAAGGGCAAAGCCCCCTACCACCTTCTGAGAGATGAGAGGGCATCAGACAAAAAATATTGTACAGTAAATCTTTGCTTCTGTGAGGACAATAAACAGACTGAAGAAACTGCAGAGAGGAAAAGCTTCCTCCCACTCAAGCTGAAATCTTAGCCCGTGTCTGCTCTACCTGCCTGGGCTGTCATGAGCATCTCTGACCCAATATGCCCCATGCAGCTACACAGGGCTCCCTCATGGACATGAAAACAATTCTGCATTGCAGGTGGCAATGAGAGCCTGCTTTCTCCCTGGATCCTGTCACCTTTCTTTCTCACAGTGACAGAGGAACCCAGACCCTTCTCTTCAACCACCTTCCCTCCCCATTCCTACCTCACAGCCCCTCTGTCAAGATGAAAGACAGCTTCAGTTCACTGTGACTTGATGGAACATTTATCTGTGGAATCTGTGCGGGGCTCAGGGTGGGTGTTCTCACAGTACAACCAGGCTCTGCTTATCATCCTTAAGCCTTGTGTCCCCAGCAACTGTCACTGCTGTTAGGATGTCACCATCAGGAGTTTGGCTTCTGCAGGGGGCAAGGGCTCCTGATGCACATGTCCTTCCTGGTTGCCAGCTCTGCACACTCCCTGGTGGCTTGCCATTTGTTGAGGTTGAAACTTTCTGTTCCTAATTACAGTCCCTGTGTGGTAACAAGGAAGGCTGTGAGGATGAACAGCACCCTGAGTTCCTGGCTCCTGGGAAATTGTCCTCCACTTACCCCAAGTCAGTTAGTGAATTGGGAGAAACTTCTGAGAGGCTGAACACCAGGACTGGAGAGATGACTCAGTGATGACTCAAAAGAGCAACTTTTGCTCCTTCAGAAGATCCAGTCAATTCCCAGCACATTGTAACACATAACCCCGATTCTATAGAACCCAATACTTTTTCTCACCTCTATGTGTATCTCAAAAACCTGGTACATATACGTGTATGCAGGCAAAACACAGGATAAAATGATTAATAAAAATAGTTAAGATAAAATGAATCAATCTAATAAAAAACAAAAGCTTAAAGAAAAATAAAAAGAAGCTCAGTATACCAAAAACAAAGATATTCAAGGTCCAGAACCATTGGCTGGTCTTCAAGTGTGGTGTGGTAACGCCATGAGGGACAGTTCGAAGTCTGTCTCTTTCTTGCTCTGAGTGCTGACTCTGTGCAGAGAAGTCAACTCCCCTCCTTCCCAAGTTCTCCCTTTCTCTTCTCCTTTGGATGTAAATCTCTTTAGACTGATGTTCACTGTGAAAAAATGGCCTTCTGTCTCTTGAAGATGAGATTGTTCAGCTATTGCTCAGATTACATGGAGAAGGGTTATGTATATTTAACTCTATGGCCCACATATCAGTTCTGGGTCTCTAACAGCAAGCAGCTTGAGGTATGAAGTCTTTAGTTCTCATTTTCCCTTAGACAGCAGAGGAGAACCAAGGAGAGAGACTCTGACTCACCCACCATGCGCACAGACAATCATGAAGAGCAACTTAGCTCACACTTCTCGACCTCCATAGCTCCTTTCCCTTCCCATGGTCTATCCACTTCCTGGTGTGAAGGAGTGCACTGGAGTGGTCATATCCGGGAACTAATATTCAGGAGAATGTTTTTCCCAACCATGGGAGCATCTGTGCTTGTGTTAGGTTAGGTGGATAAGTGAGACTGGGGAGGGGGGATAGAAGAGATGAAGGCTTCTAATCTTGCTCAGAGACACCCTGTGGTGTCTAAGTACTGGGGTTGTCCTAACTGTCCTGAAAGAGAGACTCTGACCTTTCTGCTGCATCAGCCTGTCTCTTACTGAGACATAGTGTCATCTCTGGACTGCTGGGGGCTGCTGTACAGACACATTCTCTCATTTTATTCTTCATTCTTAGGCCTACCAAATTGTGACTTATGGGCATTCTCTAAATTAAGGTGTGTGTGTGTGTGTGTGTGTGTGTGTGTGTGTGTGTGTGTGTGTAGGACAAAATCACTTTATACAGTGTGTGCAGAGCTCATGTGTAGCTTCCCCCTGTATTGGGTAGGATATAAACTCTCCTAGACTGTGGCTTCCAAGATCTGCACTTCTGATCATAAAGAGTCCTTCAAAGTCGCGGATGTGCTCATTTCTGTACTGCTGCCTCAGTGTACTTATTTCCTTAAACTTTCATCCAATCTCTAATGTTTTTCTGCTTAAGCCACTTTATGGGTGTTATTATCTTGCTGTTTTTTATTTGGCTTATTGAGCTTTTCATTTCTAATATTTCTGTTTATTTGTTTTTTTTTTCAAAATTTCCATTTTCTTGCTTAATGTATAATCTGTGCTGTTGTCCTTCTAGCCTATATCCTGAATTTAGTGAATGTTCTTTCTTCCCACATTTATGAATCTTGTATAGGATTGTTTTGGCTATCCTGGGTTTTTTGTTTTTCCATATAAAGTTCATTATTGTTCTCTCAAGGTCTGTGAAGAATTTTGTTGGGATTTTGATGGGGATTGCATAGAATCTATAGATTGCCTTTGGTAGGATTGCCATTTTTACTATGTTGATCCTACCAATCCAAGAGCATGGGAGATCTTTCCATGGTCTGATATCCTATTCTATTTTTTTCAAAGACTTAAAGTTCTTGTCAAATATGGTTTTCACTTCCTTGGTCAGTGTTACCCCAAGATACTTTATGCTATTTGTGGCTATTGTGAAAGGTAATGTTTCTCTGATTTCTCTCAGCTTCTTGAGGTTCTAGTTAGAGCAATAAGACACCAAAAGGAGATCAAGGGGATAGAAATCAGAAAAGAATCACTGTTTGCTGATGATATGATTGATAGTTTCCATAAGCAACCCCAAAAATTCTACCAAGGAACTTCTACAACTCATAAACATTTTCAGTAATGTAGCAAGATACAAGATTAACTCAAAAAACTCAGTAGCCATGCTGTACACAGATGATAAAAGGGCTGAGAAAGAAATCAGAGAAACATCATTCTTCATAATAACCACAAATAACATCAAATATCTTGGAGTAACTCTAACAAAACAAGTGGAAGACTTGTATGACAAGAACTTTAAAGCTATGAAGAAAGAAATTGAAGAAGACACCAGAAAGTGGACAGATCTCTCACGTTCTTGGGTAGACAGAATTAAAATAATAAAAAGATAATCTTACCAAAAGCAATATACAGATTCAATGCAATGCCCATCAAAATCAAAGAAAGTGAACCCCCCCCAAAAAAAACATATAGTTATCTTCCTGGATATTGGAAGGAGACAAGATTGCCAGGCAAAAATTGGAAATTTGAGGGGAGATGGGAAGAAAAATGTGAGAAGGGGAGGATGGGGAGAGCTTGCGGGAATGGGACAGTTGTGATGGAGGAAGGGTGGATATAGGAGTAGGGAAGTATATATCTTAATTAAGGGAGCTATTTTATGGTTCACAAGAGATTTGTCTCTAGAGGTGTTCCCAGGTGTTTATGGAGATGTCCCCAGCTAGATCCTTGGGCAACTGAGGAGAGGGTGCCTAAACTGGCCTTTGATGATTATCTCTAATATCACCATAGAATCTCTGTCCGGCAAGGGATAGAGATAGAGACAGAGACCCTCATCAGAGCAACAGACTGAGCTCCTAAGGTCCAGTTGAAGAGCAGAAGGAGGGAGAAGATGAGCAAAGAAGTCTGGACTGTTGATATGGGATAGTCTTCTGTTTTCTTTTGATTTTATTGGTCAAATAAAGAAACTGCCTTGGTCCTTTAATAGGACAGAAAATTAGGTAGGCGGAGTAAACAGAACAGGATGCTGGGAAGAAGGCAATGAGGTCTGTTGCTATAGCTCTCCTCTCCGAGACAGACGCAGGTTAAGAATCTTTCCCGGTAAGACACCACCTCGTGGTGCTACACAGATTATTATAAATGGGTTAATCAAGATGTGAGAGTTAGCCAATAAGAGGCTAGAGCTAATGGGTCAAGCAGTGTTTAAAAAAATACAATTTATGTGTTGTTATTTCAGGTATAAAGCTAGCTGGTGGCCGGGAGCCTTCCCGGGCTGTGGAAAGCAACCCACTGCTCCATCTACAGACTGTGAGGGGTTGGTCCACCAACTGAGACAGTGTGCCTGTTCTAATGGGAGCTCACCAAATCCAGCTGGACCAGGACTGAATGAGCATGTGATCAAACTGGACTCTCTGAATGTGGCTGACAATGGGGGCTGACTGAGAAGCCATTGATAAAGGCACTGAAACTTGTTTCTACTGCATGTAGTGGCTTTTTGGAACCCTAGTCTATCTGGATGCAAAGTTTCCTAGGCCTGGATGTAGGGGGGAGGGCCTTGGACTTCGCACAGGGCAGGGTTCCCTACCCTCTTTTAAGGAGGGAGGAGGAGAAAGAAGGGTGAGGGATGAGTGGGGGAGTGGAAGGGGAATGGGAGGAAGGGAGGAAGAATAAATTTTTGAATGGAAAATAAATAAATAAATATAAAATAAAGGAAAAAAGATGTGTTACATTCAGTTATTTTGTGGAATACTTGTTTAATATAGCAAAAATGTGTCACATTCTTTTATGCTGTATTGGTTTAACTCTGTAAATCTGTGTTTTTTGCCTGTCTAAAACACCTGATTGGTCTAATAGAGAACTCAATAACCAATAGATAGGCAGGAGATAAAATAAATAAGATGAGAAATTGAAGTTCTCAAAGAACAAGAGGAGAGTGGGACATCAGGGTCAGACACCCAGCCATACGATCATCAACAGAGTAAAAAGGAAAAAAGGATTTATAGAATAAAGAAAGGTCAAAAGCCCAGAAGCAAACATAGTTAAAAAGAAATGGGATAAAAGCTGGCTAGAAACAAGCCAAGGTAAGGTCATCTTTCATAAGTAAGAATAAGACAATGTGTATTTATTTGGGAGCTGTGTGGCAGCCTCCAACAAGTAAAACAAAACAAAACTACATTTTCTCAGTTGAGTTTCTCTTCCAAGATTACCCTAGCATGTGCCTACTTTACAGGAGACCAAAAGGCACTCCGGCATTTCCTGCCCAATTTGCAGACTGCTGTTCTATGAACGAAGATTCTCTTCTCACCACCCTTAAAAAGTTTCCTGCTTATGTCTTCTTGGGAAGAGGACCTTGTGAGTATGCTAAGTTTGGTGAGCTTCACCAGACTTATAGGTCTCCTTGACCTGTCTTGAGGAAATAATTTAATCTGAAGGAAACAGGTATGCAGCAATGCCCCATGGTGCAATCTGTTGTTGTGGAATACTTCCACATCAGGAGTTATGGCTGGATTGTGATCTAGAGCCTCACAGGAACATCATTTTCTGTCTTTTTGGTAACAGAGGAGTTGAGATTGTAAGGCTCAAAGCCCCTCTAATGACCTCCATTGCTTAGTGAACGAAAATGAAATGTTTCCCTTTAAGGAAACCACATAGTTGACTCAGTGAACTGAAGGGCTGCAAGGGCTGCTCACCATGGAGCCTGTGTTAAAGGCGAGTGTTAGGTCAGGCCTCTCATGGTAAGGGGTCCCATGTCCTTGTAGGATCCCTGCGGTTCTTAGTTCTAAGGGAGCAGCACAGAGACTTCAGTTGTCATTGTCACCATGTCAGGAAACTGCAGAGTTGGTCCTACAACTGCACTTTTCCTTATTCTTCCACAATTACTACATTTTTATGGCTCTGAAGTTATTCCAGCAGTCAAGTTTCTGTAACTAGCTTCCTTTTTCTCCAGACCTCCTCTGTCCACACTGTCAAGCTATGAGCCAACTCAAGGACCCTCTTCTGAGTCACAGAGTAGATGGTCACTGCCTCTTTCTCCTTGGTTCCTTCTTTAAACACTGTCACAGAACAGATATGAAGATAGCTGAGGATTCTGTCTTCTGATAAAGTTCCAACCAGGGATCTGGAGAGATGAGAGTCACCTTGCTGTGTAAACCACAGGCACTTCAAGGTCATTGGTGTATTTGGCAGCTTTATTCCTTGTACACTAAACTACCAATGGGACTCAAACTCTTGATTGGCTCACCACCCCCATTTCAAAAAGCTAATAGCCTCATATACAGCTTTAAGGAAGCTTGTACAGTTCATCTACCTTAGGGATGCTTTTGTCTGTCATGTACTGTCCCACCTGGGGGCCCTTTCCAGTTGCTGATGCAATGCACTGTAAATAGCTGTGGGCACAGGGCTGAGAGGAGGTGAGAAGAGCATCTCCAGTGCAGAAGTGAGAGCCGTGCTGGGCTGGCCTGGGATGTGGCTCCTGGTCACTGGTCCTGTCCTGGACGGACCCTCCTGGTCACTACTCTGGCCTAGGAGGAAGCTCTGGGCTACTGTTTATCAGGTGTTTCTGGTGTGAATCAATGAACATTACTAAGTAATATAATCTGCACAAAAAGAGGCTAAAAACTCTTGTGCCATAAACCAAAGAATGAGGAATTCTGAGGATTTACTGTCATACCCCAAGTGAATGTGAATTGGCCTTGCGTTCAGCATCTGAATTGTTAAGAGAGCGTTTATTAAAGGAGAGGAGAGGATGTATAAACTTAAGGAGTAATGGAGTTTTGTGGTAGATCTATTATTTCCTTCAGGAGTGACATGGCCTGTCTGTCTTAGGGTTACCTTTGCTGTGCTGAAACACCATGACCAAAGCACGTTGGGGAAGAAACAAACGTGTGTGTGTGTGTGTGTGTGTGTGAGAGAGAGAGAGAGAGAGAGAGAGAAGAGAGAGAGAGAGAGAGAGAGAGAGAGAGAGAGAGAGAGAGAGAGAGAGAGAATTTGGAGGATAATTTACAGGAATTGGTTCGATCTTTCTACCATGCAGTTCCAAGGAAGGAACTCAAGTTGTCAGTTAGGCAGGTGCTTTTTCTTGCTGAGCAGTCTTTGTTCCTCTTGTTTGATTTGATTTTTTTCTGCTGTCTTTTGAACATAATGACTTCTAAGGTTGCCTTTGTCCTTTCAAGTTGTATATCGTTGTTCCATAGTCCTAATATTTCCTGGGGTATATTTAAATCCCAAATTGATTGTGTACTTTAACTTTTAGGTTTTAATATTATGTCAAGTGGCCTAGTTTTTTCCAGTTTCCAGTGGGTTGACATCTGAATTATCAGTTGTCTTACACTATTTCCACGGCCTCTGACAGGAAGAAGAGTGAAAAGTTTCCCTTTTTGGTCTGCACTTGACTGTTGTTAGGGGTGAGCAGGGTTAGCCATTATGGAGGTCCATAGGATGGGGACACAAGAATCTAGGGAAAAAAGTGACTTTCCTCCTCCTACTTAACTTTTCGGAATTGTCACAGTTTGACCAAAGTTGAAGAGCATTATAATATTCCGTCGTCATTGCCAACATTCAGAAGACATGTAAAAGGATAAAATGAAACCTACTCCTACAATATAAGGCATTGGATCATGAGAATGAGAACACACTGTGCAGCTCTTTCTGAACCAGAACCACTTGCTAATCTAGAGCTGTGAAGTTAGAGGACACACCTGTGAAGTGTGGGCAGGAAGAGTACCACTGACCCACTGCTCAAACCCGCGAGACTCTAAAGAAACATCGCAAAGAGAACATAGAGAGAAGGGTAGAGGGAGAAGAGGGAGAAATGGGGAGGCTGAGGGAGAGGGACAGAGGGAAGAGGAAGAGTAGAGAGAGAAAAGAAAGCCCCTCATTTCACTACGTCAGGACGACACTGAGGACAGTGATTTAGGTCTGGATAGGCAGACGAGAGTCCATGGATAGACAGTAAAGACAGGAAACATCCAGACCCCACACAATGTCCTAAAGGCCTGCCAGGTTTCTTCTATAGCCAGGAGGGCCCCTTGCCTGTGCCCTGTTCCCACAGGTTCAAGGCGGGATCAGGATGGTTACAGCAAAGTCGTGGGCCTATCAGCTTCTCTATCTTTGTTCAATGTGACCCAGCTTAAAGTGTGACCCCTCAAGGACTGCTACAACACCCAGCCCTCAAGCAGAAATGGGGCTTCAGTTTCACAGGTCCCCACTTTGCTTTCAGAGAGTCCTACTCTGTGTGAGCCTTAATGTGTGTGTTTCTCTGTCCCCCTCAGTCCTAATAAAAGACTTTCTTCATTCTGTTGGGTAATTCTTTTTGCTATGTATGAGACTCCTCCCCCCCCCTCGCTTAATTTTTTAAGTGACAGAGAAAATAAATTCAATTAAGGCCCCTAGACAGTAACTGTATCACATAGCAACACCCACAATCCATTGCACCTCCAGATCTGCTTAGGCTACCGTCTGCTGTGATACCGCAAAGAGAACTGGAGCTCATCAGAAAGCTAAAGATCCAAAGAAGAATAAATAAGCAAGAACTTGTGATACAGTCTGAGGCTGAAGCTTCTTCCAGCAGGTGGTCCTGGGACTGATGCTGACAGCCTGGACAGACAGTGAGGTGACAGGCAGGGCAGATGGAAAGGTTCAGAGACCCCTTTTCTAGGGAAACCTTGCTTTCACAAACATTACCTAGGAATTTCTGATAGAAAACCTGCAGCCACTCCCCTGATCCACTGTGTGAACAGATTAGAGAGCAGGATTGTGCTTCTTTGTGGTAGGGAGGTGGAGATTGGGTGAGCTGCTGGTCACAGGTTCAAAGATGCCCTGAGGTAGAGAAATTCCATGAATCTAGTGCATGGTGACTGTGACATACACTGTAATGTACACTGGGGGTCCACGGAGATTTCAGGGGCTTCCACATTACCCACCAAATAAAGAAAGAGAAGGCAGATATGGAAACTTAGATTATCTGTGAGATTTCAGATTTGTATCAAAAGTATGTTTATTGAAGGTTAATTATAAATCGGTTTTATTTTTAATAATGCAAGGGAAAACACAGAAAATGAAAAGGCTTTGGACAGAAATGTCAGGTGAGGCACTGCCCTGTCCTTCTCACCACATTGCCCACTCTATAAGAAAGGTGGAGGATACACCCTGGAAACACTCACAAGGTCTTTGGAGAGGCAGCCTTTTCCCTTCCCCAGCATGCATCTACCTCAGAGCACTGGAAAAGGTGGCTTTTCAGTTATGGCTCCACAGAGAAACAGAACCAAGAAAATGAGAAAGTGTTACACACACACACACACACACACACACACACACATATGGTTCTCAGCTCAAAAGCTGTGTCTGTGCAGCTTCAGGAAGATACAGTCTCAGAATCATGGGCCAAGGAGACCAAGCAACAAACACCAGGATGTTTAGTGTAGGCCATAGTGAGGGACTGGGAGTGAGAGGTGGAAATGCCGATGTTAACAACCTGTCATGGAGGTTTAAACACATCAGTGTGCCCGTGAAGCCCTGGACTGGAGCAAGGCATTTTTGAGAGAGCCCATTTGCCAGAGTGTCTTGCAGTGGTACACTAAGTTTTAACCCAGCTATAATTATCCAACAGTGTTGACACTGTAGTGGGAGGCATTTTGGAACCTAGCCATGTCAAACAATTGGAAAGCAAATCTGCTGTGTTGTGGTGACCTTGCTGTCACACTGTGGTCTCCACTCCGCAGGATGAGCTCACCTCAGATAAGGGCCTTCTCCTCACCTCCACTTAACCTATTTTGTTTTTCCTCTCTGGCTTTGGACTAATTTCTGGCAGCAGCCTTACCTCCAGCATTTCCCCCAGGGCTAATGAAAAGCAAGCCAATATATGACAGGGATGGAGAAATAGGGAGATGGTAAGAATCTGTTTTCTACTTGTCTAGAAACACTGAACTAGGCTATAGATTGCGCAGTGCTAGACTTTTTAAGGAAAGAAAATGCATTATTTTGAAATTTAATTTAATGTGATATGTTTGAACGCTTAGGCAAATGACAGTTTGGTGGTGACTGCTTGTAATACAAGCATTTAGGGTTCCGAGGCATCTCAAGGTCAGTCTATGCTATAGAGCAAACATTATGTCAGCATTTCTAAGATTCATCATGGCAAAGCAGCTTACAATGTACATACCTTTAGCTCATATGAATATGTGTAGAATGTAATTTCTACATTTCTCAGTGAGTGTGCAGGGCATTACGAGGATGGATGTATCTGCTAATCAGAACATAGGGGCCAAAACCAGCATAACCAAGTTCTAAAAATGTCTTAACATTTAGTGAAATAGAATCGTGTGTTACTGTGAAACCAATGTAGAAGGAGAAAATGAAATCTGCCCAGTAGAAAAAAAGGAAGCAGGTCATTAGAATGAGAACGCTCCAGGTAGCTCTGATTTCTGGAGGGGAATTGTGCGCACACCTGGAGCTGTAAAGGTAGAGGACACACTTGTGATGCTCATACAGATGGTGAGCCATGGACCCGCTGCTCCAGCCCATCAGACTCTGAAAGACGACATCACGAAGAGTCATGAGGGAGAGGAAAAGCCACTTAATTGTATGTCTTGATGGCAGCATATAGCAATGGCCAATGAACATTCCAGGTACAGACCTGTTCAAGCTGTTCCCTGATTTGACATAGCAGAGTAAGTTGGAGCTTATGAGAACATTAACCACCCAGAAGAGAAGGAGAAACTGAAAAACTTGCCATGAGGTCTGTGGTTTTAGCTTTGTCCAAAGGGTGATCCTGGGACTGATGGTGACAGCCTGGACCACACTGAGGAGACAGGTGGTACATATGGATAAACCCCGTGCCATCCTTGCCAGAAAAACCACAACTTTACAGCCAATATCTCCGAGGAAGTTTTTGAAATAGAACACTGTGGCTATATCTCTGATCCCTGTGGAACAAATAATGATCATATTAGAAAATGCCAAGTGGATGAGAATAATGCCCACAGGTTTTTTCTCAGTCCCCAAGGTGGAAGTGTGCACAAGTCTCACAAACATTAGGATATTCCCCACAATTCCAGGTCCAGCAAGAGAAAGGAAGATTATTGTGTGGATAATGTTATTCCACTTCATCCTCTGACTTCATGAACAGCACTAAGGAAAATCATTTGAGAAACACATGTAAGATTTTCTGTTTATTCTGATGAAAAGAATGATATTAATTACGTAAACACATATGGTTCCATCCTTGATGATGCCCGATCACATTCCTTATTTTCCCGGTTTGTCTAATTACCATTCCCACAGAAGCGGGGATAGTTTATATCTGGGCATAAAATACTTTCCAGGCCTTTCACAAAGACATTTCTTTGTCTCCATCCTTCATCCATGGTCATATGACCATGTTCTTCCTAGAGAAAGGTAAACACGTTATCACTCTAAGCAACACAGTCCTGAGGATTAGCCTGACAGTCTCCTTCCTTTTCCCTCATCACACCCAGTAGGACCTCAGGCTCCTGGACTGTCTTGATGCCTCAACCTGATCCTCTTCACTGCCTCAAATGCAACCCTCACTCAAAAGACTGTGGAACTAAAAACAAAACATGCTGTTTCTCAGAAAGTTGTTGGCCAATGGTTCAGTTTCTCAGGGGAGATGGTGTGGTATTCTCCTCTTCCCAAGCTCTCTGATCATAAATTATACAGAGGTTAGTGATGTAGTGGGGACATGAATGACTAGATCACTGTCCTCAATGTGGACTATATGTGATCAAAGATTGTGTCCCCAAACTCCATGGGTAGACTCATCCTGAAATTCATTTCTTGTTTACTCCACTTTATTTTGTTGTTACTCTTTCTACTGGGATCTCTTCCCCAGCATAACACCAGGAAAACTGTTCCTGTAGAGTCTTAACAAAGGCCTGGCTTGCTGATTGTTTTAAGGTTGGTTCTGTCTAGTGATGTTCTCAGGCAGAAATCCCCCAGCCTGCGAGTCCTCCCTGCTATCTCATACTGTGATTGCCATCATTTTATGTATGGTATCTCTTTCCTCTGTCGTTACTTTCTACATTGAACATGAAATGAGTCTTTGAAGCAGAAACTTACTCCATTTGTTTCACGCTTCACAGAACACAGAGTTCTTCACATAACAACCTTAATTTCTATCTGTGTCTACAATTTGACATCAGGTCCACATCAAAGTCAGTTCTGAATTCCTTTGAACCCCTCCCAAGCAAATGTTAGCATTGGCACTTACTTACCTTTCCACAGGTCCATGGGCTGTATCGACAGCTGAGCTTCCCCAGCTCCCATGCCTCCTGGCTCCCTGCTTAGCGTCTCACATCTTATGCTTTCCCTGACCTCAGAAGGCTGTGCAGCCTGTGTATGTGCTCCCTTCCTGCACGGGGCACTGAGCAGCCTCAGAGACACTGGTTCTGCGTGTCGTTTGTAAGTGTTCTCATAATGCCGGCTGAAAGTCTATAGGTTTCTCAATGCAACTGTTGGTTTAAAACTGCTCTTTAATCATGGAGACAAACTGACAAAGCAATTTTGAAAAACATTTGAGTTGGGCTTTTCATAAAGATTGATAAATCTGAGTATCTTTTAGAAGTCAGTTCAGTTTGGATTATACATTTGGTAACTGTCTAGCAATTCCTCACTTGTGTAATGATGTGAGCTTTCAGGCTTCAAACAATTTAGTGATGGAAATTGTTTATCCTTTAAGAACTTACCAACAATGCTTTATTTTCTCTCAAAATCCCACTGTACTGAACTGCTTATAATTTGATAGCATTTCAGGTGTTGTTATGTGATCTCTGAGATGCCAATAGCAAATTTACAAGCATGAAATTGTCTTTGATTTCCAGTCAGAACTTAGTTGTAAAAGCTACACACACACACACATATACACACACACACACACACACACATACACACTCACCCATGTCTATTTGTCTATTTCAGGTGATTGGGAATATATACATATAATATATTTTCTTCATATACATATCTAATATACTTCCTCAACCATCACTCCTCCAACATATAAGAAATAAAAAGAGCAACCTGTGTGAAACTAATCAGTTAGGGTTTTCTTTCAGGAATAGGTCATGGAATCTAGGGGCCAGTGCTAGGTCCAGATGCATGAGAGAGAAATCCATAAACTAGAGAAGGATAAATTGCCAAGTTGAAAAGCTACCCCATCTGTCAAACCCCAACTTTCCTAACCGCTCTGTGCCTGGCATTGATCATTTTCTTGGTCCCTTTAATAATCCCTAATGTAGGCATGGTGTTTGGTAACATCTATGTGTTTTGTGAGGATTAAATGGAGCAGAGGCACACAGTACTTAGGACAGTGTCTGCCCGGTGTTAACCACGCTCTAATGCACTGTTCTGTGATTTGTGTCATGTCAGATTCCCCCGCGATTCTCTGCACTGTCACACTGTGTTATGTTTTGAGTCTGGACAGGAAAGCTGCAGGAACAATAAAATCAGAACAAAGAAGGGCAAAGCCCCCTACCACCTTCTGAGAGATGAGAGGGCATCAGACAAAAAATATTGTACAGTAAATCTTTGCTTCTGTGAGGACAATAAATAGACTGAAGAAACTGCAGAGAGGAAAAGCTTCCTCCCACTCAAGCTGAAATCTTAGCCCGTGTCTGCTCTACCTGCCTGGGCTGTCATGAGCATCTCTGACCCAATATGCCCCATGCAGCTACACAGGGCTCCCTCATGGACATGGAAAAAATTCTGCATTGCAGGTGGCAATGAGAGCCTGCTTTCTCCCTGGATCCTGTCACCTTTCTTTCTCACAGTGACAGAGGAACCCAGACCCTTCTCTTCAACCACCTTCCCTCCCCATTCCTACCTCACAGCCCCTCTGTCAAGGTGAAAGGCAGCTTCAGTTCACTGTGACTTGATGGAACATTTATCTGTGGAATCTGTGCAGGGCTCAGGGTGGGTGTTCTCACAGTGCAACCAGGCTCTGCTTATCATCCTTAAGCCTTGTGTCCCCAGCAACTGTCACTGCTTTTAGGATGTCACCATCAGGAGTTTGGCTTCTCCAGGGGGCAAAGGCTCCTGATGCACATGTCCTTCCTGGTTGCCAGCTCTGCACACTCCCTGGTGGCCTGCCATTTGTTGAGGTTGAAACTTTCTGTTCCTAATTACAGTCCCTGTGTGGTGACAAGGAAGGCTGTGAGGATGAACAGCACCCCGGGTTTCCTGGCTCCTGGGATATTGAACTCCACTTACCCTAAGTCAGTTAATGAATTGGGAGAAACTTCTGAGAGGCTGAACACCAGGGCTGGAGAGATGACTCAGTGATGACTCAAAAGAGCAACTTTTGCTCCTTCAGAAGATCCATTCAATTCCCAGCACATTGTAACACATAACCCCGATTCCATAGGATCCAATACTTTTTTCTCACCTCCATGTGTATCTCAAAAACATGATACATATACATGTATGCAGACAAAACACATGGTAAAAATGATTAATAAAAATAGTTAAGATAAAATGAATCAATCTAATAAAAAACAAAAGTTTAGAGAAAAATAAAAAGAAGTTCAGTATGCCAAAAACAGAGATGTTCAAGGTCGAGAGCCATTGGCTGGTCTTCAGGTGTGGTGTTCATGGTAGAGCCATGAGGGACAGTTCGAAGTCTGTCTCTTTCTTGCTCTGAGTGCTGACTCTGTGCATAGCAGTCATCTCCCTTCCATCCCAAGTTCTCCCTTTCTCTTCTCCTTTGGATGTAAATCTCTTTAGACTGATGTTCACTGTGAAAAAAAAAATGAGCTTCTGTCTCTTATATTTTTGGTTGTGAGCCTAGTCTTTAACGGCTGAGCCATCCCTCCAGGCCTTAAAGTGTGTAGCCCAGGCTGGCCTCGAACTCGTGATCCTCCTGCCTCTGCCTCCTTCAGCAAATCCTACCGGCGTGCGCCACCACAACCGGCGAGCTTCTGTCTCTTGAAGAGGAGATTGTTCAGCTATTGCTCAGATCACATATAAAAGGTTATGTGTAATTAACTCTAAGACCCACGTATCAGTTCTGGGTCTCTAACAGCAAGCAGCTTGAGGTATGAAGTCTTTAGTTCTCAATTTCCCTTAGACAATAGAGGAGATCCAAGGAGAGAGCCTCTGACACACCTACCATGCGCACAGTCAGTCAGTCGTGAAGAGCAACTTAGCTCACACTTCTCGACCTCCATAGCTCCTTTCCCTTCCCAGGGTCTATCCACTTCCTGGTGTGAAGGAGTGCACTGGAGTGGTCATATCCGGGAACTAATATTCAGGAGAATGTTTTTCCCAACCATGGGAACATCTGTGCTTGTGTTAGGTGAGGTGGATAAGTGAGACTGGGGAGGGGGGATAGAAGAGATGAAGGCTTCTAATCTTGCTCAGAGACACCCTGTGGTGTCTAAGTACTGGGGTTGTCCTAACTGTCCTGAAAGAGAGACTCTGACCTTTCTGCTGCATCAGCCTGTCTCTTACTGAGACTTAGTGTCAGCCCTGGACTGTTGGGGGCTGCTGTACAGACACATTCTCTCATTTTATTCTTCTTCAATCTTAGACATACCTAACTGTGACTAAGGGGCTCTTTCTAAAGTTAAGTGTGTGTGTGTGTGTGTGTGTGTGTGTGTACGTGTGTTATGTAAGACAAAATCACTTCATACAGTGTGTGCAGAGCACATGTGTAGCTTCCCCCTGTAGTGTGTAGGATATAATCTCTCCTAGACTGTGGCTTCCAAGGTCTTCATTCTTGATCATAAAGAGTCTTGAAAGTCGCGGTCATGCCCATTTCTGTTCTGCTGCCTCAGTGTAGTTATTTCCTTAAACTTTCATTCAACCCCTCAGGTTTTTCTGCTTAAGCCATTTTTTTTTTGGATAGTATTTCTTACTGGTTTTTAAATTTGGTTTACTGATTTTTCTATTTAATATTTGTTTTCTTTTTTTCAAAATTTCGTATTTCTTGGTGAATGTCTAGTCCGTACTGCTGACTTTCTGGTCTACATCCTGAATTTACTGTGTGTTCTTTCTTGCTACTTTTCTGAATCCTCTTGAAGGTCACTAATGTTTAGAAAAATGCCATTTTTGTTATTTAGTATATCAAACATTTCTTTATTTTCACGTATAGTATGTTATGCGTGAAGAGGGAGACTCCAAGGTAGAGTTATAAAATACTGTCTTTTTAAGCCAGTCCATATGGGACCAAGCAAAGCAGTAATAAATAAATAAATAAAGGAGAGAAGGTGACCCACTGAAACCTAGAAACTCACCAAATTCAGATAAATAAATTTTCTAAAGTACAATGATGCAGCCAGCGGTACAAAGCAGGACACAGCTGCAGCTGAAGAACAGTGAGGGTAAGGACCTTGGATAAAGTTTCTGGATGAAGAACTGAGATGGCCTCGTGCACAGGTCACCCTGGAGCTCTGTGATGAGAGCAGATCCTGAACACAGGACAGAGATGCTCAAGACTGCTGAGGGACATCTCTCAGTGGAACTTCCAGCATTCTGGCCCCAGACACACACCTTTCCGTCTCAGGTAGAGAGGGAAGGTCCTCGGGTTCACCATTCCCGATTCCCTGATCATCCAAAGAGAGAGCAGCATGTGTACTTCTGAGGAAACTGACACATGCAAGTGAACCAAAGAACTGTCAGGTCTGCTCACCACGATGGCTGTGGAGCAGACAAGCTGTGGCGAGTTCTTCTAGCAGGTGATGTTTGTTTGGCAGTATGTGCATCTCCAGGGTTTGCAGAGTTCTTGGCTACCATAAAATATCAGCGACACTTCAATATCCAAAGTTGTCATCATGTCAGGGAGGAACAAACTACTGTGGAATCTCAGTCCCTGACACACAATTTCCACCTCCAACCTTCCGCAATTACTTCATCTGACTCACGAATTGTCCTAGGTTTAATCTTTTTTTTTTTGTTTAAGTTGACATTTCTTTACAGATATGTTTTTGTGTTCTGGTTTTAGCTAAATAATGGGGAAGAGACATACAGATGTGAGCAACACCCCTTGTGATTTCAACAGGAATGCTCTGTGCAGAAGATGTTTGCCGATGCTACATCTTGAAGCGTTTTCTCTGCATTTCTACCCTGTAGTCTCAGAGTTTGGGGTTCAAATGGGGTCTGTGATTTGTCTTAAACTGCCCTTTACACAGGATGGTAATGGGGTCCAATATCATTCTTTATATGTTGACTTCTCATTTTCCCAGAAGGACTTATTGAAGTTTATTTTTAGGTAATTTTTTACTTCTTGAAACTATTCTCAAAAGTATTATTTTGCTGATTTTGTTTCAATATGGTTTTTATTAGAATGTAAAATATCTTTAGATTTGTTTACTGACCTTACACCTTGTTATTTGTCCCAAGGTCCATATTCCATCAAACAAAAGCATGGTCACTCTAATCACAGGAATACCCCAGTTCCTCATTCAACTTCTGTCTCAAGGTTTCTATTGCTGTGAAGAGATACCATGAACAAGGTAGCTCTTATAAAAGAAAATATTTAATGGGATGGCTTACAGTTTCAGAGGTTTAGTTCATATCATTATAGTGGATCATGGCGGCATGCAGGCAAAAAGGTGCTGGAGCTGAGAGGCCCACATATTGATCCATAGGCAACAAGAAGTAAACTGACTCACTGGGGAGATGTTGAGCCTATATGAACCCTCAATGTCCACCTCCACAGTGACACATGTGCTCCAAGGAGACCACACCTCCTAATAGTGCCATTTTATTTGTTTCAAACCACCACACCCTCCAATATCAAGACATTAATTATTAATCAAAAAATGCCCCCACTGTCTTGCCTCTAGGTCAGTCTGATGGATGCACTTTTTTATTGTGGAATATTAGTTTAAAAAGTGTTATATTCGTTCATGCTGTGTAATATTTGTTTAATGGTGCAAAGATGTGCTGCATTCTTTTATGCTGCATTGGTTTAACTCTGTAATTCTGTGTTACTTTGCCTGTCTAAAACATCTGATTGGTCTAATAGAGAGCTGAATGGTCAATAGCTAGGCAGGAGAGAGAATAAACAGGAAGAGAAATCTAGACTCCAAAAGAGGAAGAGAAAGGAGCAAGAGAAGGAGAGGAAGACACCAGAGGACGACACTGGGTTCAGACACCCAGCCACACCACCATCCACAGAGTGAGAAGGAAAAAAAAAGAGATATAGAATAAAGAGGGGTAAGAAGCCCAGAGGCAAAATACAGTTAATGAGAAACCAGATAATTTAAGTTAGAAAAGCTGGCTAGAAACAGGCCACGCTAAGGTCAACCATTCATAATAAGACAAAGTGTATTTATTTGGGAGCTGTGTGGCAGCCTCCAAAGAGTAAAACAAAACAAAAGAAAACAAAACTACATTTTCTCAGTTGAGTTTCCTCTTCCCAGATGACTCCAGTGTGTGTCAACCTGACAGGAGTCTAAAGAGCACACTGGCACTCCCTGCCCAATTTGTGGACAGCTGTTCCACGAAAGAGGAGTCTCTTCTCCTCCCAGCAAATGTTTCCTGATTATGTCTCCCTGGGAAGAGGACCTTGTGAGTGTGCTAAGTTTGGTTGTGAGCTTGCCCTGACCTGTGGGTCTCCTTACCCCGTCCAGTGGGAATAATTCAGTCTGAAGGAGACAGCTTTGCAGCAATGCCCCATGATGCAATCTGTTGGTGTGGAGTACTTCCGCATCAGGAGTTACGGCTGGATTGTGGGCTAGAGCCTCATGGGAATGTCAATTCCTATCTTTCTGGTTTCAGAGGAGTTGAGACTGTAAGGCTCAAAGCCTCTCTAAAGACCTCCATTGCTTAGTGAAAGGGAACGAAATGTTTCCCTTGAAGGAAATCACGCAGTTGACCCAGGGATGCGAGGGCTGCTCACCATGGAGCCGGTGTTGAGGGTGAGTGCTGGGTCAGACCTCTTATGTCCTTACAGGATTCCTGTGGTTCTTAGCTCTAAGAAAGCAGCGCAAAGACTTCAGTTGTCATCGTCACCATGTCAGGAAACTGCAGAGTCTTCCCCTAAAGTGTAATTTTCCTTATTCCTCCACAATGATTATATTTGCCTGGCTTTGGAGTTATCCCAGCAGTCAAGTTTCTGTAACTAGCTTCCAGTTTCTCCAGACCCTCCTCTCTCCACACTCTCAAGCTGTGAACCAGCTCTCGGACCCTTTTCACTGTCTCTTCCTCCTCAGGTCCTTCTTTAAAGACTGTCACAGAACAGATATGGAGAATGCTGAGGATTCTGTCTTCTGATAAAATTCCAACCAGGGATCTGGAAAGATGAGAGTCACCTTGCTGTGTAAACCACAGGCACTTCAAGGTCATTGGTGTATTTGGCAGCTTTTTCCTTGTACACTAAACTATCAATAGGACTCCAAATCTTGATTGGCTCACCACTCCCATTTCAAAAAGCCAATAGCCTCATATACAGCTTTAAGGAAGCTTGTACAGTTCATCTACCTTAGGGATGCTTCTGTCTGTCATGTACTGTCCCACCTGGGGGGCCTTTCCAGTTGCTGATGCAATGCACTGTAAATAGCTGTGGGCACAGGGCTGAGGAGAGGTGAGAGGAGCATCTCCAGTGCAGAAGTGAGGGCCGTGCTGGGCTGGCCTGGGATGTGGCTCCTGGTCACCGGTCCTGTCCTGGACGGACCCTCCTGGTCACTACTCTAGCATAGGAGTAATCTCCAGGTCCCTGTTTATCAGGTGTTTCTGGTGTGAATCAACGAGCGTTACTAAGTAATATAATCTGCACAAAAAGAGGCTAAAAACTCTTGTGCCATAAACAAAAGAATGAGGAATTCTAGGATCTTCTCTCACACACCCCAAGTGAGTGTGAACTGGGCTTGGATTCAGCATCTTGAGTTTATTAAGCTAGCATTTTGAAGGAGTGGAGAGAATGGATAGACCAGAGGAGAGACGGAGTTTTGTGGTGGATCTTTTCCTTCAGGGGTGACACGGCCTGTCTTAGTTAAGGTCACAACTGCTGCGAAACGCCATGACCAGACCATGCTGGGGAGGCGCCACCACTTCAGAGACTGCAGGGCACAGCTCAACTGGGCCAGTAAATGAGGCAACTAAAGTCTCCGGCAACAGCCGACTTTACTCAGAGCAGCAGCAGTTCATACTCGTAGGTAGGGAAGTTCATCCGAGTAAAGAGCCCTGAATTCGTGCTGGGCACAGTAACAGAGACTCTGAGCGTGGCAGAACTGTGTCCTTTCACAGAGGACAATTTAAACATTTATGCTATTATCAATAGCAGGCAAATGTAAGTAATATAAAATAAAAGCTCTTCTTTTTGCTACTCCTGAAGGGAGCACAAAAACACATTCCAAGAACATTTTCGTGTTTTGAAGAAGCTGAGCCCCAAGACTTTTGTTCTGATTTCTTTGAGTATTTCTGCAGGCACTTGGAATCCTTCTCAAACAACTCCACTCCTGGTCTGGGTTCTGACATCTCCCCATTTTAAATATTTTTAATCGCAGGATATCCAGAGTGGTTTTGATTTGGGATGTAGTAGATTAATCAAATTGTCATTTGATGTATGGAGTTTCCTATAAGTAAGCAGATTATAAACACAATGTATAATAGTAGACCAGTGAAAGTATTGCATGTTGTACGCTGCCACCAAGAATGAGGATTCAAACCACATCTAGGACTATTAGATACATTAGTATATTTATCTGAAATATCTATTAAATATCTTGAAAAGAGATTCAAATTATTGGTGACTCAAATCCCAGCAAAAATTGAAACTGAGTCCCTTCTTCAGATAAATGAATGACACTATTACTGTCCCAATGTCCAATCATAAACACAGAGTCATTCATAAAGAAGACAGGAGCTGGATCCATCTAATCCACAAGGTGAAGCCCAGGAGGATGAGGACCATATGCCATTACGTGTGCCCAGAGGCACTCCCTGCAGATGCACAGGTCAACATAACTGGCATCACCAGAAAAGATCCTCAGTTGTCACAGGGTCCTCTGTGCTTCATAAATAACTTCTCCCTTAG